>NC_091326.1:29521144-29693644 GCF_038502225.1 Cherax quadricarinatus
CATCCTGTCATTTTTCTAGCAGATGCGATTGATACAATGTTATGGTCCTTGAAGGTGAGATCCTCCGACATGATCACTCCCAGGTCTTTGACGTTGGTGTTTCGCTCTATTTTGTGGCCAGAATTTGTTTTGTACTCTGATGAAGATTTAATTTCCTCATGTTTACCATATCTGAGTAATTGAAATTTCTCATCGTTGAACTTCATATTGTTTTCTGCAGCCCACTGAAAGATTTGGTTGATGTCTGCCTGGAGCTTTGCAGTGTCTGCAATGGAAGACACTGTCATGCAGATTCGGGTGTCATCTGCAAAGGAAGACACGGTGCTGTGGCTGACATCCTTGTCTATGTCGGATATAAGGATGAGGAACAAGATGGGAGCGAGTACTGTGCCTTGTGGCTGAAGAAATACTTCCTAACATCCCTGTGATTCATCTGTGTCTTCAACTTCCAACTGTGTCCCCTTGTTACTGTGTCCAACCTCTGGAACATCCTGTCTTTGTCCACCTTGTCAATTCCTCTCAGTATTTTGTATGTCGTTATCATGTCCCCCCTATCTCTCCTGTCCTCCAGTGTCGTCAGGTTCAATTCCATTAACCTCTCATCGTAGGACATACCTCTTTGCTTTGGGACTAGTGTTGTTGCAAACCTTTGCACTTTCTCTAGTTTCCTTACGTGCTTGGCTAGGTGTGGGTTCCAAACTGGTGCCGCATACTCCAATATGGGCCTAACGTACACGGTGTACAGGGTTCTGAACGATTCCTTATTAAGATGTCGGAATGCTGTTCTGAGGTTTGCTAGGCGCCCATATGCTGCAGCAGTTATTTGGTTGATGTGCGCTTCATGAGATGTGCCTGGTGTTATACTCACCCCAAGATCTTTTTCCTAGAGTGAGGTTTGTAGTCTCTGGCCCCATAGACTGTACTCCGTCTGCGGTCTTCTTTGCCCTTCCCCAATCTTCATGACTTTGCATTTGGTGGGATTGAACTCCAGTAGCCAATTGCTGGACCAGGTCTGCAGCCTGTCCAGATCCCTTTGTAGTTCTGCCTGGTCTTCGATCGAGTGAATTCTTCTCATCAACTTCACATCATCTGCAAACAGGGACACCTGAGAGTCTATTCCTTCCGTCATGTCGTTCACAAATACCAGAAACAGCACTGGTCCTAGGACTGACCCCTGTGGGACCCCGCTGGTCACAGGTGCCCACCCTGACACCTCGCCACGTACCATGACTCGCTGCTGTCTTCCTGACAAGTATTCCCTTATCCATTGTAGTGCCTTCCCTGTTATTTCTGCTTGGTCCTCCAGTTTTTGCACCAATCTCTTGTGTGTACTCACCTAGTTGTACTCACCTAGTTGAGGTTGCGGGGGTCGAGTCCGAGCTCCTGGCCCCGCCTCTTCACTGATCGCTACTAGGTCACTCTCCCTGAGCCGTGAGCTTTATCATACCTCTGCTTAAATCTATGTATGGATCCTGCCTCCACTACATCGCTTCCCAAACTATTCCACTTACTGACTACTCTGTGGCTGAAGAAATACTTCCTAACATCCCTGTGATTCATCTGTGTCTTCAGCTTCCAACTGTGTCCAATCTCTGGAACATCCTGTCTTTGTCCACCTTGTCAATTCCTCTCAGTATTTTGTATGTCGTTATCATGTCCCCCCTATCTCTCCTGTCCTCCAGTGTCGTCAGGTTGATTTCCCTTAACCTCTCCTCGTAGGACATACCTCTTAGCTCTGGGACTAGTCTTGTTGCAAACCTTTGCACTTTCTCTAGTTTCTTCACGTGCTTGGCTAGGTGTGGGTTCCAAACTGGTGCCGCATACTCCAATATGGGCCTAACGTACACGGTGTACAGGGTCCTGAATGATTCCCTATTAAGATGTCGGAATGCTGTTCTGAGGTTTGCTAGGCGCCCATATGCTGCAGCAGTTATTTGGTTGATGTGCGGTTCAGGAGATGTGCCTGGTGTTATACTCACCCCAAGATCTTTTTCCTAGAGTGAGGTTTGTAGTCTCTGTGTGTGTATGTGGGTGTGTGTGTGTGTGTGTGTGTGTGTGTGTGTGTGTGTGTGTGTGTGTGTGTGTGTGTGTGTGTGTGTGTGTGCGTGTGTGTGTATATGTGTGTGTGTGTGTGAGTGTGTGTGTGTGTATGTGTGTGTGTGTGTGTGTGTGTGTGTGTATATGTGTGTGTGTATATATATATGTGTGTGTGTGTGTGTGTGTGTGTGTGTGTGTGTGTGTGTGTGTGTGTATATACTCACCTAATTGTACTCACCTAATTGTGGTTGCAGGGGTCGAGACTCAGCTCCTGGCCCCACCTCTTCACTGATCGCTACTGGGTCCTCTCTCTCTCTGCTTCCTGAGCTGTATCATACCTCTTCTTAAAACTATGTATGGTTCCTGCCTCCACTACTTCACTTGCCAGGCTATTCCACTTGCTGACAACTCTATGACTGAAGAAATACTTCCTAACGTCCCTGTGACTCGTCTGAGTCTTCAGCTTCCAGTTGTGACCCCTTGTCCCTGTGTCCCCTCTCTGGAACATCCTATCTCTGTTCACCTTGTCTATTCCCCACAGTATCTTGTATGTCGTTATCATGTCTCCCCTGACCCTTCTGTCCTCCAGTGTCGTCATTCTGATTTCCCTTAACCTTTCCTTTCCTACATTAAAGAAAATTAAAAATTAAAAATATAAATGATAACTGAATTCAACGCTAATATAAAACTTTGGTGTCTGGTGTTGGTTACAACTCACTGGCTAGTTCTTCACAGTATAGCCTTAAGTATTTTATCTCGATGGCAGGAAGCAGGTTGTTTATCGCTGTAATGATGAGTTGTTACGTCCTGCAATTTCATACAGGTGCTCAGGTAATTAAATCCAAAAAGGGGAAGTGTCAGGACGTTAGTCCATCTCCATCAGTTCTACTCGTTGATTGGCAGGTGACCCTCTCTGTCATCCAAGCTGGAAAGATAGACAGGTTACCCACTGCTTAAGAAATCACTCTCCATGATAAGTACAATACCTAAAAGATGTGGTGATTATTACAACAGTCAACTTAGAGCAACACTGAAAGGACTAAGTTTATTATTGGTCAAAAGTGAAGCTTTCAACCAATAAATCCACTAGAATACAAGGCAGGCATGTACTTACAGTAGTGCTGGGAGCTGTGAGTCTAGTGATTACTGTTTGAACCGGAGCCCCACACGTCACCTTTCGGGGGGGGGGGAAGGAGGGGAAGGGATAGCGGGAGCTAGACTGACCCTTCCTTAATAAGCAGCCGGCAATCAAACTATCACTTTTGGGGAGGGGGGAAATGGTGGGGGGGGGCGGTATAGCGGGAGCGGGACTTGCTCTATCTAAACTAGTAGCCGGCAATGAAACTGTTGTTACTATACACTCCCTCGCTACTCCTATCTTTTGAACTTTTCCCTCTCCAGATAAACAGGTGATTTCAGAATATACAAAACAACCACTATGAAAGAATAGAGAAATTCCAAGCGCTTTCGTGACTACTCACATGTGAGTAGTCACGAAAGCGCTTTGAATATCTCTATTCTTTCAGAGTGGTTGTTTATCTATATATATATATATATATATATATATATATATATATATATATATATATATATATATATATATATATATATATATATATATTTATATATATATATATATATATATATATATATATATATATATATATATATATATATATATATATATATATATATATATATATATAGATATATATGTATATATGTAGGAGTGAGGAAGAGCCAGTTGTGAGTGTGGGTGAAGTTCGTGAGGCAGTAGGTAAAATGAAAGGGGGTAAGGCAGCTGGGATTGATGGGATAAAGATAGAAATGTTAAAAGCAGGTGGGGATATAGTTTTGGAGTGGTTGGTGCAATTATTTAATAAATGTATGGAAGAGGGTAAGGTACCTAGGGATTGGCAGAGAGCATGCATAGTTCCTTTGTATAAAGGCAAAGGGGATAAAAGAGAGTGCAAAAATTATAGGGGGATAAGTCTGTTGAGTATACCTGGTAAAGTGTATGGTAGAGTTATTATTGAAAGAATTATGAGTAAGACGGAGAATAGGATAGCAGACGAACAAGGAGGCTTTAGGAAAGGTAGTGGGTGTGTGGACCAGGTGTTTACAGTGAAACATATAAGTGAACAGTATTTAGATAAGGCTAAAGAGGTCTTTGTGGCATTTATGGATTTGGAAAAGGCGTATGACAGGGTGGATAGGGGGGCAATGTGGCAGATGCTGCAGGTGTATGGTGTAGGAGGTAGGTTACTGAAAGCAGTGAAGAGTTTTTACTAGGATAGTGAGGCTCAAGTTAGAGTATGTAGGAAAGAGGGAAATTATTTCCCAGTAAAAGTAGGCCTTAGACAAGGATGTGTGATGTCACCGTGGTTGTTTAATATATTTATAGATGGGGTTGTAAGAGAAGTAAATGCGAGGGTCTTGGCAAGAGGCGTGGAGTTAAAAGATAAAGAATCACACACAAAGTGGGAGTTGTCACAGCTGCTCTTTGCTGATGACACTGTGCTCTTGGGAGATTCTGAAGAGAAGTTGCAGAGATTGGTGGATGAATTTGGTAGGGTGTGCAAAAGAAGAAAATTGAAAGTGAATACAGGAAAGAGTAAGGTTATGAGGATAACAAAATGATTAGGTGATGAAAGATTGGATATCAGATTGGAGGGAGAGAGTATGGAGGAGGTGAATGTATTCAGATATTTGGGAGTGGATGTGCCAGCGGATGGGTCTATGAAAGATGAGGTGAATCATAGAATTGATGAGGGGAAAAGGGTGAGTGGTGCACTTAGGAGTCTGTGGAGACAAAGAACTTTGTCCTTGGAGGCAAAGAGGGGAATGTATGAGAGTATAGTTTTACCAACCTCTTATATGGGTGTGAAGCATGGGTGATGAATGTTGCAGCGAGGAGAAGGCTGGAGGCAGTGGAGATGTCATGTTTGAGAGCAATGTGTGGTGTGAATATAATGCAGAGAATTCGTAGTTTGGAAGTTAGGAGGAGGTGCGGGATTACCAAAACTGTTGTCCAGAGGGCTGAGGAAGGGTTGTTGATGTGGTTCGGACATGTGGAGAGAATGGAGCGAAACAGAATAATTTCAAGAGTGTATCAGTCTGTAGTGGAAGGAAGGCAGGGTAGGGGTCGGCCTAGGAAAGGTTGGAGGGAGGGGGTAAAGGAGGTTTTGTGTGCGAGGGGCTTGGACTTCCAGCAGGCATGTGTGAGCGTGTTTGATAGGAGTGAATGGAGACAAATGGTTTTTAATACTTGACGTGCTGTTGGAGTGTGAGCAAAGTAACATTTATGAAGGGGTTCAGGGAAACCGGCAGGCCGGACTTGAGTCCTGGAGATGGGAAGTACAGTGTCTGCACTCTGAAGGAGGGGTGTTAATGTTGCAGTTTAAAAACTGTAGTGTAAAGCACCCTTCTGGCAAGACAGTGATGGAGTGAATGATGGTGAAAGTTTTTATTTTTCGGGCCACCCTGCCTTGGTGGGAATCGGCCAGTGTGATAATAAAAAAAAAATAATGTATGTATATATATATATATATATATATATATATATATATATATATATATATATATATATATATATATATATATATATATAATACATCAATAACAACACTGTGCTAGACAAGGAATCGAACCCATGCTGTTTTGGCCCGCCTCATGGTGAGAGAAAACACATGACGCGTTAGACCACTAGTGCAGTGTTGTTATTGATCAATACAACTTGTTCCGTGGGTCGAAACCAGCCGTATCCCACCGAGGCAGGGTGGCCCAAAAAGAAAAACAAAAGTTTCTCTTTCTAAATTTAGTAATATATACAGGAGAAGGGGTTACTAGCCCCTTGCTCCCGGCATTTTAGTCGCCTCTTACAACACGCATGGATTACGGAGGAAGAATTCTGTTCCACTTCCCCATGGAGATAAGAGGAAATAAACAAGAATAAGAACTAGAAAGGAAATAGCCGAAAACCCAGAGGGGTGTGTATATATGCGCTTGTACATGTATGTGTAGTGTGACCAAAGTGTAAGTAGAAGTAGCAAGACGTACCTGAAATCTTGCATGTTTATGAGACAGAAAAAAGGACACCAGCAATCCTACCATCATATAAAACAATTACAGGTTTCCGTTTTACACTCACTTGGCAGGACGGTAGTACCTCCCTGGGTGGTTGCTGTCTACCAACCTACTACCTAGATATTTTTTTTTTAACAAGTCGGCCATCTCCCACCGAGGCAGGGTGACCCAAAAAAGAAAGAAAATCCCCAAAAAGAAAATACTTTCATCATTCAACACTTTCACCTCACTCACACATAATCACTGCTTTTGCAGATATATATACATATATATATATACACACACACACACACACACACACACACATATATATATATATATATATATATATATATATATATATATATATATATATATATATATATATATATATATATATATATATATATATATATATATATATATATATATATATATATATGTATATATATATATATGTATATATATATATATATATATATATATATATATATATATATATATATATATATATATATATATATATATATATATATATATATATATATATATATATATATATATATATATATATATATGCCGAATAGGTAAAACTTGCGATTTTGGCTTAAATAGCAATGCTCCTAGAGAGTCTGGTTCTTATTCTCGTGACTGTTCAACCGTCTCCAGTCTCATACCAGACATAAGTGGAATTACCAATAGACCCCTGGCTACCTTCAAGGGGGAGCTGGACAGATAAAGTCGGTGCTGGATCAGCCGGGTTGTGGTTCATACGCTCATCAGTGGACTTCTCGAGAAGTCAAATGCGATGTTTGTAGCCTTCACAGAGACCCCACACAAAAGATCACTTTGACAACGAAATATGGATAAATGAGTACAACTTTTTTAGATGTGACAGATGGAACAGGCAACACGGGGAGGTTGGCCAGCATGTCAAAGAGTCGTTCATCTGCACAGATATGCTGAACACCACAAATGATGTAGTTGAAGTTCTAACAATAAAATTCGAGCAATAAAACCTAGTCATTGTGGTTGTATACAAGCCACCAGATGCAACCTCCCAACAGTTCAAGGAACAGCTACTGAAAATTGATTACTATCTGGAAAGCCTTCCAGCTCCATCCCCAAACATCTTACTGCTTGGTGATTTCAACCTAAGGCATACAATATTGAAGACTGGAGTAAATAATGTTACAACTTTTAAAGAATTTCAAAATATTTCTTATACGTTTCGCCTACTGTGTAGGCGAAACGTTTCGGAATAAAGTTGTCTAACTGTTGCATATGTGTCTTACCTAACAAGGCAAATACCACATCTAGCATCGTGCCCTTGCTCAGACAAGATGGGACTTACACAGATGACAACAGGACAAGAGGATGACAGCAGGACTCGAACCTGCAAACTCTGTATCAGAGTCCACAGTGTATATATCTCGGCAACACTGTGCTTCAGGGACATCAACATTACAGATGCAACATTCTCTCTTCACACCTTGATCTTGCAAGCTCCCTGATCTTGCTTCTCATGTCAACTCCAGGTCCTCTGATACAGGCGTGAGGTAAGAGGCGCGGTCATGATGATACTGTAACCACTCCGTCTTATCCCCTAACAAACCTTTACACTCCTCCCTCCCACTTTCCCCCTCTTTCTATTAACCTTCTACACCCGTTACTAGTATTATGCCCCTCATAAAAGCTTTCTACACCCCATCTACCCTTGCCCTCTCTTAACAACTTTCTACCATTGCCCTCTCTTAACAACCTTCTACACTTGCCCTGCCCTGTCTTAACAACCTTCTACCCTTGCCGCCTCTTAACCTTCTACCCTTGCCCTCTCTTAACAACCTTCTACACTTGCCCTGCCCTGTCTTAACAACCTTCTACCCTTGCCCCCTCTTAACCTTCTACCCTTGTCCTCTCTTAACAACCATCTACCATTGCCCTATCTTAACAACCTTCTACCCTTGCCCTCTCTTAACAACTTTCTACCCATGCCCTCTCTAAACAACCATATACCCTTGCCCTCTCTTAACAACCTTCTATCATTGCCCTCTCTTAACAACCTTCTACACTTGCCCTCTCTTAACAACCTTCTACCCTTGCCCTATCTTAACAACCTTCTACCCTTGCCCTCTCTTAACAACCTTATACCCTTGCCCTCTCTTAACCTTCTACCTTTATCCTCTATTAACAACCATACACCCTTGCCCTATCTTAACAACCTTCTACACTTGCCCTCTCTTAACAACCTTCTACCCTTGCCCTATCTTAACAACCTTCTACCCTTGCCCTCTCTTAACAGCCACATACCCTTGCCCTCTCTTAACAACCATATATCCTTGCCCTCTCTTAACAGCCTCCTAACCTTGCCCTCTCTTAACAACCTTCTACCCTTGCCCTCTCTTAAAAACCATCTACCCTTGCCCTCTCTTAAAAACCTTCTACCCTTGTCATCTCTTAACAACTATATACCCTTGCCCTCTCTTAACAACTATATACCCTTGCCCTCTCTTAACAGCCTTCTACCCTTTCCCTCTCTTAACAACCATCTACACTTGCCCTCTCTTAACAACCTTATTCCCTTGCCCTCTCTTAACAACGTTCTACCCTTGCCCTCTCTTAACAACCTTCTACCCTTGCCCTCTCTTAACAACCTTCTACCCTTGCCCTCTCTTAAAACATTCTACCCTTGCCCTATCTTAATAACAACCTTCTACCCATGCCCTCTCTTAACAACCTTCTACCCTTGCCCCGTCTTAACCATATACCCTTGCCCTCTCTTAACAACCTTCTACCCTTTCCCTCTCTTAACAACCTTCTACCCTTGCCCTCTCTTAACAACTTATTATCCTTGCCCTGTTTAACAACCTTCTACCCTTGCCATCTCCTAACAACCTTCTACCCTTGCCCTCTCTTAACAACCATCTACCCTTGCCCTCTCTTAACAACCTTCCACCCGTTCCCTCTCTTAGCAAACATTTACCCTTGCCCTCTCTTAACAACCTTCTACCCTTGCCCCGTCTTAACAACCATATACCCTTGCCCTCTCTTAACAACCTTCTACCCTTTCCCTCTCTTAACAGCCTTCTAACCTTGCCCTCTCTTAACAACCTTCTACCCTTGCCCTCTCTTAACAACCATATACCCTTGCCCTCTCTTAACAGCCTTCTACCCTTTCCCTCTCTAAACAACCATCTACACTTGCCCTCTCTTAACAACCTTATTCCCTTGCCCTATCTTAACAACGTTCTACCCTTGCCCTCTCTTAACAACCTTCAACCCTTGCCTTCTCTTAACAACCTTCTACCCTTGCCCTCTCTTAAAACATTCTACCCTTGCCCTCTCTTAACAACCATCTATCCTTGCCCGCTCATAACAACCATCTACCCTTGCCCTCT
Organism: Cherax quadricarinatus; assembly: GCF_038502225.1. NCBI lineage: Eukaryota > Metazoa > Arthropoda > Malacostraca > Decapoda > Parastacidae > Cherax > Cherax quadricarinatus. Next base: position 29,530,645 of record NC_091326.1, read on the forward strand.
CTTAACAACCTTCTACCCTTGCCCTCTCCTAACAACCTTCTGCCCTTGTCCTCTCTTAACAACCATCTACCCTTGCGCTATCTTAAAAACAACCTTCTACACTTGCCCTCTCTTAACAACCTACTACCCTTGCCCCGTCTTAACAACCATATACCCTTGCCCTCTCTTAACAACCTTCTACACTTTCCCTCTCTTAAGAACCTTCCACCCTTGCCCTCTCTTAACAACCTTCTACCCTTGCCCTCTCTTAACAACCTTCCACCCGTTCCCTCTCTTAACAAACATTTTCCCTTGCCCTATCTTAACAACCTTCTACCCTTGCCCTCTCTTAACAACCTTCTACCCTTGCCCTCTCTTAACAACCTTCTAACCTTGCCCTCTCTTAACAACCTTCTACCCTTGCCCTCTCTTAACAACCTTATACCCTTGCTTTCTCTTAACAACCTTCTACCCTTGCCCTCTCTTAACAACCATATACCTTGCCTTCTTTTAACAACCGTATACCCTTGCCCTCTCTTAACAACCATATACCCTAGCCCTCTCTTAACAACCATATAACCTTGCCCTTTTTAACAACTATATACCTTTGCCCTCTCTTAACAACCATATACCCTTGCCCTTTTTAACAACTATATACCTTTGCTCTCTCTTAACAACCACATACTCTTGCCCTCTCTTAACAACCTTCTACCCTTGCCCGCTCTTAACAACCATAAACCCTTACCCTCTCTTAACCATTTACCCTTGCCCTCTCTTAACAACCTTGTACCCTTGCGCTCTCTTAACAACCATATACCCTTGCCCTCTCTTAACAACCATATACCCTTGGCCTCTCTTAACAACCTTCTACCATTGCCCTCTCTTAACAATCTTCTACCCTTGCTCTCTCTTAACAACTGTATACCCTTGCCCTCTCTTAACACCCATATACCCTTGGCCTCTCTTAACAACCATAAACCCTTACCCTCTCTTAACCATTTACCCTTGCCCTCTCTTAACAACCTTGTACCCTTGCGCTCTCTTAACAACCATATACCCTTGCCCTCTCTTAACAACCATATACCCTTGGCCTCTCTTAACAACCTTCTACAATTGCCCTCTCTTAACAGCCTTCAACCCTTGCCCTCTCTTAACAACTGTATACCCTTGCCCTCTCTTAACACCCATATACCCTTGCCCTCTCTTAACAACCTTTTACCCTTGCCCTCTTTTAACAACCAAATACCTTTGCCAACTTTTAACAACCATATACCCTTGCCCTCTCTTAACAATCTTCTACCCTTGCCCTCTCCTAACAACCATTTACCCTTGCCCATTTTTAACAAAAATATACCATTGCCCTCTATTAACAGCCTTCTACCCTTGCCCTCTCTTAACAACCATATTCCCTTGTACTCTCTTAAAACCATATACCCTTGATCTCTTTTAACAACCTTCTACCCTTCCCCTCTGTTAACAACTTTTTACCCTTGCCCTCTCTGAGCAACCTTCAGCCTTTGCCCTCTTTAAACAACCTTGTAAACTTGCCCTCTCTTAACAACCTTCTACCCTTGCCCTCTCTTAACAACCTTCTACCTTTGCACTCTCTTAACAACCTTCCACCCTTGCCCTCTTAACAACGTTCTACTCTTGCCCTCTTAACAACCTCCTACCCTTGCCCTCTCTTAACAGTTTTCTACCTTTGCCCTGTCTTAACAGTCTTCTTCCCTTGCCCTCTCTTAACAACCTTCTACCCTTGCATTCTCTTAACAACCTTCTACCCTTGCCCTCTTAGCAACCTTCTACCCTTGCCCTCTTAACCTTCTACCCTTGCCCTCTCTTAACAATCTTCTACCCTTGCCCTCTCTTTACAATCTTCTATCCTTGCCCTCTCTTAACAACCTTCTACCCTTGCCCTCTCTTAGCAACCTTCTGCACTTGCCCTCTCTTAACAACCTTCTACCCTCTCCCTCTCTTTACAACCTTCTACCCTTGTCCTCTCTTAACAACCTTCTACCCTTTCTCTCTCTTAACAACCTTCTACTCTTGCCCTCTTAACAACCTTCTATCCTTGCTCTCTCTTACAAGCCTTCTACCCTTGCCCTCTAAACAAAATTCAACCCTTGCCCTCCCTTAACAACCTTCTACCCTTGCCCTCTCTTAACAATCTTCAACCCCTGCCCTCTATTAACAACCTTGTACCCTTGCCCTCTTTTAATAATCTTCTACTATTGCCCTCTCTTAACAACCTTCTACCCTTGCCCTCTCTTAACAGCCTTCTACCCTTGCCCTCTCTTAACAACCATCTACCCTTGCCCTCTCTTAACAACCTTCTGCCCTTGCCCTCTCTTAACAATTTACTACCCTTTCCCTCTCTTAGCAACCTTCTGCCATTGCCCTCTCTTAACAACCTTCTACCCTTGCCCTCTCTTAACAATCTTCTACCCTTGCCATCTCTTAACAACCTTCTACTATTGCCCTCTCTTAACAACCATATACCCTTGCCCTCTCATAACAACCATCTATCCTTGCGCTCTCCTAACAAACTTCTACCCTTGTCCTCTCTTAACAACCCTCTACCCTTGCCCTCTCTCAACAACCTTCCACCCTTGCCCTCTCTTAACAACCTTCTACCCTTGATCTCTCTAAACAACATTCTACCCTTCCCCTCTCTTAACAACCATATACCCTTGCCCTCTCTTAACAACCTTCTACCCTTGCCCTCTCTTAACAACCTTATACCCTTGCCCTCTCTCAACAACCTTCCACCCTTGCCCTCTCTTAACAACATTCTACCCTTGCCCTTCCTTAACAACCTTCTACCCTTGGCCTCTCTTAACAACCTTCTACCCTTGCCCTCTCTTAACAACCTTCTACCCTTGCCATCTCTTAACAACCATCTACCCTTGCCGTCTCCTAACAACCTTCTACCCTTGCCCTCTCTTAACAACCATATACCCTTGCCATCTATTAACAATCATATACCCTTGTCCCCTTTTAACAACCATATACCATTGCCTTCCATTAACAGCCTTCTACCTTTGCTCTGTCTTATCAACCATGTACCCTTGTCCTCTCTTAACCATATACCCTTGCCCTCGTTTAACAACCTCCTACCCTTGCCCTCTCTTAACAAAATTCTACCCTTGCCCTCTCTTAACAATCTTCTACCCTTGCCCTCTCTTAATAACCTTCTGCCCTTGCCCTCTCTTAACAGTCTTCAACCCTTGCCCTCTCTTAACACCCTTATGCCCTTGGCCTTTTTTAACAACCTTCTACCCTTGCCCATTGTTAACAACCTTCTACCCTTGCCCTCTCTGGAAGACCTTCTGCATTTGCCCTCTCTTAACCACCTTCTACCCTTGCCCTCTCTTAACAACCTTGTACCCTTTCCCTCTCTTAACAAACTTCTACCCTTGCCCTCTCTTAACAACCTTGTACCCTTGCTTTATTAGCAACGTTCTACTCTTGCCCTCTTAACAACATACTACCCTTGCCCTCTTAACAACCTTCTACAATTGCCCTCTCTTAACAATCTTCTACTCTTGCCCTCTCTTAACAATCTTCTACCCTTGCCCTCTTAACAACTTTCTACCCTTGCCCTCTCCTAACAACCTTGTACTCTCTCCCTCTCATAAAAACCATATACCCTTGCCCTCTCTTAACAACCATATACCCTTGCCCTCTCTTAACAACCATATACCCTTGCCATCTCATAACAACAATATACCCTTGTCCCCTCTTAACAACCATATACCCTTGCCCTCTCTTAACAACCATATAGCCTTGACATCTCTTAACAACCATCTACCCTTGCCCTCTCTTAACAACCATATACCCTTGCCCTCTCTTAACAACCATATACCTTTGCCATCTCTTAACAACAATATACCCTTGTCCCCTCTTAACAACCATATACCCTTGCCCTCTCTTAACAATCATAAACCCTTGCCCTCTCTTAACAACCATATACCCATTCCCTCTCTTAACAACCATATACCTTACCCTCTCTTAACAACCTTCTACCCTTGCCCTCTCTTAACAACCTTCTACCCTTGCCCTCTCTTAACAACCTTCTACCCTTGCCCTCTCTTAAAAGCCTTCTACCCTTGCCCTCTCTTAACAACCATATAACCTTGCCTTCTTTTAACAACCATATACCCTTGCTCTCTCTTAACAACCATATACCCTTGCCCTCTCTTAACAACCATGTACCCTTGAACTCTCTTAACAACCATACATTTTGCCCTCTCTTAACAACCATATGTCACTGCCCTCTCTTAACAACCATATACCCTTGCCCTCTCTTAACAACCATATACCCTTACCCTCACTTAACAACCTTCTAACCTTGCCCTCTCTTAACAACTTTCTACCCTTGCCCTCTCTTAACAACCTTCTACCCTTGCCCTCTCTTAACAACCTTCTACCCTTGCACTCTCTAAACAACCATATAACCTTGCCTTCCTTTAACAACCATATACCCTTGCCCTGTCTTAACAACCATATACCCTTGCCCTCTCTTAACAACCATATAACCTTGCCCTTTCAAAACAACCATATATACCTTTGCCCTCTCTTAACAACCATATACCCTTGCCCTCTCTTAACAACCATACAACCTTTGCCCTCTCTTAACAACCATCTACCCTTGCCCTCCATTAACCACCTTCTAATCTTGCCCTATCCTAACAACCTTCGACCCTTGCCCTCTCTTAACAACTATATACCCTTGCCCTCTCTTAACACCCATATACACTTGCCCTCTCTTAACAACCTTCTACACTTGCCCTCTCTTAAGAACCATATTCCCTTGCACTCTCTTAACAACCATCTACCCTTGCCCTCTCTTAACAACCTTCTACCCTTGCCCTCTCTTAACAACCATATACCCTTACCCTCTCTTAACCATATACCCATGTCCTCTCTTGACAACCATATACCATTGCCCTCTCTTAAAACCTTCTACCATTGCCCTCTCTTAACAGTCTTCTACCCTTTCACTCTCTCAACAGCCTTCTTCACTTGCCCTCTCTTAACAACCTTCAATCCTTGCCCACTCTTAACAGTTTTCTACCTTTGCCCTCTCCTAGCAAACTTCTACCCTTGCCCTCTCCGAACAACCTTCTTCCCTTGCCCTCTCTTAACAATCTTCTACCCTTACCCTCTCTTAACAACCTTCTACCCTTGCCTTCTCTTAAGAACCTTCTACCCTTGCCCTCTTAACAACCTTCTACCCTTGCCCTCTCCAAACAACCTTTTACTCTCTCCCTATCTTAACAACCACATACCCTTGCCCTCTTTAAACAACCATATACCCTTGCCATCTCTTAAAAACAATATACCCTTGTCCCCTATTAACAACCATATACCCTTGCCCTCTCTTAACAACCATAAACCCTTGCCATCTCTAAACCATATACCCTTGCCCTCTCTTATCAAACTTCTACCCTTGTCATATCTTAACAACCATCTACCATTGCTCTATCTTAACAACCTTCTACCCTTGCCCTCTCCTAAAAACCTTCTACCCTTGCCCTCTCTTAAGAAACATATACCCTTGCCCTCTCTTAACCATATACCCTTGCCATCTCTTAACAACAATATACCCTTGTCCCCTCTTAACAACCATATACCCTTGCCCTCTCTTAACAACCATAAACCCTTGCCTTCTCTTAACAACCGTATACCCTTGCCCTCTCTTAACAACCACATACCCTTACCCTCTCTTAACAACATTCTACCCTTACCCTCTCTTAACCATTTACCGTTGCCCTCTCTTAACAACCTTCTACCATTGCCCTCCCTTAACAATCTTCTAGCCTTGCCCTCTCTCAACAGCCTTCTACCCTTGCCCTCTCCTAGCAACCTTCTACCCTTGCCCTCTCTTAACAACCTTCTGTCCTTGCCTTCTCTTAAGAGTCTTCTACCCTTGCTCTCTCTTAACAACCATATACCCTTGCCCTTTTTTAACAACCTTCTACCCTTGCCCTCTGTTAACAACCTTCTACCCTTTCCCTCTCTGAACAACCTTCTCCCCTTGCCCTCTCTTTGCAACCTTCTACCCTTGCCGTCTCTTAACAACCATCTACCCTTGCCCTCTCTTAACAACCTTCTGCCCTTGCCCTCTCTTTGCAACCTTCTACCCTTGCCGTCTCTTAACAACCTTCTCCCCTTGCCCTCTCTTAGCAACGTTCTACCATTGCCCTCTCTTAACAACGTTCTACCCTTGCCATTTCTTAACAACCATGTGTACCCTTGCCCTCTCTTAACAAACTTCTACCCTTGCCCTCTCTTAGCAATCTTGTACCCTTTCCCTCTCTTAACAACCTTTTACCCTTTCCCTCTCTTAACAACCTTTTACCCTTGCCCTCTCTTAACAACCTTCTGCCCTTGCCTTCTCTTAAGAACCTTCTACCCTTGCCCTCTCTTAACAACCTTCTACCCTTGCCCTCTCTTAACAACCATCTACCCTTGCCCTCTCTTAACAACCATCTACCCTTGCCCTCTCTTAACAATCTTCTACCCTTTCCCTCTCTTAACAACCTTTTACCCTTGCCCTCTCTTAACAACCTTCTGCCCTTGCCTTCTCTTAATAACCTTCTACCCTTGCCCTTTTAACAACCTTCTGCCCTTGCCCTCTCTTAACAACCATCTACCCTTGTCCTCTCTTAACAATCTTCTACCCTTGCCCTCTCTTAACAAAATTCTACTCTTGCCCTCCCTTAACAACCTTCTACCCTTGCCATTTCTTAACAACCATGTGTACCCTTGCCCTCTCTTAACAAACTTCTACCCTTGCCCTCTCTTAGCAATCTTGTACCCTTGCCCTCTCTTGATAATCTTCTACCCTTGCCCTCTCTTAACAACCTTCTACCCTTGCCCTCTCTTAACAACCATATAACATTGCCTTCTTTTAACAACCATATACCCTTGCCTTCTCGTAACAACCATATACCCTTGCCCTGTCTTAACAACCATATAACCATGCCCTTTCTTAACAACCATATATACCTTTGCTTTCTCTTAACAACCATATACCCTTGCTCTCTCTTAAAACCATACAACCTTGCCCTCTCTTAACAACCATATATCATTGGTCTCTCTTAACAACCATCTACCCTTGCTCTCTCTTAACCTCCTTCTACTCTTGCGCTATTTTAACAACCTTCGACCCTTGCCCTCTCTAAACAACTATATAACCATGCCCTCTCTTAACACCCATATACCCTTGCCCTCTCTTAACAACCTTCTACCCTTGCCATCTCTTAACAACAATATACCCTTATCCCCTCTTAACAACCATATACCCTTACCCTCTCTTAACAACCTTCTACCCTTACCCTCTCTTAACAACCTTCTAACCTTGCCCTCTCTTAACAACCTTCTGCCCTTACCCTCTCTTAACAACCATATAGCCTTGCCTTCTTTTAACAACCATATACCCTTGCCCTCTTTTAACAACCATATACCCTTGCCCTCTCTTAACACCCATATACCCTTGCCCTCTCTTAACCACCTTCTACTTTTGCCCTATCCTAGCAACCTTCTACCCTTGCCCTCTCTTAGCAACTATATACTCTTGCCCTCGCTTTACACCCATATACCCTTGCCCTCTCTTAACAACCTTCTAACATTAACCTTTCTTAACAACCATATACCCTTGCCCTCTCTTAACAACCACATACCCTTGCCTTCTCTTAAGTACCTTCTACGCTTGCCCTCTTAACAACCTTTTACCCTTGCCCTCTCCTAACAACCTTGTACTCTCTCCCACTCTTAACAACCTTCTACCCTTGCCCTATCTTAACAACCTTCTACCCTTGCCCTCCTAACAACCTTCTACCCTTGCTCTCTCTTAACAACCTTCTACCCTTACCCTCTCTTAAAAATCTTCTACCCTTGCCCCTCTTAACATGCTTCTTCCCTTGCCTTCTCTTAACAGTCTTATCCTTTTGCCCTCTCTTGACAACCATATACCCTTACCCTCTCTTAACAACCATATACCCTTGCCCTCTCTTAACAACCTCCTACCATTGCCTTCTCTTAAGTACCTTCTACCCTTGCCCTCTTAACAACCTTCTATCCTTGCCCTCTCCTAACAACCTTGTACTCTCTCCCTCTCTTAACAACCTTCTACCCTTGCCATCTCTTAACAACCTTCTACCCTTGCCCTCTCTTAACAACCTTCTACCCTTGTCCTCTTAATAACGTTCTACTCTTGCCCTTTTAACAACCTTCTACCCTTGCCCTTTCTTAACAGTTTTCTACCTTTGCCCTCTCTTAACAGTCTTCTACCCTTGCCCTCTCCTAACAACCTTCTACCCTTGCCCTCTTTTAACAACTTTTTACCCTTTCGCTCTCTTAACAACCTTCTACCCTTGCCCTCTTAACGACGTTCTACTCTTGCCCTTTTAAGAACCTTCTACCCTTGCCTTTTCTTAATAGTTTTCTACCTTTGCCCTCTCTTAACAGTCTTCTACCCTTGCCCTCTCCTAACAACCTTCTACCCTTGCCCTCTCTTAACAACTTTTTACCCTTTCGCTCTCTTAACAACCTTCTACCCTTGCCCTTTCTTAACAGTTTTCTACCTTTGCCCTCTCTTAACAGTCTTCTACCCTTGTCCTCTCCTAACAACCTTCTACCCTTGCCCTCTTTTAACAACTTTTTACCCTTTCGCTCTCTTAACAACCTTCTACCCTTGCCCTCTTAACAACCTTCTACCCTTGCCCTCTCTTAACAACCTTCTACCCTTGCCCTCTTAACAACGTTCTACTCTTGCCCTTTTAACAATCTTCTACCCTTGCCCTTTCTTAACAGTTTTCTACCTTTGCCCTTTCTTAACAGTCTTCTACCCTTGCCCTCTCTTAACAACCTTCTACCCTTGCTCTCTCTTAACAATCTTCTACCCTTACCCTCTCTTAACAACCTTCTACTCTTGCTTTCTCTTAACAACCTTCTGCCCTTGCCCTCTCTTAACAATCTTCTACCCTCTCCCTCTCCTAAGAACCTTCTGCCCTTGCCCTCTCTTAACAACCTTCTACCCTTGCCCTCTCTTAACAAAATTCTACCCTTGCCCTCTCTTAACAACCTGCTACCCCTGCCCTCTCTTAACAACCATATACCCTTGCCCTCTCTTAACAATCTTCTACCCTTGCCCTCTTTTAACAACCTTGTTCCCTTGCCCTCACTTAATAATCTTTTACCCTTGCCCTTTCCTAACAACCTTCTTCCCTTGCCTTCCCTTAACAACCTTCTACCCTTGCCCTCTCTTGACAATCTTCTACCCTTGCCGTCTCTTAACAATATTCTACCCTTGCCGTCTGTTAACAACCTTCTTCCCTTGCCCTCTCTTAACAACTTTCTACCCTTGCCCTCTTAACAACCTTCTACTCTTTCCCTTTTAACAACCTTCTACCTTTGCCCTCTTTTAACAACCTTCTACCCTTACCCTCTCTTAACAACCTTCTACCCTTGCCCTCTTAACAACCTTCTACTCTTTCCCTTTTAACAACCTTCTACCCTTGCCCTCTCTTAACAACCTTCTACCCTTGCCCTCTCTTAACAACCTTCTACAGTTGCCCTCTCTTAAGAACCTTCTACACATTCGTGCATCTCCGCTCCCCTTCTTACAACCTTCCAAACACTGTAACTCCCTCCCGTACATACACACAGACACACACACACAGACACACACACACACACACACACACACACACACACACACACACACACACACACACACAAATGCACACACACACACACGCACACACACACACATACACACACAAACATACACACGCACACATACACACACACACACACACGCACACAAACACAAACACACAAACACACACACACACACACACACACACACACACAAACACACACACACACACACACACACACACACACACACAAACACACACACACACTCACACACACACACACACACACACACACACACACACACACACACACACACACACACACATGTACACACACACACACACACACATAGACACTCACTCACATACACACTCACACACATACACACACACACATACACACACACACACACATAGACACACACACACACACACAAACAAACACACACACACAAACACAGACACACACACACACACACACACAAACACACACACATACACACACACACATACACACGCACACACCGAGCTATAGAATCCCACAGTACGCAATCAGGTCTCCCACCCTCACAGGCTCCCCAAACCACAGTATTGCAGATTAAACTGAAGGTATGGTATACAAACGCTGATGGAATAACAAAGAAGTGGGAGGAGTGGCACGAAAGAGTCAAAGAGGCTTCACCGTACATCATAGCTCTCACAGAAACCAAGCTAACAAGTATGATAACAGATGTCATCTTTCCAACGGGATACCAGAACCTGAGGAAAGACAGAGGGAACATGGGGGTTGGAGGAGTGGCATTGCTGATCAAAAACCGATGGAATTTTGATGAGCTGGAGAGAGGAGACAGCGGAGAAGAAAGTGATTAAATTGCGGGAACGTTTCACTTTGGAGGTCCCATGGTGGTAATAGCAGTGATGTATAACCCACCACAGAACAGCAAGAGGCCAAGACAAGAGTACGACGTGAGCAATAGAGCGATGGTTGACACACTGGCTACAGTGGCCAGAAGAGCTCATGCATGCAGGGCAAAGCTCCTGATCATGGTTGACTTTAACCACAAGGAGATCGATTGGGAGAACATGGAGCCACATGGGGGCCAAGATACATGGACTGCTAAGATGATGGAGGTGGTACTGGAAAACTTTATGTACCAACACGTAAGGGACACTACAAGAGAGAGAGAGGAGAGGATGAACCAGCGAGGTTGGACTTATTATTCACCTTGAGTAGTGCAGATGTCGACTACATCATATATGAAAGACCCCTTGGGGCCAGCGATCATGTGGTTTTAAGCTTCGAATACACAGTAGAGCTACAAGTGGAGGGAGAAGCAGGAAGACCAGGACGAATGAAGTCAAACTACAAGAAAGGGGATTACACGGGAATGAGGAACTTCCTGAACGGGGTTCAGTGGGACAGAGAACTGGCAGGGAAGCCAGTTAATGAGATGATGGAATATGTAGCAACAATGTGCAAGGAGGCTGAGGAGAGGTTTGTACTCAAGGGTAACAGGAATAATGAAAAAGCCAGGATGAGCCCATGGTTCACTCAAAGGTGCAGGGAGGCAAAAACCAAGTGTGCTAGGGAATGGAAGAAATATAGAAGGCAAAGGACCCAGGAGAATAAGGCGAGCAGTCGTAGAACCAGAAACGAATATGCACAATATGAAAACGACATAGCAGCGAAAGCCAAATCTGACCCGAAACTGTTGCACAGCCACATCAGGAGGAAAACAACAGTCAAGGACCAGGTAATCAGGCTAAGGAAGGAAGGAGGAGAGACAACAAGAAAGGCAAAGAAGACCGCAGACGGAGTACAGTCTAGGGGGGCCAGAGACTACAAACCTCACTCAAGGAAAAAGATCTTGGGGTGAGTATAACACCAGGCACATCTCTTGAAGAACACATCAACCAAATAACGGCTGCAGCATATGGGCGCCTGGCAAACCTCAGAACAGCATTCCGACATCTTAATAAGGAATCGTTCAGGACCCTGTACACCGTGTACGTTAGGCCCATATTGGAGTATGCGGCACCAGATTGGAACCCACACCTAGCCAAGCACGTAAAGAAACTAGAGAAAGTGCAAAGGTTTGCAACAAGACTAGTCCCAGAGCTAAGAGGTATGTCCTACGAGGAGAGGTTAAGGGAAATCAACCTGACGACACTGGAGGACAGGAGAGATAGGGGGGGCATGATAACGACATACAAAATACTGAAAGGAATTGACAAGGTGGACAAAGACAGGATGTTCCAGAGGTTGGACACAGTAACAAGGGGACACAGTTGGAAGTTGAAGACACAGATGAATCACTGGGATGTTAGGAAGTATTTCTTCAGCCACAGAGTAGTCAGTAAGTGGAATAGTTTGGGAAGCGATGTAGTGGAGGCAGGATCCACACATAGCTTTAAGCAGAGGTATGATAAAGCTCACGGTTCAGGGAGAGTGACCTAGTAGCGATCAGTGAAGAGGCGGGGCCAGGAGCTCGGACTCGACCCCCGCAACCTCAACTAGGTGAGTACAACTAGGTGAGTACACACACACACACACTGCAACACCCTCCCCTCTCCTCTTAAAACAATGGACTCCCTGCTAAGTACTCTCTACCTTGTCTTACACTCACTCCACTATTTATTTCGCATATTTTTTCTTTTGGTCTTATCTTCCGGAGGCCCTATTTTGAAGGCATAGCCCTCTCTTGCCCCGGATCAGCTGCCCAAGAGGGCAGCGGGGAAGCGAAGCCGTTAGTACGGGCGGACTTGCCTGCCTAACACATATGGAAATGAGTGGGTCGTCGTCTGGAGGCTCCCCAGTGTAGACATTCTTAAAACAAGAGAAGTGCGTTGAAGCGCGTGATTTATCAGCGCGGGATCTCAGAGGTTATTCACGGATTTTAACATGCAATGTTGCTAGTATCCACATTACCATCATTACCATTCTTTTTGTTTTTGGTAAAATGCATCAATTTTAAGGGATTGTAAATTTTTCAGTAACAACTGGGGCTCTAGCGTTACAAATTTACTGTCTACAAATGCAAAACATAGTATTGGAGAGAGTCATTTACACTCGTATCAGAGCCTGCTATTTACACATTCGACAGAGAGAGCTATTTAAACACTAAGAAGAGAGAGCCATTTACACGTATGAGATCGAGCCACTTACACGTATCAGAGAGAGCCATTTACTCACTTTCAGAGGGAGCCATTTACAGGTATCAGAGCGAACCACCTACTCGTTCAGACCGAACCATTTATAGGTATCATATCGAGCCATTTACACGTAGCAGAACAAAACATTTACACACACATAGCAGAGAGAGCTATTTCAACAAGTACAGCGAGCCATTTGCACACGTATCAGAGCGAGCCATTTACTCATAGCACAACGAAACTTTTGCACATAGAAAAACAAGCCATTTACACAAGCATCAGAGCGAGTCATTTACACATGCATCAAATCGAGAAATTTACATACGCATCAGAGCGTGTATCAGAACGAGCCATTTACACGTATGATAGAGCAAGCCATTTACACACAACACAATAAACCGTTTACACACGTAGCAAAGTGAGTCATTTACATACAGAGCGAGCCTTTTACACGCAACACAATAAGCCGTTTACACATGCAGCAAAGCGAGCCATTTACACATAGAGCGAGCCTTTTACATGTATCAGAACGAGCCACTTACACACGTGACAAAGCGAGTCAGTTATACACGAATCAGAACGAGCCATTAACACACACAACACACGTAGGAAAGAGAGCCATTTACACACCTATCAGAACGAGCCATTTACACTTGCATCAGAGCGAGTCATGAAAGTCACCACCACATAGAAACTAATAACCAAATTTCTCCAAAAAGATGGTAAATTAGGATATACACAACCCAAATCTAATTCAAATCTTTGAAAGGGATCAATATTCTAACATGCACAAGGACAATAACCTGGAAACAGGTCAGAAGTTGCAGCATAAAATTACATTATTATTATTATTATAATCAAAGGGGAAGCGCTAAACCCGGCGGATTATACAGCGCCTGGGGGGGGGGATGTGGAAGGCATTCAGGCTTAATTCGGGGAACTGGAGCACAGATCCAATTCCCTAAGTCAAGAGCCCCTCACCAACATGCATAAAATTACAGCAAGGAAAGTCTGAAGGTAATTAGGTGCGACCTTTAATAATAAGAAATTAGGACTTAACCTGACAAAATCAGTCCAGACATTTCTGAAAGTAAGACTGACAAGGTTTTATGAAAGCATAGCAATTAGGTAAGTAAATAGGTCAATAAATATTAAGTTTTATGTAGGCCTAGTGTACATAAAAGGCATTTTTTTAGATTGAAACATTAAAGAATATTAAGTTGATTTAACTTAGGTTTAATAATTAGAGTCAAACACTGGCTTATTTCTGACCAGAAATCAATTTGATTAATAAAATTGGCCCATAACTGGAGTATACCTGTAGGCTGTTTCGGGGGTCAACGCCCCCGCGGCCCAATCCGTGACCAGGCCTTGTGGTAGACCAGGGCATGATCAACCGGGTTGTTACTGCTGGCCGCACTCAAACCGACGTACGAAGCACAGCCCGGCTGGTCAGGTACTGACTGTAGGTGCCTGTCCAGCTCTCTCTCTAAGACAGCCAGGGGTCTATCGGTAATCCCCCTTATGTATGCTGGGAGGCAGTTGAACAGTCTTGAGCCCTGATACTTATTGTGTCGTCGATTAGTGTACCCGTGGCACCTTTGCTTTTCACTGGGGGGCTGTTACATCGCCTACCGAGTCTTTTGCTTTCGTAGGTAGTGATATCCGTGTGCAGATTTGGGACTAGTACCTCTAGTATTTTCCAAGTGTATATTATGATGTACCTTTCTCGCCTGCATTCCAAGAAGTACAAGTCAAAGGACTTCACCCGTTCCCAGTAATTTAGGTGCTTTACTGTATTTAAATGTGCAATGAAAGTTATCTGTACATTGTCCAGGTCTGCAGTTTCACCTGTCTTGAAAGGGGCTTGATATCCCTAGTTTTGAAGGTTCTCATCATTCATCCTATCATTTTCTTAGAAGATGTGGTAGAAATATTGTTGTGATTGTTGAAAGTGAGATTCTCTGACATCATCACTCCCAGGTCTTTCACATCAGTTTTTCTCTCAAATATGTAGTTTGAATTTGTTTCATACTTCGATCCATTTGAAATTTCCTCGAGTTATTCATTGAGGGGTAATTGAAATTTGTCATCATTGAACTTCATATTGTTTTCTGAGACCCATTTATACACTTGTTTAATGTTTGCTTGGAGATTTGCAGTGTCCTCAACGGATGACATAGTCATGCAGATTCTGGCATCGTCAGCAAATGAGGGCTTACATCTCTGTCTACGTCAGATATGAGGATGAAGAAAATGCTGGGAGTGAGTACCGTACCTTGTGGAACAGAGCTGTTCACTGCAGCCGCCTCTGACTTTACTCTCTTTACTAATATTTTGTGTTGTATTTGGTAGGAAGCTATAGATTCATCTAACCATTTTTACTGTAATTCCTTTATCACGCATTTTATGCTATTACACTACGACAGCACTTGTTGAAGGCTTTCAGAGTCTACATCAAATTCTACGTTTGCATTTTATGTCTCCAATTGCATCCAAGACCATATGGTAGTGGTTCAGTAGCTGTGAGAGGCAAGAACAACCTGTTCTTAACCCATGCTGCCCTGGGTTGTGCAATTGTTGGGTGTCCAGGTGGTTGGGCGATTTTGCTTCTTAGAACTCTTTCGAAGATTTTTATGATGTGGGACGTTAGTGCTATCTGTCTGTAATTCTTTCCAATGATTTTACTGCCACCTTTGTTGAGTGGGGTTAAATCCGTTGTTTTTAGCGACTTTGAGATGACCTCCTGTGTTTATCAGTGCCCTGTGGTGTTAGGATTATATCGGAAATTCTTGAATTGACCAAATTTTGAGTCTCGGTCATCAACAGCTGGCTAAACAGTGATTCATATTGGGACTTCCGTATCTCACCCATTATTTTGTCGTCATCAGTGTAAGTCAGATCTCTTTCAAGCAAGGGCCCAGTAATGGAAGTGGTTTTTGTCCAACATCTGGCATAAAAAAAAAATATTTGGGGTTTCTTTCAATTTCATTTATTGCTTTAAGTTCTTCCCATGTTTCTTGGCTCTGATATGATTTCATAAGCTTAAGTTCGACAATTTTTATTTCTCTGTCCAGTGCCTCCTTTTTTTTTTTTTAGATAGACTGGCCCCTTTGAGGAGCTCTGTGATTCTTCGTCTTTGCCTCTGGATGGAGCATCTCTCTCTCTCTCTCTCTCTCTCTCTCTCTCTCTCTCTCTCTTTCAAGCTTACATTCTTTTCTTTTTCTTAGGGTAATGTGCATTGAACACACCTTAAGTGCCACCGAGTTAGTTCTTTCTAGGCAAAAGTTTGAATCCGTGTTGTTAAGGTTATCTTCCCTAGCATGTTTCGTTTATGACATGGTTGACTTGTTCTCATTGTATGTTTCTGTTACTGAAGTTGAATTTGGTGAAGGCGCCCTCATAACTGATCTCATGTTGCTGGACAGGAACCCTTGTGCATTCATGTCTATACTTCGATTATGTTATCTGAGTGTATTGTCTTCGATGCTTTTAGATTACGTACCAGATCGTTATTATTAGTGGAAATAAGATCAAGAGTATTTTCTAGTCTTCTTGGTTTCACTGTTGCTGGTGAATTTGTTGCAGAGACTTAATACCTCGTGTGAATGTGAATTTACATTTGAGTTGCCACATTCTTCCATTTTAGATGTCTTAAGTTGAAATCACTTGGTTACATATTTGGTGCTGGTGGTTGGAAGAGTCACCAGACTGGTCGTTTTTTAGAAGCTGTTTCTTGAATTGTTAGGAAGTTGCATCTGGTGGCTTCTATACAGTCACAATAACAATGGTTTTCAATCATTACTGCCCAAACTTCAACTACATCATTTGTGGTGTTTAGTTATTCTAAACACAGTCAACCACTCCTCCCTTGTTGCCTGGTCTTTATGTCGCATCTAATAAGTTGTACTCTAAGATTCATATTTCTTTATTAAAGTGATCAATATGTGGATCTCTGTGAAAGCCGCAAACATAGCATTTCACTCTATAAGGAGTCCTTTGATGCAACCCATTTTGTTGCTGCTTGATGGCTATACATCCTATACGTTTGCAAATATTAATGTCGTATTGCTTGTTTGTTGGGGGGGGGGGACTTTATTTCTTGGCACTAACTTACACAACCTAACATCAACAGAGTGTTTCCCTCTCGGAAAACACATCAACACTAAAAGTTTGAAGATGACCAGAAGATTCATTGTCTAGCTAATACACAGAATGTAAGAAAATTTGTGCCTTCACAGCCATGACCATCCACGTCATGCGATGCGTCAGGTACTGAAGACTGATGCCTTTCAAAATTGTTACATTTTAATCAGAGTAAGATAAATCCAGTTCCTTGGATCAAGTTTCCCTCACCAGCATCAAGGTACAAGTGATAAACCGAACTTGCCCAACTCCCTTAAAAATTAAATTTTTCCAAAAATAAAAAAAAAATCTTTTACAGAATGATAGCTGATTTTTTTTTCATTGAAATTGACATGAAGATTTTTATTTTTGGACCTAACCTAACTCAGAAGACAGAAAACAGACTTGCATCGAATGTCGGATTTATCGAAGGTCGATGCCATCGAATGTCGGGGGTCCACTGTAGACCAAACTCACGTGTCTGGCTTATATAAGATAAGATAAGATAAGATAAGATAAGATTTCGTTCGGATTTTTAACCCCGGAGGGTTAGCCACCCAGGATAACCCAAGAAAGTCAGTGCGCCATCGAGGACTGTCTAACTTATTTCCATTGGGGTCCTTAATCTTGTCCCCCAGGATGCGACCCACACCAGTCGACTAACACCCAGGTACCTATTTGCTGCTAGGTGAACAGGACAACAGGTGTAAGGAAACGTGTCGAAATGTTTCCACCCGCCGGGAATCGAACCCGGGACCTCCGTGTGTGAAGCGGGAGCTTTAGCCACCAGGCCACCGGGCCCGAAATATATAAACATATCGATATAAACATACCAACCTTCTATGAGAAGGCTGCACCACTGTTCCGAGGTTGAAGGTGATCACAGGCGCCTGTCTCCACCTGTCACACAGGAACATTGTTTGAGAATGACCTATGTAATATTGTACTTAGGTCACCCTGGCTCGCAAATACTCCCATGAATCTTGATCAGTATATATTTCACAAGATATATTTAACGAGATATATTTCACGAGATATATTTCACGAGATATATTCCACGAGATATATTTCACGAGATATATTTCACGAGATATATTTCACAAGATATATTTCACAATATATATTTCACAAGCCTTGAAAAGTTGAAGCTAATCGTTACTAGTAATAAACGAAAAATTGTCAGAAAGAAAACGAAAATATTACTTAGAATGTTGCCAAAAATAGGAAAATTTTCCCTCGAGTTCACCTTAAAAATACCATAAAACTTTGGATTTTTATTTTTTTTGGTCAAGTTTAATTGTCTCATTTACATTCTATTAAAAATTCTCTACACTTATGTAAGAAAAATATTTAATTTTCATTTTTTTAATCTAATTTTGTAAAGTTTGAAAAAAAAATGACAAACTGGCGCTAATAGTCTGAAATTAATGCAAAAAATATTTCTTTTTAAGATATATCAACATTCAGGTTTGAAGCTGATCGGAAGAGTCATTCACTAGAAATTTACACAGGTCAGAGTAACAAACTGTTAATAAAGCCCACCAGTGGTCAAAGTTTGAAGCCGATTAGAGGATGCATCCTCCAGTGATTACCTATTTCAGTCAATTTAACTATTTCAGTAAATTTAACTATTTCAGTAAATTTAACTATTTCAGTCAATTTAACTATTTCAGTCAATTTAACTATTTCAGTAAATTTAACTATTTCAGTAAATTTAACTATTTCAGTCAATTTAACTATTTCAGTCAATTTAACTATTTCAGTCAATTTAACTATTTCAGTCAATTTAACTATTTCAGTCAATTTAACTATTTCAGTAAATTTAACTATTTCAGTCAATTTAACTATTTCAGTCAATTTAACTATTTCAGTCAATTTAACTATTTCAGTAAATTTAACTATTTCAGTCAATTTAACTATTTCAGTAAATTTAACTATTTCAGTCAATTTAACTATTTCAGTATATTTTCAGATTTGCATCGTCAATAATATTATGAAACCAAAGAGAAGAAACATTCTTTAATTATTGAAGAGATGTAAACACAAATATTCAGTAAAACGGGTAAATTATTTTTTCAATAAAACTGGTAAATTGGGATTTATGCTGACAAATAACAGCGTGAACCTCGTGTGGAAATAAATGGTATAAAATACCGACTTGAAAAAGGCTCACTGTGTGGGCGAAACGTTGTCAATAAAGGATCACATTATACTGCATATGTGTTTATATTTCCGTGAACTTCCACCGGTGGTGGAAAGTTGAAGCGGATCAGACGAGTCATTCTCCAGTTATGGCGTGGTGTCCAATGATTGCATAAAAATTTCACACTTTTCTCGCATAAAATGGTCAAATCTGCGCTTATACACATCTGAATGTCTCTCTCCACCGTCGGAAACTTTCTAGTACCTTATTTGATGATTTGCAGCTCCGCTACCCAAGATGGCGAAATTACTTGAGACAGACCAGGATGCTGGGAATGGTTTAACAACTTTGGTCATAGACCACTTAAACATGCCAACTGGACAGAGAGTTTTACCCCCGTTACACTACACAAGTGCTGAAAAAAAATCCAGTTGATTAGATGAGACATTCTTGATTTATGAGCGAAATAATGAAGTTGGAGTAAGAAAAAACAAAGAGGAAAAAAAAAATTTAGGCAACGTCTTAAAGTGCACGTAAGTTCACCTGTCATCTAATAATGTGTTCATTTTTCCACTATAATCTACCTTGTCCATAATTAGTATGGCATTTGCTTTGTTTCGTAAGGTGAAGTCCAGGATCTTTCTTTAATTCATGGTATAACTTAAGAAATCTCTGAGGACAACTTTGTGGATTATAGCGGAAGATGAGCGTGTACTTAGAAGACGAGGGAAGCTACGTGTCTCTTCAAAGTCTTCCATCGAGGATACTTAATTATCCGTTGATATCGGGATATTTGTGCAATATATGGGTATCTTTATTCTGGAAATGTTTCGCCAGGCAGTGACATCTTCAGTCCACCGCAGAGAAAATGGAAGATGAGGAGTGTTTACATAGACTCCAGGCTGAAGGACTCATTACCTCGAACTCCTCATCTTCCAACGTTCTCTGCACTGGACTGAGGAAGCCACTGGCTGGTGAAACATTTCCGGAATAAAGATATCCAGATATTGGACAACTGTCTCATTTGTCAAGTTGTCGGCTTAACCACTTATTCGTAATAATCCGTGTTACAGGACGTCAAAGTTATAGGCAAGTAAAGAATAAAGGAAAGTTGTGGTATAATTTATTCTCTGCCTCCAAGATGGCAAACTCGATCCTGTTAAGATCATTTTTGTATTTAGTGAGATCAAAGCAACTTGATACTATGATCAAGATATCATCAACATATTTTAGAGCTAAGCTATGTGTCGATGTCCCTCAAGTTGTTCTTCTCCCAGTGTTTTAAATACATTATTCAAGACTGTACTGACGAGTAAAACATTGCCAAGCCGAACTAGTGTCTGTAGACGTCATTTCCGAAGAGGTCGAAATGGAGAATGACGATGTCCTGCATACAAAAGTTTGTAGTGATGGAATTGACGAGGAAGGATTTGACCTGGTCGACTAGGATATAGGGTAAAACACAGGTCACTTTGACTTTTTTTTTTTTTGGTGGAGTTATCCCAGGTAATTTGCTCATAGGTAGCTCTGTATGATAATTGAATATATGTGTACCTGTACCTAATTATACTTACATCTTACATGGTTAACACAAACCATACAACCAGAGACCTAACAACCAAATCCCAGCTACGCCTTCTATTGGTATCACAAGATTTCGTTTCAGTGACCTCTCCACCACCTGACCTGACCTCAAGGTGGTCGCATGCTTTATAAGGCCGCCTTTTTTCTGTATATTTCTGTGTACCTCATAAAGCCGTACTGTGAACGAAACGTCACATAAAATGTTAAAGTGACTGTGAAAGCACTTTTTGTTGGTTGACGTTACTGTCTACTTAATTACATTGTTGTGTTCAACATGGATTTGTGAATCAGTAACTTGTAGATTGTTACACAAATAACCCGCACATAAAAGAGAGAAACTTACGACGACGTTTCGGTCCGACTTGGACCATTTACAAAGTCACACAGTGTGATTTTGTAAATGGTCCAAGTCGGAGCGAAACGTCGTCGTAAGCTTCTCTCTTTTATGTGCGGGTTATTTGTGTATCGTTCCAGTCACGGTATTGTGCCTTTTTTTTGCTATTGTTACTTGTAGATTGTGTTCCACTCAGCTCTCGTTAGATACGTGAGGTAAGATGGTGATTGTATCTGTGATTGTTGTGGTGATGGTGGTAATTGTCGTGGTGATGATGTTGGTGGTAATTGTCTCAGTGAGTTATCATTCACTATCACTCCACTTAAGAACCTTACGACAGTGGTAGTGGCTGTGATAGTTGTAGTGATGGTGATGGCAGTAGTGATGGTGATGGCAGTAGTGATGGTGATGGTAGTAGTGATGGTGATGGCAGTAGTGATGGTGATGGCAGTAGTGATGGTGATGGTAGTAGTGATGGTGATGGCAGTAGTGATGGTGATGGCAGTAGTGATGGTGATGGCAGTAGTGATGTTGATGGCAGTAGTGATGGTGATGGCAGTAGTGATGGTGATGGCAGCAGTGATGGTGATGGCAATAGTGATGGTGATAACTTGATGTACAAGCGTTAGTTTGAGACTCATATGTATCAGATATTCCTGCAAAAGGTGACTGTAAGTCAACAACTTGGAGGAAGGGAATCTTGACACATGCCATATATATTCCGAAATTTAGTCCTCCTGTCAACTAGGGTAACTTCAGTAAGTTCCTTACATCTTCTCTCATACTGTGGCTCAATAAGTTGCAATTCCTGTATCTCTGCAAGATACTGGATATCTTTGAGATTTTTTCACACCTGACGAGGGCAAGTTCTATATTTAAAGTAAAAGGACACAAGTGCAACTAATGTGACATTTATTGTGGCAACGTTTGGCTCTCCAGGAGCTTTATCAAGCCATATCAATGGCTTGATAAAGCTCCTGGAGAGCGAAACGTTGCCACAATAAATGTCACATTAGTTGCACTTGTGTCCTTTTACTTTACATATTGTCGGTAATTCTACCAACTTTATTACAAGTTCTATATTGGTGCTGCATACTCTAACATAAGCTTATGTGGTAACTAAGACCCTAAGGAATACTTTGTTGAGAACAGCTAGAACCAGCTAGCTGACCAACTCATCAGCCGTGAGTCATAGTCTCAGACTTGGTCGTGGGGACTGATAATACCCGGGAACTCTGTTTCTCCTGATAGCAATTCTTATGTAAACTAGATTTGCATATGTCACAGGAGTCAAACTGTTAATATATTCTGATAATAAGTGTGTGTGTGTGTGTGTGTGTGTGTGTGTGTGTGTGTGTGTGTGTGTGTGTGTGTGTGTGTGTACTCACCTAGTTGTACTCATCTAGTTGAGGTTGCAGGGGTCGAGTCCAAGCTCCTGGCCCCGCCTCCTCACTGGTCGCTACTGGGTCACTCTTCCTGCACCATGAGCTTTATCATACCTCTTCTTAAAGCTAGGTATGGATCCTGCCTCCACTACATCACTTTCCAGATTATTCCACTTCCTGACAACTCCGTGACGGAAGAAATACTTCCTAACGTAACTGTGATTCATCGTGTGTGTGTGAATATGTGTGTGTGTGTGTGTGTGTGTGTGTGTGTGTGTGTGTGTGTGTGTGTGTGTGTGTGTGTGTGTGTGTGTGTGTGTGTGTGTGCCCGACCAGCTGCCAGGCTCAGAAGAACCTGTCATAACGTAGACAGCTGAATAGACGGAGTTCATAGTTAGTTGAAAGCCTTCATACCACACCCTTCACCATATCTATAAAGACCTTCAGAATAGAGGGTCTTATGGACAATATGTTCATGCTAAACGAGGTCTCAAGAAGGATAATAGAAGCCAAACGAGAATATGAAATGATGCCGGGCGAGATAATAAGGACTCGGGAGTCCTGGTTACCAGGAAACTCAAACCATGACAACAGTCTTTAACTGTTCGTAATAAAGTCAATGTGGGAGAAACCTGACTGAGGGAGTAGATCGTCTTGCTTCATTGTTAGTGGACAGAAGATCGAGCCTTCACCACTCCCGGCTCGGAATATGATCCTTACGAGTTCAATTCTTTGTATAATAATAATAATAATAATAATAATAATAATAATAATAATAATAATAATAATAATAATGATAATAATAATGATAACAACAATAATAATAATAATAATAATAATAATAATAATAATAATAATAATAATAATAATAATAATAATAATGATAATAATAATAATGATAATAACAATAATAATAATAATAATAATAATAATAATAATAATAATAATAACAACAACAACAACAACAATAATAATAATAATAATAATAATAATAATAATAATAATAATAATAATAATGATAATAATAACAATAATAATAATAATAATAATAATAATAATAATAATAATAATAATAATAATAATAATAATAATAATAATAATAATAATAATAATAATAAGAATAAGAATAATAAGAATAAGAATAATAATAACAGGCGTTAAGACATAAAAAATAATAGCAATAATTTAACATGTAATTATACCACGAGTCTACTCGTCTCCCGGAGCCGAGGGTTCGAACCCATGGCTGGACAATCCCAAAAGTAACAGGCGAGTGCGATGGCCACTATACCATTGTTTACCTGGAGTTTACCTGGAGAGAGTTTCGGGAGTTTCGGGAGTTACGGCCTCATATAAAATATCCAGCGTACTTCATGTCTTTATATTACAGAACAGATAAATATGCTTTGGAAACAGTGTAGGTCGACAGACTAACATACCTGAACACGTAGTTTCCTGATACACGTAAAATACAAGATGTGACGTGTTGATGGTGTCATGGACCGGTCCGTGTGGGGCGTGGACCTCCGGAACACGTGTGTAGGTCCAGCAAGAAACTATGGTTTCAAGTTGGATCAAATCAGATGTAGAAAAGGGTCAGGGAAGACAGTGTCCTGGAAATGAAGCTGTGGATCAGAGGAACGGACAACTGGCTCCCTTGAAACACATTCTTTGGTTAGTTTTAATAAGGATTGGTAGATGCATGGTCGGGTGTGAGTCACACTGGCCTGGTATGAGCATGTTCGGGTGTGAGTCACACTGGCCGGGTAAGAGCATGGACGGGTGTGAGTCTCTGGCCTGGTATGAGCATAGTCACGTGGGTCACACTGGCCTTGTATGAGCATTGTCGGGTGAGTCTCACTGGTATGGCATGAGCATCGTCAGGTGAGTCTCACTGGTCTGGTATGAGCATGGTCGGGTGAGTCACACTGGTCTGGTATGAGCATGGTCAGGTGAGTCTCACTGGTCTGGTATGAGCATGGTCGGGTGAGTCTCACTGGTCTGGTATGAGCATGGTCGGGTGAGTCTCACTGGTCTGGTATGAGCATGGTCGGGTGAGACACACTGGTCTGGTATGAGCATGGTCGGGTGAGTCACACTGACCTGGTATGAGCATGGTCAGGTGAGTCTCACTGGTCTGGTATGAGCATGGTCGGGTGAATCTCACTGGTCTGGTATGAGCATGGTCGGGTGAGTCACACTGACCTGGTATGAGCATGGTCAGGTGAGTCTCACTGGTCTGGTATGAGCATGGTCGGGTGAGTCTCACTGGTCTGGTATGAGCAT
The DNA here is from genome assembly GCF_038502225.1 of Cherax quadricarinatus. Lineage (NCBI taxonomy): Eukaryota > Metazoa > Arthropoda > Malacostraca > Decapoda > Parastacidae > Cherax > Cherax quadricarinatus. The sequence goes on from NC_091326.1 coordinate 29,555,302, forward strand.
GGTCGGGTGAGTCACACTGGCCTTGTATGAGTAAACCAGTCCATGACTCATATGGATGAATTCAGTCCAGGACTCGTACGGATGAGTCCAGTCCAGGACTCATACAGATGAGTCCGGTCCAGGACTCATACGGATGAGTCCAGTCCAGGACTCATACGGAATTTACAAAATGTCTCACAGACGATTCATTTTTAACAACAGTAAGTTCAGTGGTTCCATAGGTTAGTCAGCCACCCTGATTACTGGGTTTGTCAGCCACCCTGATCACTGGGTTTGTCAGCCACCCTGATCACTGGGTTTGTCAGCCACCCTGATTACTGGGTTTGTCAGCCACCCTGATCACTTGGTTTGTCAGCCACTATTACAACCTAGGCTTTCAAATGGCCTGTTATCCCAGGTGTAATGGGAGCAAATAAACACAGTAGAAAAAGTTTAGACTTATATTATCCTTCACCAATTATAACAGCAATATGTACACTATGTACAGTGATAAATATAGTGCACTCCACGGTAAGCAAGGCAGAAATAGAAGCCACAAGATAGCAGACCGTGCTTCAACCAGCTCTAGAGTGGGAATGACAAGGGCAGACAGGAGAGCGGTATCCACATAACCTCTGCGATTGTCAATCCCACCTTCTTATTGGCTAGAACCTGGTCACTAGTTGAACGATGGGGCCCCATCATCAACTCTTAGCAACCTGGTTCGCTGGTTGGGGGAGATAGCCTGTAAATGAGGGTGTGTCCATGCGCCGAATAAAGGTTACGTACTCTTTGCATGCCACACCCCCACCCCCGAGAAGGCTCAGGATTAGGCTGCCACCTCCCAGTGGTAACCGTGCCGCCATGGCACGAAATAATGGGACCGCCTATCCTCTCCACCATCCAACTCTTAGATAGAGCTCAGCTTTCCTAGTGCCTGAAAGCCAAACCCTAAACTCAGAGTGAGACAGCAGTCAGATAAGCCAACATAGGTCCAAGATACAAGCGGACGGTAGCCCGTATCCCCTCACTAAAAAAAAACCCCCACATCAGGGGATAAAAAAAAGAGCTTGAAAGGGGGGTTACCACAAATACATCCTAACCTAAATAAAATATTAAACTAGACTCTTGACAAAGAGTCTGCCAACACATTTTCTTTGCCGGCAATGTAACGAATTTTGAAGTTATAGGGCTGCAGCCTGAGCGTCCAACGCATAAGCCTTGTGTTGTGATTCTTCATGGCTTGGAGATAGACTAACGGGTTGTGATCACTGTAGACTGTGACCACCTGCGATGTCTGGCCCACATAAACATCGAAATGCTCCAAAGCCATTACCAGCGCGAGGGCTTCTTTTTCAATGGTAGAGTAAGCTCTCTGATGTGGCTGGAACTTAGCTGAAAAGTATGCTACAGGCTGCAACTCCTTGTTCCTGATTTGTAATAGTACCGCCCCAACCCCAGACTCACAAGCATCAACCTGTAATGAAAAAGGTTTGGAGAAGTCTGGAGACAGGAGAATGGGTGCAGAGCACAATAATCTTTTTGCTTTATTAAAAGCAGTGTTACAATCTGACGTCCAATTAAAGGGAACTTTATGACTGGTAAGAGAGGTAAGAGGGGCTACAATATCTGAGAAATTCTTACAGAATCTTCTGTAAAATCCTATCATGCCTAGGAAACGTTGAAGAGATTTCCTATCATGAGGAACTGGATAATCTTTAATCGAAAGAACTTTAGCAAGTTTAGGTGCAACATTACCACTACCTACTTCATGGCCTAGAAAAGTGATAGTGGCCTGGCCAAAGGAAGATTTAGATAAATTAACTGTTAATTGGGAATTCTTAAAGGTCTCAAACAGAGCTTTAAGTCTAAGTAGGTGTTGATCCCAAGTATCAGACACCACAACAATATCATCTAGGTATGCTGCCGTGCCTTCAAGTCCTTTAATAGCCTGATGGATGAGTTTCTGGAATGAAGAGGGGGAATTTTTCATTCCGAAGGGGGTAACTGTATACTGATAATGACCTCCTGGAATTACGAAGGCAGAGATTTCCTTCGCCTTATCTGTCAAAGGTACCTGATAGTAACCTTTAAGGAGATCTAATTTGGACACAAAAGTAGCCTTACCCACAAAGTCAATTACGTCATCCAGACGAGGAAGAGGGTAAGCATCTGTAATTGTGACCTCGTTCACTTTACGGTAGTCTGTGCACATACGAAACCCTCCATCAGCCTTCTTTACTAGGATGCACGGTGAAGCCCATGGACTAGATGACTCCTCCACTAAACCATGTTCTAACAAGAAGTCTACTTCCTGCTGAAGTAACCTTTGCTTTTCAGGATTAGCTCTGTAGGGGGAGAGTTTAATTGGTTTAGATTTTCCCACATCTACATCATGGTAACCTAACGTACATTTTTTCGGCACATCCGAAAAAATATTAGGATATGACTGTAGAAGCTCAGTTAAATTGGTTGCTTGTATTTCAGATAATCCATCCATTAACGGGCTAGGATCCTTGAGGAGGACAGAATTTGAAAGTTTAGTATTAATTTCAGAGATAGAGTGCAAAGAGTCAGAGTCGTCCTCAGAGGTAGAGGACAGAGTCATTACTGGGACTTTATCTGGTGTATGAAAGGCCTTGATTTGATTTATGTGGTAAGTTTTTGTTTTTGAGGTCTTATCAATGGGAGCTACCACATAATTTAAATCAGATAATCTACTTACTATCTGCATAGGTCCCGTAAATCTAGCTTTCAAGGTGTGGCCAGGTATAGGTTCCTGCACCAACACCTTGTCTCCTGGATGGAAGGAGCGGAATTGTGCACTTTTGTCATACCTCTGTTTCATCTTACTTTGAGCTATCTTTAGGTTAGCCGTGGCTAACTCACGTGCCACCTGCAACCTTGAAGACGGGTTGTAGAGTGCTGAGCTTACGTCTTCTCCCATCCATCCTTCTTTGAGCACCCGAAGAGGACCTCGTACATTGTGCCCAAAGATCAGCTCAAACGGACTATACCCTGTAGACTCTTGCACCGTCTCTCGTACTGAGAATAGCAACAACGGTAGAGATTCATCCCAATCTGTCGGAAAGTGCATGCAAAAACTTCTCATCATTGTTTTTAATGTTTGGTGGAATCTTTCCAAGGCGCCTTGGGACTGAGGGTGATAGGCAGTGGATAAGTTGTGAATTATCCCTAACCTAGTTAATACTTCCCTAAATGCTTTGGCAGTGAAGTTAGTACCTTGATCACTTTGTATAGTTTTAGGAATGCCAAAACAAGAAATGAATTTTGTTAAAGCTTTGAGAATAGCTTTAGTATTGATACTACGCATTGGGATCGCTTCAGGATATCTGGTTACTTTATCCATAATTGTAAATAAATACTGATTTCCAGACTTTGACTTAGGTAGTGGACCTACACAATCTATAATTAAATCTGCAAAAGGTTCTCCATCAGCAGGTATGGGTTGGAGAGGTGCAGGTTTAATAGAATGTCCAGGTTTTCCAACTTGCTGACATTCTCGGCAACACCTAATATGATTCTTCACATCTTTCTTTAATGTTGGCCAATAAAATTCTTTTGTGATTCTATACAAGGTTTTTGTAATTCCTAAGTGACCTCCTGATGACGTATTATGAGCTATATTTAATATCTGAGGTCTATACTTGGTTGGAACCACTAACCTGTCGTATAATTGCCGGCCCTCTGTCTCCTTACCAGTCTCAGTGCATACCAAATAATCATTTTTAACTTCATACTTGACTGGATGACCCAAAGAGGATTTACCCATGGCTGCCTCAAAAGTGAATTTTAACGAAGGGTCCTTACGTTGTTCCTCCCGGAAGGACAGTCCCTCGGGCATGGAAACAGAGACATCTGGCAATCCTGCAACCTGGGAATAGGAAGGCTTGATCGGGGTCTGTTCACTTGATTTACGAGACTCCGGCCGGTGTGTCTCATAAAACAACGTGGCTATTCCGAGATCGGAGTCGTCCAAGGATAGGTCAACATTCTCCCCAGACAACCCTTGGGATGTTGCCCGAGTTATGGCCAACACTGGAGAAGCATTAATCATTATAGGTTCAGGACACGAAGTAACAGTAGTAATGTTATTACCCAGTAATAACATGGCATTTTTCATGGGAAATCCTTTTGAGATACCTACAGTCAAGTACCCAGTGTAATATTTGCACTGTACATAAATTTTATGCAAAGGAACTGAATATATAGCTCCTCCGTAAGCTTCCAATAAAACTGAGGAATTCAAGGAAGTATTCTCTGAAAGGGGTAATATTCCTTCTCTGACAAGTGAGCAATATGCTCCAGTATCTCTAAAGGTATTTACTTTAGTTGGTTCTGAGTGTTCCTGAAGGGAAATAAGACTTTCGCAATAATAAGGGGCCATACCTTTTTCTACTTCTCTAGGGGACATGTTACTAGGGATATTAGAGATTTTCCCGATGGGTTGAGGTTTTTGGGGGCAGTTGGAACTGATATGACCTACTTTATTACACCTGAAGCAGACGACAGGCTTGCCCTTTACTCCCTGATGACGTTGCAAGTGGTGTCGTTCTGGCTGGTGCCTCTCTGGATATTGTTGTCGAGATGCTCCATAAGTAGTTTGCCTCTCCGCAGGGGGACCATATGTTGAGAAGCGTGGCTCACCAGGTGACTTGGTTCGATGTCGTAGACGCTCTCCCTCCGGCTGGCACTTCATTCTCCAATGTTGTCGATCTCTGCTCACGCCAGACTGTTGAAAAGAGAGAAGGGACCGCTCGGACAAGGAGCGGTTCGTTTCGAAGGTATCAGCCAACCTGGCCGCCTCCAATGCAGTGGTTAAGTCACGATCCTGCAGAAAGACACGAACCTCTGGTCCCACAGACTCCAGCAGGTTATCAATCAGAATAAGCTGCACCAGCTCCTCAAAGTTAGAGACACCACTCGCTTTATACCAGCTGGTAAAAGCTTTGGTTTGCTGTCTCACAAAGTCCACCAGGGATTGACCAAGCTGCCGCCTGTTCAATTTGAAGGTCTTACGATATTTAGCTGGGATACATGTATATGCTCCCAACACTGTGGTCTTCACTACTTGATAATCAGAGAATTCAGCGTCAGTTAATACCGACGTAAATTCCTGTGCCTTACCCAATAATGCTGTATGAACCAACGCTGCCCAGTGCTGTTCCGGCCACCTCAAGGCTCGAGCCTGATTTTCGAAGCTTTCGAAAAATTGCTCTGGTTCGGCCTCATTGAAGCGGGGAACAAGCTGTACTGCTTTTTGTAAACTGAAATCGTTTACAGAATGCGAAAACTGCCTCCTTTCTCTTTCCCTATCAAATTCTTCCCTTGCGAATGCTCTCTGTTCCCTAGTTTGCTCAAGATTGATTTTTGCCAGCTGAAGTGCCAACGACGCTGATTCACCCTGAGACAACCCATGTGCACTATACTGACCATTTTGCTCCGTAGGTGTATCATCTTCCTCCTGCGAGAACATAGTAGTTTTTGCCCTAGCTCCCGTAGAGGGAGGAGTCTGATGTGCCATCTCTTCTTCAATAAGTATGTCAGCAATAAGTGAACGCAGTTGCGCAGCTGTAAGAGTGCGTTTATAGGGAATGCCAATGGAACGAGCAATTTGCCAACAACGCTGTAGGGACAATTTAGGTAGGTTATGCAAAGTATATGCCGACACCAGGCGTCTGACTCGTCTAGGTGGCATAAGTTATTCGCTATGCACAGTACGAATACCCCAACGTAACACGTTAATTTGCAGAACACGCTTAGCTATGCACAGTACGATTGCAGAATACGCATACAAGCAAAGCCGACTGCACACAAGACTGACCGTAGCGAAGCGAGCACACTGAACAAGCTAGTAGCGAGCTGCTGAACGATCACACAATAGCAAGGCTGATCATAAGCAACTGACACGCAAAATTTGTAAAGCGAAGCGAAACAGCAAGCTACACAATGTTCCTGCTACAAGCTTCACCCTAAGCTCAACCGTTTCTCTAAGTCCAGCTCTCGGACAGGCTACCCATATTACAACCTAGGCTTTCAAATGGCCTGTTATCCCAGGTGTAATGGGAGCAAATAAACACAGTAGAAAAAGTTTAGACTTATATTATCCTTCACCAATTATAACAGCAATATGTACACTATGTACAGTGATAAATATAGTGCACTCCACGGTAAGCAAGGCAGAAATAGAAGCCACAAGATAGCAGACCGTGCTTCAACCAGCTCTAGAGTGGGAATGACAAGGGCAGACAGGAGAGCGGTATCCACATAACCTCTGCGATTGTCAATCCCACCTTCTTATTGGCTAGAACCTGGTCACTAGTTGAACGATGGGGCCCCATCATCAACTCTTAGCAACCTGGTTCGCTGGTTGGGGGAGATAGCCTGTAAATGAGGGTGTGTCCATGCGCCGAATAAAGGTTACGTACTCTTTGCATGCCACAGCCACCCTGATCACTGGGTTTGTCAGCCTCCTTGTCAGCATAGTTGCTGATCCCATCTATATGTATATGTTATCTGAGTATCATAGTTAGTACCATCCATATGTTCTACATAGCTGACTCCTTGCTAGGCTCAGTGACTAGCTTGTGTGACGTCACATGATGCCGCATGAGAGCGCTGCGCTCCCGGCCTCGTCCTCACTCCAACCATAGGTCTACGACAGGCAACACAGGCAGGCTGGGCCTCTCCCCTCTGACACTCTCCTAATATAAGTGTTACCATCCAACAAGTGTGTTTAACCCCAACCATCGCATCTCAATAAATTTTTTCTCTCAGAATTTTTTTTAAGTAGTGTTGTGTTGTGCAGTACTTTTGGATTAGTAATTGTTATTTGCAATATTGCTGTAGTTTACTTCAGTGCAATTTTCTATCATTTCAATTTTACATTTCTTGTTCTGTGCATAATATTTTATTCTTTGTGTGTCACTTTATTTTTTTTTTTTTAGAGAATTGCTGTCCCAGTCCATTTTAATTTTGCACAAGTTTTATTGATTCTATTTTATAATTTTTTTGATTGATTTACCATTTACTGTTGAATTTCCTTATTGAATTGAGAGTAAAGACAACTCACTGTGCCATTAATTCAAATTAAAGTAAATTTGAGTTAATTTGATCTGTGTAAATTACAATTTCTCTTGATTTTCAAAATGTTGATTATCCAGTTCAGTATTTTTTTTTTTACATGAGTTTTCCTTGCTAACAGTGTGACTTGTCAATTTTCTCTACTTATGCAGAATAGTTAAGTATTTTCTTCCCATTTAAGCTTACTGTGTTATATATTCTCTCTATTATTCTCACTTTTCTGTCCTTAAGTAAATTCCCTGAGAAGTTGTCCCAGTCACTTTTGCTTGCTCACTTAGTGTATCATGCCAGTCAAAGTCAATATGAATCAGTCCACAGTACCAATATTCCCTTACTGACTGAAAGACAATACCTAGCCATTGAGCAATGTGATTGTTCTCACAGCTTGTATCTGAGATTTGTTAAAGTGCTGTGAAATGTGAAGTTCAGATTAAGTTCCTATAGATCCATGAATTACTTATTACCATAGCCGAGCAGTCAGGCACTAGTAATACCGTCACTCCTGTCTGGAATCCAGCCATGATATCATGCACGCAGGATAGTGTACAGTTACCTTGAGTTTCAGAGGAACTTCAGACAACCCTGGGTGCTGAGACTACTATCCCTGCGATGGTAACTTGTTCAAGTAGTCATTCCTTCCAGGGGACGCTTTGTGAAGAACGTTACTTGTAATGAGTTATGCCATCTCTTGCTGATATCACAAGCCATTGCAGAAAGACGTTTCTGTGGCTAGTGTACTCACTCGAGTGTTGTTGTTGTTCCTTGAGTTCCAGATGGAGATACTATTCTCGTTGACAGTAATCCGTGCAATGTAAAAAGTTGTTCCTCGAGTAACTTTCACATGTTGTTAACGTTTGTAAGTGCAGTCTCTTTATAACTGATACCTTGTGTCACTGTGCGACTCAGAATGAATACCAGTATTGTCGACCATGTTCATTTCCTTTCCCCTGTGCTTGCAGTGAGAGATAGTAGATCCGTTCTCCCTTGCTCATATTGCTTGTTATTGCGTTACTTTTTCTACCAGGGAGAGTCATCCACTCCACTGAGTTTGTTCATTCCTCCAGTAAGAAAGAACTGATCCCTTGTGGTCTGGTGTGATTCGATTGCTGCTCCAGGAAGATCTTGTTCTGACTGTGAAGCCACCAGCACCCATTAGTGACTTTGTAATGAGCCAAGAATTACTGTATCGAACAGCCGAGTTGGGTACTCCAAGTAGAAGAGTTTACCAGTTAGTAATTCCATAGTCACTAGCTAATGTAGCTGTTTTTTGAAGATACTTGTTCAGATCTCCCTCAGTCAAGGCATGTGTTAGCCATTGCAAAGGAATTCGATCCTCCCAAAGACGATAACCATTCTGCATATGTAAACCTTACCCTCGCAGATTTGGGTTTAAATGTACATAGCCTGTATAATTAGATGCCCAAGATGAATGAAGTTGTCCATTGTGTGTTTATTATTAGCTGATCAGTTTTCAGAATTTAATTTTCTTTTGTGTTCAAATTTCCTCCAAATTCTGAGAATGTAGCAGTAAGGATCTGTGCGCACCAGATCTGCCTTTGCTGTTAATTACTTTCACCTTTGTAAGTATATATATATATATATATATATATATATATATATATATATATATATATATATATATATATATATATATATATATATATATATATGCAAGGAATTCGCGAGAGCATGCGAAATATACACAAACACTGATCTCTGGCTGAAGGAGACTCGAACCTACGAACCTTAGGACAAGGTACGCAGTGCTTTACCAATCTACCCACACTGGACCAATACCTTGGCGTGTAGCATGAGCTACACGTTTGATCCAAGGCAGCCAGCTTTCAGGGAGAAGGCTTACAGCTTTTCATCTCATCCCCTGCATGCATCAGCCTTACTAGAGATTTGAACAATGCAAGGAATTCGCGAGAGCATGCGAAATATACACTGGCTGGCTGCCTTGGATCAAACGTGTAGCTCATTCTACACGCCAAGGTATTGGTCCAGTGTGGGTAGATTGGTAAAGCACTGCGTACCTTGTCCTAAGGTTCGTAGGTTCGAGTCTCCTTCAGCCAGAGATCAGTGTTTATATATATATACATATATATATACATATATATATATATATATATATATATATATATATATATATATATATATACATATATATATATATATATATATTCTTCCTCAAAATCCATAGAGTGAATAAATACAGATCGATCGATCAATTCCATCCTTTATTATACTATGATTTGTTCTTGTAATTCATAATGTATTATGATACCGCCCATTACGATACCATCCACTAGTTCTAAGTTACATATGTCTTTGATATTGAATAGAATCAGCCCAGAGCCACCTGCCTGTTCAGCCTATAGCATAGTACTGTATGTCGAGACGACATATGTAACATGACCGAGCTGTCAGCATAGTTGCTGATCCCTTGTACATGTATATGTTATCTGAGTATCATAGTACCATCCATATGTTTCACATAGTTGACCCCTTGCTAGGCTCAGTGACTAGCTTGTGTGACGTCACGTGATGCCACATGAGAGCACTGCGCTCCCAGCCTCGTCCTCACTCCAACCATAGGTCTACAACAGGCAACACAGGCAGGCTGGGCCTCTCCCCTCTCACACTCTCCTAATATAAGTGTTACCATCCAACAAGTGTGTTTAACTCCAACCATCACATCTCCACGAACCCTTCCCAACATCCCCGATCACTGGGTTTGTCAGCCACCCTGATCACTGGGTTTGTCAGTCACCCTGATCAATGGGTTTGTCAGACACCCTGATCGCTGGGATTGTCAGCCACCCTGAACACTGAGTTTGTCAGCCACCCTGATCCCTGGGTTTGTCAGCCACCCTGACCACTAGGTTTGTCAGCTACCCTGTTCACTGGGTTTGTCAGCTCCCCTGAACACTGAGTTTGTCAGTCGCCCTGTTCACTGTTTTCGCCAGCCACCCTGATCAATGGGTTTGTCAGCCACCCTGATCAATGGGTTTGTCAGCCACCCTGATCACTAGGTTTGTCAGCCACCCTGATGACTGCGTTTGTCAGCCACCCTGATCACTGGGTTTGTCAGCCACCCTGATCACTGGGTTTGTCAGCCTCCCTGACCACTGGGTTTATCAGACACCCTGATAACTGGGTTTGTCAGCCATCCTGATCACTGAGTTTGTCAGCCACCCTGATCACTAGGTTTGTCAGCCACCCTGATCAATGGGTTTGTCAGCCACCCTGAACACTGAGTTTGTCAGCAAACCTGATCGCTGGGTTTATCAGCCACCCTGATCACTGGGTTTGTCAGTCACCCTGATAAAAGGGTTTGTCAGCCACCCTGATCACTAGGTTTGTCAGCTACCCTGATCACTGGGTTAGTCAGCCACCCTGAACACTGAGTTTGTCAGCCACCCTGATCACTGGGTTTATCAGCCACCCTGATCACTGGGTTTGTCAGCCACCCTGATCACTGGGTTTGTCAGCCACCCTGATCACAGAGTTTGTCAGCCACCTTGATCACTGGGTTTGTCAGCCACCCTGATCACAGGGTTTGTCAGCCACCCTGATCACTGGGTTTGTCAGCCACCCTGATCATTGGGTTTGTCAGTAACCCTGATCACTGGGTTTGTCAGCCACCCTGATCACTGGGTTTGTCAGCCACCCTGATCACTAGGTTTGTCAGCTACCCTGATCACTGGGTTAGTCAGCCACCCTGAACACTGAGTTTGTCAGCCACCCTGATCACTGGGTTTGTCAGCCACCCTGATCACTGGGTCTGTCAGCCACCCTGAACACTGAGTTTGTCAGCCACCCTGATCACTGGGTTTATCAGCCACCCTGATCACAGGGTTTGTCAGCCACCCTGATCACTGGGTTTGTCAGCCACCCTGATCATTGGGTTTGTCAGTAACCCTGATCACTGGGTTTGTCGGCCACCCTGATCACTGGGTTTGTCAGCCACACTGATCAATGGGTTTGTCAGCCTCCCTGATCACTGGGTTTGTCAGACACCCTGATCACTGGGTTTGTCAGCCACCATGATCACTTGGTTTGTCAGCCACCCTGATCACAGGGTTTGTCAGCCACCCTGATCACTGGGTTTGTCAGCCACCCTGATCATTGGGTTTGTCAGTAACCCTGATCACTGGGTTTGTCGGCCACCCTGATCACTGGGTTTGTCAGCCACACTGATCAATGGGTTTGTCAGCCTCCCTGATCACTGGGTTTGTCAGACACCCTGAACACTGAGTTTGTCAGCCACCCTGAACACTGAGTTTATCAGCCACCCTGAACACTGAGTTTTGTCAGTCACCCTGACATCATCAGCACACTGTGTCAGTCCCTGGCCCGCAGCTTGTTTGGTTCGTATTATAACAACTCATTTCACAGATAATAATCTAAAGATAACTGACATCCTCTCATTCCCCTGCCCACGCGATATATGGTACGGGCATGCGTCCTAAGACCCCTGTTGCCCCTTCTGCCACTGTTGGTCCTGCTGCCCCTGCTGCTTCTGCTGCTCCTGCTGTGTTTCCTGTCCCTGCCTCCTCTTCTGCAACTGCTGTCCATGCTACCACTACTGTCCATGTTGCCCCTGTCGCCCCTGTTGCTCCTGCTGCCCCTGCTGTCTATGCTGCCCCTGCTATCTTTCCTGTCCCTGCCTCCTCTTCTGCCACTGCTCTCCATGCTACCACTACTGCCCCTGTTACACCTGCTGCCCCTGTTGCTCCTGCTCCCCCTGCTGCCTTTGCTGTCCCTGCTGCTCCTGCTGTCTCTGCTATCTTAGCTGTCCCTGCCTCCCCTGCTGCCACTGCTGTCTATGCTACCCCTGCTTTCCCTAACGATCACAACAGTCAAAGTATATATGCTGTGTGTTAGCCGACTGTTGTGCGGGTTATCCAGGAGGTGGTGGTGCTAAGAACATGCGGGAGGGATGATACTGGTGGTGCTAAGAACATGCGGGAGGGATGATACTGGTGGTGATAAGAACATGCGGGAGGGATGATACTGGTGGTGCTAAGAACATGTGGGAGGGATGATACTAGTAGAACCAAAGTCAGACGGGATGTCGATAATAATAATAATAATAATAATAATAATAATAATTTTATTAACTACCAGTACATGATACAACTTATACAGACCATAGCTGACATCAGTGACATACTAATGTATAGAGAGAATCTTGTTATGCAGAGCATTTCGGGCAACTTAGATTAATTTTATCCCCAGGATGCAACCCACACTAGTTAACTGACGCCCAGGTACCTATTTAGGTGAACGTGGACAGCAGGTGTCGTAAGGAAACACGCCCCAAGGTTTCGACCCGTACCGGAAACCCAACCAAGGATACTCAGCGCGTGAGTGCGGGTACCAACCTACCTATGAGACAGGGCACGAGAAATGTAGGATAGAAAGGGCCCGGGAGGTGTCGGAAAGGTGGTGGAATATATAGATGAATGTAAGGACAGGATGTACGTGGACGTATCATACAGACGGAAATAAGAAGAGAGCGTATGAGACACATCACAGTGATGGAGGTAAGGACAGGCGGGGTGTAGGATACGGGCGGATCTGAGAGGCGGGTGGACGGACGCCTGGATTGTGTGATCCTACGGACAGATACGTAGCCTCCAGCGTGTGTTCTTCACGTACAAACTACCCACAATTTACTGTCTTGTTTACGTGCTGCCACTACACGCTTACTGGCTGCAATATTCGGGTTCACTGAACGGGTTTGATGTCGAACTCGGGCACAGAGGGCAGGTGGTGAGTAAGCGGGAAGCACCGGGTATGGCAACGCTACGAGCAACAGATGTACAGGCAACTGTATATAATAAGACAGGAGCCATGGACCATAATACACCCGCATTCTCCCGCGTGGCCCGTGCTCGCCTTTTCTTCTAAACTTAGATTTAGAGTTTGCTATTAAACCGGCTGTTTTTTCTTCTGGGGCATCCAGTATCCATCCTGAGGTTGGCAGCGAAGAAGTACATCCATCCAGTGGATGGCGATACTTGAGCATTTCCTACTTGTGGACAATGACTCTAAGCATGTCCACGACATGGATGGTGGCAAAGAAGCTTATCATCCTGTGGACGGTAACGGACGAGCATATCCATCCTGTGGACGGTAACGGACGAGCATATCCATCCTGTGGACGGTAACGGACGAGCATATCCATCCTGTGGACGGTAACGGACGAGCATATCCATCCTGTGGACGGTAACGGACGAGCATATCCATCCTGTGGACGGTAACTGACTAGCATATCCTTCCTGTGGACGGTAACTGACTAGCATATCCTTCCTGTGGACGGTAACGGACGAGCATATCCATCCTGTGGACGGTAACGGACGAGCATATCATTCCTGTGGACGGTAACGGACGAGCATATCCTTCCTGTGGACGGTAACGGACGAGCATATCCATCCTGTGGACGGTAACGGACGAGCATATCCATCCTGTGGACGGTAACTGACTAGCATATCCTTCCTGTGGACGGTAACGGACGAGCATATCCATCCTGTGGACGGTAACGGACGAGCATATCCTTCCTGTGGACGGTAACGGACGAGCATATCCATCCTGTGGACGGTAACGGACGAGCATATCCTACCTGTGGACGGTAACGGACGAGCATATCCATCCTGTGGACGGTAACGGACGAGCATATCCATCCTGTGGACGGTAACGGACGAGCATATCCTACCTGTGGACGGTAACGGACGAGCATATCCATCCTGTGGACGGTAACGGACGAGCATATCCATCCTGTGGACGGTAACGGACGAGCATTTCCATCCTGTGGACGGTAACGGACGAGCATATCCTACCTGTGGACGGTAACGGACGAGCATATCCATCCTGTGGACGGTAACGGACGAGCATATCCATCCTGTGGACGGTAACGGACGAGCATATCCACCCTGTGGACGGTAACGGACGAGCATATCCTTCCTGTGGACGGTAACGGACGAGCATATCCTTCTTGTTGATGGTCACGGACGAGCAAATCCATCCTGAGTATTGTAGCACAAGAACATATCCAGCCAGGGAGGGTAGCACAAGAACATATCCAGCCAGGGAGGGTAGCACAAGAACATATCCAGCCAGGGAGGGTAGCACAAGAACATATCCAGCCAGGGAGGGTAGCACAAGAACATATCCAGCCAGGGAGGGTAGCACAAGAACATATCCAGCCAGGGAGGGTAGCACAAGAACATATCCAGCAAGGGAGGGTAGCACAAGAACATATCCAGCCAGGGAGGGTAGCACAAGAACATATCCAGCCAGGGAGGGTAGCACAAGAACATATCCAGCAAGGGAGGGTAGCACAAGAACATATCCAGCCAAGGAGGGTAGCACAAGGACATATCCAACAAGGGAGGGTAGCACAGGAACATATCCAGCAAGGGAGGGTAGCACAAGAACATATCCAGCCAGGGAGGGTAGCACAAGAACATATCCAGCAAGGGAGGGTAGCACAAGAACATATCCAGCCAAGGAGGGTAGCACAGGAACATATCCAGCCATGGAGGGTAGCACAGGAACATATCCAGCAAGGGAGGGTAGCACAAGAACATATCCAGCCAGGGAGGGTAGCACAAGGACATATCCAACAAGGGAGGGTAGCACAAGAACATATCCAGCCAAGGAGGGTAGCACAGGAACATATCCAGCCATGGAGGGTAGCACAGGAACATATCCAGCAAGGGAGGGTAGCACAAGAACATATCCAGCCAGGGAGGGTAGCACAAGAACATATCCAGCAAGGGAGGGTAGCACAAGAACATATCCAGCAAGGGAAGGTAGTACAAGAACATATACAGCAAGGGAGGGTAGCACAAGAACATATCCAGCAAGGGAGGGTAGCACAAGAACATATCCAGCAAGGGAGGGTAGCACAAGAACATATCCAGCAAGGGAGGGTAGCACAAGAATATATCCAGCAAGGGAGGGTAGCACAAGAACATATGGACTCACAAAAGGCCAAGGGTCTAGGCATTAAGAGAGCTGACATGAGTACATTTAAGAATAGGTCATTTACAAAGTGTCTTTAAATGTCCCTGAAGGAATTCCTCAAGGTGATTGCCTGAGCTTTTGTTTTCTCTCTCCAGTTATTATCATAAGGTAGAGCTAAACCCGTAGGGGGGATGGAAAACAATCATTCTTAATTCAGGTAAGTGGAGCACAGATCCAATTCCCTAAATCAAAAGCCCCTGACCAGCATCAAGGAACCTCCCTGAAGGGGTTCTCTTTCCAAGGTTTTCGGCTATATCTTAGTAACGCCTCTTCAGCTCACCTTCAAACTTCCAATACTGCAGTACAGTAACCAGGGGAAGGTTGATGTAGGTACTGGCATGACCTCTGTAGTCGCTTTGATATGGACTGTTACAAGGTTTGATTTCAGTGATAACTTGAGAAAGCCTCTGGTGTTCGGCTTGACGTTTTACCTACCTATGTTTTGTACTTAAAATATGATTGTGATTGTTAATGGAGAGTAAAGGTCAAAATTTATCAGTTTTACTTCCAAAATGTTTTTTTTTTTTTGTAAAATAGTTTACATATACCTTTTTTGAAAGGCATAGATTTTAATGGTTCTTCTGATCGACTTCAAATTTCCGTAACTGTTTTAACGAAAGAAAGAACCACAGTGGTTTTGAGCTCTGTAAGTTTTGTTACTTTTATTAAACAACTTGTTTTTCATTCAATGACTGGAAAACGCCTCTTCCGATAAGCTTCAAACCTCGTTGCTTTCAAGAGGAAGCTGGACAGATACCTGTAGTCAGTACCGGATCAGCCGGGATGTGGTTCGTACGTTGAACTACGTACGGCCAGCAGTAACAGCCTAGTTGATCAGGCCCTGATCCACCGGGAAGCCTGGTCATGGACCGGGCCGCGGGGGCGTTGCCACCCGGAACACCCTCCGTGTACATACTTTCTCGCATCGAGCGGCGGCACAAGTATTTCTTGATCATTTACGTATTACAAGCAAATATTTAAGAGACTTGTCTATGGTTTCCTGGTGACAGTTTTATTACAAACTTATCATATAATGTTTCTGTCTAAATGTGAGGATATATTAAACCACGAACCGGTTGGGGGTTAAACCCTACCCGTTTTGTGGCTTGTTTGCAATCGTGTTATTACCATTTCGTGAGACACGATGGTATATTGTTTGTCAGGAAACGAGAGAGCATCTCTATTGACACCGGTCTTCAGTCCTGTGAGGACTTTCTCGCAGAAGCTTTCAGTCATCTTACCGAGACCTTCTGCTGTCTAACCATTCCATTACATCAAACATTAATATCACATCGTATGATGCGTTCGTGGTTCGCCACTTTAGAAATATCAAGGGATCATCTCTATGTCCGTATTCAATGTGACTTGTAAATGGTCCAAGTCGGACCAAAACGTCGTCGTAAGCTTCTCTCTTTTATGTGCGGGTTATTTGTGTATCGTTCCAATCACGGTATTGTGTCTTTTTTTGTTATCTATGTCCATATTCTTCTTAAAAGCTGCTGATGACGCCAGCAAAGGTAATAAGACTGGCGTGAGACTGGTAATTATGAGTGAGGAAGTGAGGATTATTACACCACCTGGCAGGAACAAGGCCGTGGAAACTGCCGCCAGAATGCAAGAAAGACGTGACAAAAGGTAAAGGAAGGAGGGAGCGAGTGAGGGGCGATGGTTACGGAGGGAGAGAGCGCAGAAGATGGGGAAGGAGGGAAGGAGGGGGAGAGAGAGAGAGGCAGATAAGGACGGAGGGGGCAGACGGGAAGCAGTACCACAGAAACATTTCCGATCACGTGGGTCAGGAGGTGACACCAGCAGCAAGAAATATTCTCGAAGATGTGTAGCGGAGATGTGAGCGTCACCCATGACACACCAAGAAACAACTGCCACACAAAAGCGTTCTTTTCCTGGATCCTCAATGCCGGGGTGGTCGACACCAGAGGACGCAGTAGTAGCCTCCAGCGGCTGCTGGAACATTGAAACACATGGTGCTGTGGATGGGAGGGACCGGGAGGCACATGTGCGGGCACGTGCTGTTTATGGGAAGGAGAGGGGTATGGGAGGGGTGGAAGGGGGTATGGGAGAGGCAGAGGGAGGGTGAAGGGCGATAGAAAACTGGGGGAGAAGACCGCCGACGGAGAGCTGGAGAAAAGGGGCGATGGAGAGGAGGGGAGATTGAAAGCTGGTGGCGAGGAGAGACTTAGTGGAGAGGAACGGTGTAGAGGAGCGACTTAAAGAGGAGAGGGGTGATGATGATGGTGAGAAGGGTGATGATGATGGTGAGAAGGGTGATGATGATGGTGAGGAGAAGGGTGATGATGATGGTGAGGAGAAGGGCGATGATGATGGTGAGGAGAAGGGCGATGATGATGGTGAGAAGGGTGATGAAGATGGTGAGGAGAATGGTGATGAAGATGGTGAGGAGAAGGGTGATGAAGATGGTGAGGAGAAGGGTGATGAAGATGGTGAGGAGAAGGGTGATGATGATGGTGAGGAGAAGGGTTATGAAGATGGTGAAGAGAAGGGTGATGAAGATGGTGAGAAGGGTGATGAAGATGGTGAGGAGAAAGGGGTTGATGATGGTGAGGAGAAGGGGGATGATGATGGTGAGGAGAAGGGTGATGAAGATGGTGAGGAGAAGGGTGATGAAGATGGTGAGGAGAAGGGTGATGAAGATGGTGAGGAGAAGGGTGATGATGATGGTGAGGAGAAGGGTTATGAAGATGGTGAAGAGAAGGGTGATGATGATGGTGAGAAGGGTGATGATGATGGTGAGGAGAAGGGTGATGAAGATGGTGAGGAGAAGGGTGATGATGATGGTGAGGAGAAGGGTGATGAAGATAATGAGGAGAAGGGTGATGAAGATGGTGAGGAGAGGGGTGATGAGGATGGTGAGGAGAAGGGTGATGATGATGGTGAGGAGAAGGGTGATGAAGATGGTGAGGAGAAGGGTGATGAAGATGGTGAGGAGAAGGGTGATGATGATGGTGAGGAGAAGGGTGATGATGATGGTGAGGAGAAGGGGGATGAAGATAATGAGGAGAAGGGTGATGAAGATGGTGAGGAGAGGAGTGATGAGGATGATGAGGAGACAGGTGTTGCAGGTTAAGAGGGGAGGGGTGGAGGGGAGAGTAATGCACGGTAATCCTTCCCTCTACCCCCACTAGGATGGAGGGAGCTGGAGTGTTCCAGTACTACCAGCCGCTACCCCCTCCAGTATTAACCTACATCACAATGAGTAAACATATGTGGGGATAAACATATGGGGGATACCGCAGGGGGGGGGGTGAGTAGCTATTGTGTGGGTGGGAAGCAAGGAATTGTAGAGATGGTGTGAGGGAGGGAGTTGAGGGGTGAGGGGGGTGGAGGCGTGAGGGAGGGTGTTGAAGAGTGAAGGAGGGTGGAGGTGTGAGGGAGGGTGTTGAGGAGTGAAGGAGGTGTGAGGGAGGGTGGAGGCGTAAGAGTGGAGGGTGAGGGTGGTAGAGGTGTGAGAGAGAGAAAGAGAGGGAGACTGGTGGTGTGAGAGTGGTGGAGGTATGTGAGTGAGTGGTGGAGGTGTGAGAGTGGTTGAGGTGTACGTGAGAGAGAGAGAGAGAGAGAGAGAGAGATAGAGAGTGGTGGAGGTGTAACAGCAGTTTAAAGAAAGCAGAGAAACGTTTTTCATACGATCGGAAAGCCGTGCAGACCAACTGATACTGGTAATAACCTCACAGAATTCGCCAGACAATCTGGAAACACGCTCACTCAGCACCTGGACCAGATTCATGGAATGCTCTATTTATAAAGAAGTGTAAAGTACCACTAGCACGAGCACTCAGTATTCTTTGGAGAAAGAGCTTAGATCTAGGTGACATACCGGAGACCTTAAAGAGTGCAGACTTAGCTCCTTTGCAGAATGAAGTTAGCAGAGCACTAACTAATAATTACAGACCAGTAGCCCTAACTTCTCACATCATAAATATCTTCAGAAGAGTGATTAGATGTCAGACTACAAAATTCATGGACCAGCAAAATCAAGGAAACAAGTGCAACTAATGTGACAATTTATTGTGGCAACGTTTCGCTCTCCAGGAGCTTTGTCAAGCTGTTACAAACAATACATGGACACAGAGGGTATATATAGGTTTAGAGTGAGGTATAATATTAGTGATAGTAGTAGTAGTAGTAGTAGTAGTAGTAGTAGCATTAGTAGTAGTAGTAGTAGTAGTAGTAGTAGTAGTAGTAGTAGT
Organism: Cherax quadricarinatus; assembly: GCF_038502225.1. Taxonomy (NCBI): domain Eukaryota; kingdom Metazoa; phylum Arthropoda; class Malacostraca; order Decapoda; family Parastacidae; genus Cherax; species Cherax quadricarinatus. Next base: position 29,574,645 of record NC_091326.1, read on the forward strand.
AGTAGTAGTAATAGTAGTAGTAGTAGTAGTAATAGTAGTAGTAGTAGTAGTAGTAATATAAGTAGTAGAGGTAGTAATAATAAAATATGGTAGAACAATCGTTTGACAAAGCTCCTGGTGAGCGAAACGTTGCCACAAAAAAGTCACATTAATAGCACTTGTGTCCTTTTACTAAACATATTGTCGGTAATTCTACCAACATTAACACAAAAGCAAAATCGACATAATACAAACCAGCATGGTTGTAGAGCGGGACAATCATACCTATCACAGCTGCTGAACCACTATGAGTTCCGGAGGCGTTAGAAGACAACCAAAACGCAGATATTGTATACACAGACTTTCCAAAGGCTTTTGGCAGATGCGATCATGAGGTGTTTGCACACAGAATGAAGGCCATAGGCATCATGGGAAAGGTAAGCAGATGGATTTTCGGGTTCCTAACACACATAACACAAAAAGTAGTGGTGAACAGAGCAAAATCCAGCACCAGCGATGTAAAAGCCTCAGTTCCCCATGGCACTGTCCTGGTTCCTCCGCTGTTTCTTATCATCACAGCAAACATAGATAAAAACACCCATTACATATTTCTACAATCCTTTGCGGATGACACTAAATTAAACATGAAAATCACTTCGGTAGAAGATACTAAACAAATACAGGAAGATATAAACAGTGTTTTCCATTGGGCAGTGGAGAACATAACGTTCAGTGGTGATAAGTTCCAGCTTCTTAGGTATGGAAAGAATTGAGAATTCAAAAGCAATATTATATACAAAACCCAAAAGGATCGTCTAATAGAAGGAAAAAACACTTAGTGCCATTGTGATAATTTTTAAATCACTAGTGCTCTTTCATTTATAATATTGCTCAGTGTTGACGACCCCGTTCAAGGCACGAGAAATATCAGAGCTGGAATGAATACAAAGATCGTTTACAGCGAGCATAGAGCCAATAAAGCATTTAAATTACTGGGGACACCTTAAAGTCTTAAATATGTACTCACTGGAGCGTAGGAGAGAGATATATGATAATATATACCTGGAAGGTGCTTGATGGCATTATCCCAAATCTGCACACTGCCATAACAACTTAATGTCGTAAGAGATATGGGAGGAAGTGCAAGCTAAATCCAGAGAAAAGCAGTGGTGTAGTAAGCACAATAAGGGAACATTGTATGAACATTCGTGGTCCCAGAATATTCAAAATCTTACCACAAGATATCAGAAACACTGCTGAGACAACTGTAGAAGTCTTTAAGAGGAAACTGGACAAGTATCTTCACCAGGTACCAGATCAACCAGGCTTTGATGGATATGTGTGACAACATGTCTCCAGCAGCAACAGCCTGGTTGACCAGGCTAGCACCAGACATTCTGGCCCATGGCCGGGCTCAGGGAATAGAAAAACTTTCGGAAATCTTCAAAGGCTAAACCTATATCAAAGGAGGAGGACTGATGGAGGATGGTAGTGTGAGGGAGGATGGTGGTGTGAGAGAGGGTGGTGGTATGAGGGAGGGTGGTGGTGTGAGGGAGGGAGGTGGTGTGAGGGAGGGTGGTGGTGTGAGGGAGAGTGGTGGTGTGAGGGAGAGTGGTGGTGTGAGGGAGAGTGGTGGTGTGAGGGAGGGTGGTGGTGTGAGGAAGGGAGGTGGTGTGAGAGAGGGTGGTGGTGTGAGGGAGAGTGCTTGTGTGAGAGAGGGTGGAGGTGTGAGGGAGAGTGGTTGTGTGAGAGAGGGTGGTGGTGTGAGAGAGGGTGGTGGTGTGAGAGAGGGTGGTGGTGTGAGGGAGGGTGGTGGTGTGAGGGAGAGTGGTTGTGTGAGAGAGAGTGGTTGTGTGAGGGAGAGTGGTTGTGTGAGAGAGGGTGGTGGTGTGAGGGAGGGTGGTGGTGTGAGGGAGGGTGGTGGTGTGAGGGAGGGTGGTGGTGCGAGGGAGGGTGGTGGTGTGAGGGAGAGTGGTTGTGTGAGAGAGGGTGGTGGTGTGAGGGAGGGTGGTGGTGTGAGGGAGAGTGGTTGTGTGAGAGAGGGTGGTGGTGTGAGGGAGGGTGGTGGTGTGAGGGAGGGTGGTGGTGTGAGGGAGAGTGGTTGTGTGAGAGAGGGTGGTGGTGTGAGGGAGGGTGGTGGTGTGAGGGAGAGTGGTTGTGTGAGAGAGGGTGGTGGTGTGAGGGAGGCTGGTGGTGTGAGGGAGGGTGGTGGTGTGAGGGAGAGTGGTTGTGTGAGAGAGGGTTGTGGTGTGAGGGAGGGTGGTGGTGTGAGGGAGAGTGGTTGTGTGAGAGAGGGTGGTGGTGTGAGAGAGGGTGGTGGTGTGAGTGAGGGTGGTGGTGTGAGAGAGGGTGGTGGTGTGAGGGAGAGTGGTTGTGTGAGAGGGTGGTGGTGTGAGGGAGGGTGGTGGTGTGAGAGAGGGTGGTGGTGTGAGGGAGAGTGCTTGTGTGAGAGAGGGTGGAGGTGTGAGGGAGAGTGGTTGTGTGAGAGAGGGTGGTGGTGTGAGGGAGGGTGGTGGTGTGAGAGAGGGTGGTGGTGTGAGGGAGAGTGCTTGTGTGAGAGAGGGTGGAGGTGTGAGGGAGAGTGGTTGTGTGAGAGAGGGTGGTGGTGTGAGGGAGGCTGGTGGTGTGAGGGAGAGTGCTTGTGTGAGAGAGGGTGGAGGTGTGAGGGAGAGTGCTTGTGTGAGAGAGGGTGGTGGTGTGAGGGAGGGTGGTTGTGTGAGAGAGGGTGGTGGTGTGAGGGAGGCTGGTGGTGTGAGGGAGGGTGGAGGTGTGAGGGAGAGTGGATGTGTGAGAGAGGGTGGTGGTGTGAGGGAGGCTGGTGGTGTGAGGGAGGGTGGTGGTGTGAGGGAGAGTGGTTGTGTGAGAGAGGGTGGTGGTGTGAGGGAGAGTGGTGGTGAAAGGGAGGGTGGTGGTGTGAGGGAGAGTGGTTGTGTGAGAGAGGGTGGTGGTGTGAGGGAGGGTGGTGGTGTGAGGGAGGGTGGTGGTGTGAGAGAGGGTGGTTGTGTGAGAGAGGGTGGTGGTGTGAGGGAGGGTGGTGGTGTGAGGGAGGGTGGTGGTGTGAGGGAGAGTGGTTGTGTGAGAAAGGGTGGTGGTGTGAGGGAGGGTGGTGGTGTGAGGGAGAGTGGTTGTGTGAGAGAGGGTGGTTGTGTGAGAGAGGGTGGTGGTGTGAGGGAGGGTGGTGGTGTGAGGGAGGGTGGTGGTGTGAGGGAGAGTGGTTGTGTGAGAGAGGGTGGTGGTGTGAGGGAGGGTGGTTGTGTGAGAGAGGGTGGTGGTGTGAGGGAGGGTGGTGGTGTGAGGGAGGGTGGTTGTGTGAGAGAGGGTGGTGGTGTGAGGGAGGGTGGTGGTGTGAGGGAGTGTGGTTGTGTGAGAGAGGGTGGTTGTGTGAGAGAGGGTGGTGGTGTGAGGGAGGGTGGTGGTGTGAGGGAGGGTGGTGGTGTGAGGGAGGGTGGTGGTAAGAGGGAGGGTGGTGGTGTGAGGGAGGGTGGTGGTGTGAGAGCGTGGTGGTGTGAGGGAGGGTGGTGGTGTGAGGGAGGGTGGTGGTGTGAGGGAGGGTGGTGGTGAGAGGGAGGGTGGTGGTGTGAGGGAGAGAGGTTATGTGAGAGAGGGTGGTGGTGTGAGGGAGGGTGGTGGTGTGAGGGAGGGTGGTGGTGCGAGTGAGGGTGGTGGTGTGAGGGAGGGTGGTGGTGTGAGGGAGGGTGGTGGTGTGAGGGAGGGTGGTGGTGTGAGGGAGGGTGGTGGTGTGAGGGAGGGTGGTGGTGTGAGGGAGGGTGGTGGTGTGAGGGAGGGTGGTGGTGTGAGGGAGGGTGGTGGTGTGAGAGCGTGGTGGTGTGAGGGAGAGTGGTTGTGTGAGAGAGGGTGGTGGTGTGAGGTAGGGTTGTGGTGTGAGGGAGGGTGGTGGTGTGAGGGAGGGTGGTGGTGTGAGGGAGAGTTGTTGTGTGAGAGAGGGTGGTGGTGTGAGGGAGGGTGGTGGTGTGAGAGCGTGGTGGTGTGAGGGAGAGTGGTTGCGTGAGAGAAAGTGGTGGTGTGAAGGAGGGTGGTGGTGTGAGGGAGGGTGGTGGTGTGAGGGAGGGTGGTGGTGTGAGGGAGAGTGGTGGTGTGAGAGAGAGTGGTGGTGTGAGAGAGGGTGGTGGTGAGAGGGAGGGTGGTGGTGTGAGAGAGGGTGGTGCTGTGAGAGAGGATGGTGGTGTGAGTGAGGGTGGTGGTGTGAGGGAGGGTGGTGGTGTGAGAGAGGGTGGTGCTGTGAGAGAGGATGGTGGTGTGAGTGAGGGTGGTGGTGTGAGAGAGGGTGGTGGTGTGAGAAAGGGTGGTGGTGTGAGAGAGGGTGGTCGTGTGAGAGAGGGTGGTGGTGTGAGAAAGGGTGGTGGTGTGAGAGAAGGTGGTGGTGTGAAAGAGGGTGGTGGTGAGAGGGATTGAGATGGCGAGAGTGAGGGTGGTGGTATGAGAGAGAGTGGTGGTGTGAGAGAGGGTGGCGGTGTGAGGGAGAGTGGTGGTGTGAGAGAGGGTGGTGGTGTGAGAGACGATGGTGGTGTGAGTGAGGGTGGTGGTGTGAGGAAGGGTGGTGGTGTGAGAAAGGGTGGTGGTGTGAGAGGGTGGTGGTGTGAGGGAGAGTGGTTGTGTGAGAGAGGGTGGTGGTGTGATGGAGGGTGGTGGTGTGATGGAGGGTGGTGGTGTGAGGGAGAGTGGTTGTGTGAGAGAGGGTGGTGGTGTGAGAGAGCGTGGTGGTGTGGAGGGTGGTGGTGTGAGGGAGAGTGGTTGTGTGAGAGAGGGTGGTGGTGTGAGGGAGCGTGGAGGTGTGAGGGAGAGTGGTTGTGTGAGAGAGGGTGGTGGTGTGAGGGAGGGTGGTGGTGTGAGGGAGGATGGTGGTGTGAGAGAGCGTGGAGGTGTGAGGGAGAGTGGTTGTGTGAGAGAGGGTGGTGGTGTGAGGGAGGGTGGTGGAGTGAGGAAGGGTGGTCCTGTGAGGGAGAGTGGTTGTGTGAGAGAGGGTGGTGGTGTGAGGGAAGGTGGTGGTGTGAGGGAGGGTGGTGGTGTGAGGGAGAGTGGTTGTGTGAGAGAGGGTGGTGGTGTGAGGGAGGGTGGGGGTGAGAGGGAGAGTGGTTGTGTGAGAGAGGGTGGTGGTGTCAGAGAGGGTGGTGATGTAAGGGAGGGTGGTGGTGTGAGAAAGGGTGGTGGTGTGAGAGGTGGTGGTGTGAAAGAGGGTGGTGGTGAGAGGGATTGAGATGGTGTGAGAGAGGGTGGTGGTGTGAGAGGGGTGGTGTAAGAGAGGGTGGTGGTGTGAGGGAGGGTGGTGGTGTGAGAGAGAGTGGTGGTGTGAGAGAGATTGGTGGTGTGAGGGAGAGTGGTGGTGTGAGAGAGGGGGGTGGTGTGAGAGAGGATGGTGGTGTGAGTGAGGGTGGTGGTGTGAGGGAGGGTGGTGGTGTGAGAAAGGGTGGTGGTGTGAGAGAGGGTGGTGGTGTGAAAGAGGGTGGTGGTGTGAAAGTGGGTGGTGGTGAGAGGGATTGAGATGGTGTGAGAGAGAGAGAGTGGTGGTGCGAGAGAGAGTGGTGGTGTGAGGGAGGGTGGTGGTGTGAAAAAGGGTGGTGGTGAGAGGGATTGTAATGGTGTGAGAGAGGGTGGTGGTGTGAGAGTGGTGGTGTGAGGGAGGGTGGTGGTGTGAGAGAGGGTGATGGTGTGAGAGTGGTGGTGTGAGAGAGGGTGGTGGTGTGAGGGAGGGTGGTGGTGTGAGAGAGAGTGGTGGTGTTAGAGAGGGTGGTGGTGTGAGGGAGAATGGTGGTGCGAGAGAGGGTGGTGATGTGAGAGAGGGTGGTGGTGTGAGAGAGGGTGGTGGTGTGAAAGAGGGTGGCGGTGTGAGAGAGGGTGGTGGTGTGAGAGAGGGTGGTGGTGTGAGCGAGAGTGGTGGTGTGAGAGAGGGTGGTGGTGTGAGAGAGAGAGTGGTGGTGTGAGAGAGGGTGGTGGTGTGAGAGAGGGTGGTGGTGTGAGCGAGAGTGGTGGTGTGAGAGAGGGTGGTGGTGTGAGAGAGGGTGGTGGTGTGAGCGAGAGTGGTGGTGTGAGAGAGGGTGGTGGTGTGAGAGAGGGTGGTGGTGTGAGCGAGAGTGGTGGTGTGAGAGAGGGTGGTGGTGTGAGAGAGGGTGGTGGTGTGAGCGAGAGTGGTGGTGTGAGAGAGGGTGGTGGTGTGAGAGAGGGTGGTGGTGTGAGCGAGAGTGGTGGTGTGAGGGAGGGTGGCGGTGTGAGAGAGGGTGGTGGAGTGAGGGAGGGTGGTCTACCTACCTGGAGTTTACCTGGAGGGCATTCCAGGGATCAACGCCCCCTCGGCCCGGTCCACGACCAGACCTGATCAACCAGGATGTTACTGCTGGCCGCACGTAGTCCAACGTACGAATCACAGCCTGGCTAATTCGGCACTGACTTTAAGTATCTGTCCATCTCTCTCTTGAAGACAACCAGGAGTCTATTGGTAATGCCCCTTATGGCTGGTGGGAGGCTGTTGAACAGTCTTGGGCCCCGAACACATATTGTGTTTTCTCTTAATGTACCAGTGGCGCCCCTGCTTTTCACTGGGGGTATGTTGCATCGCCTGCTAAGTCTTTTGCTTTCGTAGGGAGTGATTTCTGTGTGCAGATTAGGGATCAGTTCCTGCAGGATCTTCCAGGTGTAGATTATGATATATCTCTCTCGCCTGCGCTCTAGTGAGTACAAGTCAAGTGCTTCCAGGCGCTCCCAGTAGTTAAGGTGTTTCATGGAACTTATATGTTAAGTATAGGTTCTCTGTACATTCTCTAGATCTGCAATTTCACCTGCCTTGGATGGGGATGTTAATGTACAGCAGTATTCCAGCCTAATGAGAACAAGTGATTTAAAAAGGATCATTACTGGCTTGACATCTTTTGTCTTGAATTTTCTCATTATCCTTCCTATCAGTTTCCTCGCAGATGTGATAGTGGCATTGTTGTGGTCCTTGATAGGGAGATCTTCGGACATTACCATCCAAGGTCCTTCATATTACTTTTCCGTTCTGTTGTGTGATTAGAGTTTGTAGTATACTCCAATTTTCCAAAACGGAGTAGTTGGAATTTGTCTTCATTGAACACCATATTGTTCTCCGTTGCCCAGTGGAAAATTTGGTTTATATCTTCTTGGAGCTTTGCCGTGTCCTCAACGGATGACACTCTCATGCAGATCCTAGTATCGTCTGCAAAGGATGATACAGTGCTGTGGTTTACATCTCTGTCTATGTCTGATATGAGAATGAGAGATGGTGTGAGAGAGGGTAGTGAAGGTGTGAGGGAGGGTGGCAAAGGTATGAAGAAGGGTGGTAGATGTGTGAGGGAGGCTGAGGAAGGTATGAGGGGGTGGGCTGGGTGCCTTGGGGAGGATAACAGAACTCTGTGATGTTAGTGGAGGGTGAGAGATTATTATTATTATTAAAGTCTCGCCGGTATTCTCCTGGCCCGGGCATTTTCCAAGTGGTGGCTCGGCCTTGGCTCCCTGTCTAGGGAGTGTCTGAGACCTAAGTCTCACATGGGAGGAGGCACAAGTACCTCCTCATCTTTGGGACCAACTGTCCCTAGGCCTAGCCACAAGCTAGGGCTCTCTGGTCTGCCATCCCTGCCCCAAGGGGGCTAATGGGAATGGCAGTCTTGTGAGCTGCAAGCTCTAGCTCAGGCACCTACCCTGCCCTAGAAGGGCTGGGCATGGTGTCGATCGGGCGAGAGATGGGTGCATAATTTTAACACAGTAGGAACATTCATCCAACACAGCTTCACCGCTATCTCATGCTTCAGATTCATATTGTTCCAGACCATGGAGCTGGACTCTTCTCCAGGCTGAGGAACTGATCGCCAGAGCATGGAGCTGGACTCTTCTCCAGGCTGAGGGACTGACCACCATACCCTGGAGCTGAACTCTTCTCCAGGCTGAGTGACTGACCACCAGACCATGGAGCTGAACTCTTGCCCAGGCTGAGGGACGTCTGACCACCATACCCTGGAGCTGAACTCTTCTCCAGGCTGAGTGACTGACCACCAGACCATGGAGCTGAACTCTTCTCCAGGCTGAGGGACTGACCACTAGACCATGGAACTGAACTCTTCTCCAGGCTGAGGGACTGACCACCTCAAATACTTTTTCCACCTAGTTGATGGACTGATTACATCACCTTTACCTCGTCACTTTTGCTGCCTTCAATCTATACTTTGTATTTGACTGAAGAAGCCTCCAGTGTAGGTTAAACATTTCGACAGTGAAGATACCCAACTGTTGCACGTGTGTCTTGCTGATCACCCACAGTGTGTGTGTTTATCTGCTCTATTATATATGATAGTTACACTCATTTAGCTACTGGCTTAAGCCCGGGTACTATTTCTTGTTGTCACTTCCCCCCTCCTCACCCCAGAAAGGTGTTACCTAAACTCTAATCTAGTCTAGTTACATTCTAGAAATATCCACGGTGTGGTCTCCTCTACTCTGTGGTAGTTCATTCTAGGTATACCCACGATGTGCTCTCCTCTGTGATAGTTATATTCAAGGTATGCCCTCAGTGTTCATACAGATTTGTGTATACATACTGTTTTCCGTGAACATGAATTCCCATAAACCAGAATAGAGGAGCATATATGACCAGGTGAGACTGAGAGGCAGGTGAGGTTTAGGAAGAGAAGGTGAACAGCCGGTGAGGTTGTGGGTCAGAGATGAAAGAGGAAGGTGAGGTTGTAGGTCAGTGGGGTGAGAGGCAGGTAAGGTTGTGAGTCAGTGGGGTGAGAGGTAGGTAAGGTTGTAGGTCAGTGGGGTGAGAGGCAGGTGAGGTTGTAGGTCAGTGGGGTGAGAGGCAGGTAAGGTTGTAGGTCAGTTGGGTGAGAGGCAGGTAAGGTTGAAGGTCAGTGGGGTGAGAGGCAGGTAAGGTTGTAGGTCAGTGGTGTGAGAGGCTGGTAAGGTTGTAGGTCAGTGGGGTGAGAAGAGACTTGGATCTTACTCAAAAATTTACACAGTTTTAAGTATCTTGGCCATCTTTTTTCCCAAAGACAAGACCTGGCTAGTTAGCAGGAAGAGTGAGTGAGCTGGCAGAAACACGGAGCTTGTAGAAGCTCATCTCTTAGGAGACTTTTATTACAACTTCCTTCTTCGGTGAGTCAACAGGCGATGTATAAAGGACACGTGGCAGACCTGACCTGACCTGACCTAAGAGGGGTGAGGGAAGAACACGTGTCCCACGCCCCCTCCCTCCAGGTAAATTGAAAATAAACAACAAAAGACACAGTACCTTGACGAACGATACACAAATGACAAGGTGTCGAGTGTACGGCAGGAAGATATCCATTTATCACCCACTGGTAGGACACGAGGTATAAGGAGGCACCTACCTAAAATCATCTCTGACGTCAGCTTTCCTTGGGACTTGTTACTAAATAAACAAAAGATACACGAACTTTGACAGTATTATTCGTCTACTGCTCTGAAATTCGTCACAAAAAAAAAAAAAACTGACACTGTGGTAAGATCTGACCCCCACCAACTCTAGGACGTAGGTTCCTGCTTAACAATCTTAAGGTAGGAAATATACGGAAGCAGTCTATAGGTCGACGGTTCCTACTTCATTATTACATGTCAATACTACTACTACTACTGATAATAATAATAATAATAATAATAATAATAATAATAATAATAATAATAATAATAATAATAATAATAATATTTATTTCAACTAGTACTTGTACAAGGTATACAGACCATAGGTGACATCAATGACATACTACTACATAGAAAGACCATTGTTATGCAGAGCATTTCCAGAAAATTAGGTAAATTTTTCCCCCAGGATGCGATCCACATCAGTCGACTAACACCCAAGTACCTATTTTACTGCTAGGTGAACAGGGACAGCAGGTGTCTTAAGGAAACACTTTCTAATGTTTCCACCCGTACTGGGGATCGAACCATGGACCTCACTGGGTTAGTTTTCCCCCCAACTAGCGGCTTGTATGATTGTGGTAATACAATAATTATTATATTCCATTAAACCCACAAGGACAATTATGCTAGTAATTTATTATAAAAATGTAAGTTTAATTAATATCCAACCAGGTTAAATATTTTTCAACAATAAGCGGTCAGGATGAGACATACGCAGATGACAGCCAAGAAATGAGATATTAAAGTCCCAATACGACTCAGTGTTCAGCGAGCCACTGCCAGACTAAGGGTCGACAATCAAGATGGATTGTTTATGAGCGAAACCCAAAATTTGGTCATCTCAAAAATTTCGGATATTATCCTAACGTCACAAGACTTTGAAAAGGCAATAAATGACATGCCCATGCACTCTGCCCCAGGCCCAGACTCAGGGAACTCCGTGTTCATCAAGAATTGCAAGAAGCCCCCATTACGTGAATTGAGGGGGGTGCGAATTTTTTAGGAGTGATAAAAAAGGAAAATTGAAAAAGTATGGGAAAAAAAATTTTCTTACCGAAAAATAGTGCATAATTGCGGCAACATGTTGATGCAATTAGCTTGTTTCTATCATATTTCTAAGTATGTTTTTCCAAAAATATAATTTTTTTTTGTTCTTGCTGTCATCGAAAAGACATGTTGGCAATTCGTGCTTTTTCCTCCAAAAATTACTATTTTTATGATTGTTTCATTCTAAATGCACTACATTACAACTTCTCTGAGGACTCTATTCAAATTCAGGGAGTGATAACAGCTCAGTCGCTTGTGGGCTGTCAAGTGTTGAGGTGTACAACATACTGAAATGTGGCGCACAATGACCGTAGAGTTTTACAGAAAACATAATATATGTAGAAGTTAGAATAAGTTATTGACATTATTTTCCATGTTTGCCGAAAAGTATTTATAGGAGTGTCATGATTTTTGCACATGTTGTTGAGTGCTGATGGTTCTATTAGCATGTAAAGGGGATTTGCGATTGTGAAGGCTTACTCAGCCCTGTAACAACTTCAGATAGTATTACCAAGGCTGGCTCCTCCTCAGGAAAATTAATGAATAGAAAAAGAAATAATTCACACTATTATTTAGTAATGCAAAGATAAAACATTGAAAAATGAAGGTGTATCCTACTTGAAAGAAAAATGAAAAATGAAATGGAAAAATGACATTTGAATTCAACTCTAATATGTACAAGTAAATTGGGGTGTCTGGTTGATGTTGACACCGTCTTGCAGAAATTGTAGCCGTTAATGATAGGGGGGGGGGGTCCACAGGTGTTGAGTGACAACCCAACGACTAGTTCTTCACAGAGTCCATAGCCTTGAATAGTCAGTCCAGCTGACAGGAACGCAGGTTCTTAACCACTGCAAAGATGAGGGGTAGTGTCCTGTACAATTAATCAGGTAGGTAGATCATGAAGTGACGTCCCAAGACCGTTTTCAGTCCATCTCCTTCAACACTTCTCGTTGGTTGGCAGGTGACCCGATCTGTCATTCCAAGGTGGAAAGAGAGACAGGTTACCCACTGCTTAAGAAATCACTCTCCATGATAAGTGCAAGATACTTAAAAAAGGTGGTGATTATCTAAAAGTCTTATGTGGAGCTTAAAACTGAAAGGTCTAAGTTTATTATTGGTCAAAAGTGAAGCTTTCAACCAATATCCACTAGAATAGTAGCAGAGGCTTTTACCTACAGTTGTGCTGGGAGCTGTGAGTCGAGTGATTACTGTTTGGCCGGAGCCCCACACGTCACCTTTCGGGGTGGAGAAAAGGGGACGGGGGATAGAAGGAGCTATACTGACCCGACCTTAACAAGCCGCTAGCAATCAAACTATCGTCACCATATACTCGCTCGCTACTCCTATCTGTTGAACTTTTCCCTCACAGCGATATTTTTTACTGCTTTGTTTATATTGATTTTCTCTCCCAAAAAAATCCTTAAAAAATAATAAAATTCAACATTTTTTATTATGCAATTTATTAACATTTTCGCTCAAACGGGGTCAACTAGATGTCAACTAGATGTCAACTAGATGTCAACTAGATGTCAACTAGATGTCAACTAGAACATTGTACATCTTACCAATTTTGTAAAAAAGGGAGAGTTTTATACCCTATAGAATAGGGCACTATTTATTTTTTCTATCTAAAATTTAAAGCAAAAAGTCACTACAAACACAGTGTGTAGATCTCAGATGCTGCTTAAATCACTGTTAAAATTTCATTAAAATTGGACCAAAATTAAAAATAAAACTGATTTCTCCTTCAGCATTCTATGGAGAGAGAGCATGGACAGATCGACACCATGCCTAACCCTTCTAGGGTAGGGTAGGTGCCTGAGCCCGAGCCTTTAGCTCATAAGACTGTCATTCCCATTAGCCCCCTTGGGGAGGGGATGGCAGACCAGAGAGGCCTAGCTTGTGGCTAGGCCTGGGGACAGTTGGTCCCAAAGATGAGGAGGTACTTGTGCCTCTTCCCATGGGAGACTTAGGTCTCAGACACTCCCTAAAGAGGGAGCCAAGGCCGGGCCACCACTTGGAAAAGGCCCGGGCCGGGAAAATACCGGCTAATCTTTAATAATAATAATAGAGCATGGACACAGGGGTTTCCCACACACATTAAAAACAACAGACATAACCCCACTCCACAAAAGTGACAGTAAAGCAATTGCAAAGAACTACAGATCGATAGCATAACAATTTTTGAGAGGGTTCTAAGAAGCAAGATCGCTAATCACCTATATACCCATCAGTTACACAAACCGGGGCAACACGAGTTGAGAGCAGGTCGCTCCTGCCTGTCCCACCTACTGGACCACTATGACAAGGTCCTGGATGCTGTTGAGGATAAACAAAATATAGATATAGTATAAAGACTTTGCAAAAGCTTTCAACAAGTGTGACCATGGAGTAATAGCACACAAAATGCGTGATAAAGGAATAACAGGAAAAGTTGGTAGATGGATCTATAACTTCCTGACAAATAGAACACAAAGTGTAATAGTGAAGAGAGTAAAGTCCCAGGCAGCCACAGTGAAAAGCTCTGTTCCAAAAGGTACAGTATTCCTCATTTCAGACATAGAGATGTAAGCCATAGCTCCGTGTCTTCCTTTGCGGATGACACCCGGATTGCCATGACAGTGACCTCCATCGAAGACACCGCGAGACTCCAAGCGGACATCAACCAAATCTTCAAATGGGGCACTCAAAACAATACAAAGTTCAACGAGGAGAAATTTCGACTACTCAGATATGGAAAACTTGAACTTAAAAATGTATCAAGGTATATGTCAAATTCTAACTATAAAATAGAGCGAAAAAGAAATGTGAAGTACCCGGGAGTGATAATGTCAGAGGATCTCGCCTTCAAAGACCACAACAATGTATCTACCTAATCTGCTAGAAAAATGATACGATGGATAATGAGAACCTTCAAAACTAGGGACGCCAAGCCCATGATGATTCCCTTCAAGCCGCTTGTTCTCTCTAGGCTGGAATACTGTAGACTACCCCCTTCAAGGATGGCGACATTGCAGACCTGGAGAGTATACAAAGAACTTTCACGGCACATATAAGTACGATAAGGCACTTAAATTACTGGGAACGGTTGAAGGTCCTTGATATGTATTCCCTGGAACTCAGGCGAGAGAGATACATGATAATATACACTTGGAAGGTTCTGGAGGGGTTGGTACCGAACATGCACACGAAAATCACTCCCTATGAAAGCAAAAGACTCGGCAGGAGATGCAACATTCCCCCTATGAAAAGCAGGGGCGCCACGAGTACACTGAGGGACAACACAATAAGTGTCCGGGGCCCAAGACTGTTCAACTGCCTCCCAACATACATAAGGAAGATTACCAATAGACCCCTGGCCGTCTTCAAGAAGGCACTGGACAGGCACCTAAAGTCAGTACCTGACCAATCGGGCTGTGGTTCGTACGTCAGCTTGCGTGCGGCCAGCAGCAACATCCTGGTTGATCAGACCCTGATCCACCATGAGGCCTGGTCTCAGACCGAGCCGCGGGGGCGTTGACCCCCGATACCCTCTCCACGTAAACTCCAGGTAAGCAGTGACGCTGTATCTCATATTAAATATAACCGCATATAAACATGCATATAAACACAGATGGTGAATTATGACTGGTCGTCTGACACGAATGTCAATAAGCAAGACTGAGTCATAATTCAGAATGACTGGACAAGTAATTCGCACTATAAATGTAACATATTTTATGCTGCAAGATTATGCAGGCAACACAGCAACTTAAATATTGCTACAACACACGAGAAACATTCACTCTGTCTCACCTACAGTGCCACAACTCAAAGGAAAATACATCACCGGGCCGCGGGGGCGTTGACCCCCGGAACTCTCTCCAGGTAAACTCCAGGTGCACAGCCGGACAGCCACAACAGCCGGATAGATAACAAACGGTGGAGTGGATAGATAGAAGCGTCAAAGAAACATAAATCACTTAAAAGGGCAGCCTCTAGGAGTCTTGGTACAGAGAAGCTGTCGGCATCTCTAGACATTCTTGAAGTAATGGCACAACTTTCTGAAAAATGATCTGGAGGAACCTTTCGCCACGAATGGTTTCTTCAGGACTCAAGAAGTCACTTGGTGCGAAACGTTTCTTCTAATAAATGCCTTGAACTGTACATAAGTGTCTTTTTCCACATAACCTACTTCGACTAGAGGGTTTCGCCCACCTGTGGCACCGTCTTGAGGGTGAAACATAGCCGGGTCCACACACCGGGGCCAGGAACTGTGACTCGACCCCTGCAACCACAACTTGGTGAGTACACCTATCCGCGTCGGGTTCGGAGGTTCGAGCCTTAAAGAGTTACACATACTTAAGTGATGTGTGTCCTAGTCATAGGTCGCCAGCTGGTGAGCAACACTGGTGAGCAACACTGGTGAGCAACACTGGTGAGCAACACTGGTGAGCAACACTGGTGAGCAACACTGGTGAGCAACACTGGTGAGCAACACTGGTGAGCAACTCTGGTGAGCAACACTGGTGAGCAACACTGGTGAGCAACACTGGTGATCAACACTGGTGAGCAACACTGGTGAGCAACACTGGTGAGCAACACTGGTGAGCAACACTGGTGAGCAACACTGGTGAGCAACACTGGTGAGCAACACTGGTGAGCAACACTGGTGAGCAACACTGGTGAGCAACACTGGTGAGCAACTCTGGTGAGCAACTCTGGTGAGCAACACTGGTGAGCAACACTGGTGAGCAACACTGGTGAGCAACACTGGTGAGCAACACTGGTGAGCAACACTGGTGAGCAACTCTGGTGAGCAACACTGGTGAGCAACACTGGTGAGCAACACTGGTGATCAACACTGGTGAGCAACACTGGTGAGCAACACTGGTGAGCAACACTGGTGAGCAACACTGGTGAGCAACACTGGTGAGCAACACTGGCCAGCAACACTGGTGAGCAACACTGGCCAGCAACACTGGTCAGCAACACTGGTCAGCAACACTGGTCAGCAACACTGGTCAGCAACACTGGTCAGCAACACTGGCCAGCAACACTGGCCAGCAACACTGGTCAGCAACACTGGCCAGCAACATTGGTCAGCAACACTGGTGAGCAACACTGGCCAGCAACACTGACCAGCAACACTGGTCAGCAACACTGGCCCGCAACACTGGTCAGCAACACTGGCCAGCAACACTGGTCAGCAACACTGGTCAGCAACACTGGTCAGCAACACTGGTCAGCAACACTGGTCAGCAACACTGGTCAGCAACACTGGTCAGCAACACTGGTCAGCAACACTGGCCAGCAACACTGGTCAGCAACACTGGCCAGCAACACTGGTCAGCAACACTGGTCAGCAACACTGGCCAGCAACACTGGTCAGCAACATTGGTCAGCAACACTGGTCAGCAACACTGGTCAGCAACACTGGTCAGCAACACTGGTCAGCAACACTCAGAATATGTGGGCTTTTTATGTATTTTGAAATAAATACTTAACATGTATTTTTCCGGGATGATTTACTAAAATATTAGTCACACTGCACACGACAGGTGTCCCGTGGCTCGGTTGACAACGCGCTCAACACACATACTGAGCGTACATGGTTCGATCCCCAGCATGAGTGGAATCGTTGGGCATGATTCCTTACACCTGTTGTCCGTGTTCACCTAGAAGTAAGTAAGTGCTACTCGACTGTTGTGGGTGGCATCCTGCGGAGTGGCAGTGTACCTTAGATAGGACTGGGCATCGAAATGTACTGAGGTAAGATATAGTTAACATATATATTGTTTATTGGTCGCAGGATACCTCCTTCCGTCCGTAAATACAAATCTTCATTTGCTGGGTTAATTTTTATTTCAAACTCGAATTAGTTTAAAAATGGAGATTTTTATCTCAGCAGTAAATGTGATGTTCAGTGTTTTAAGTATTTTTCAAGAATAAATCAGTTCTTTTGAGAGAAACAGAACATGTAGCGTGAGTGAATTATTTTGAGACAAACTCACGAAATCGTAATGACACGATTGCAAACAAACCATACCACGGGTGGGGTTAGAACCCGCGATCAGAGAGTAGCGTGAGTGAACTGTTTTGAGACAAACAGTGCAACACGTGGGAATGCATGTTTTTATTAGTACGTTAGCCAAGAAAAATATCCCAACCCGATTGTTGATCATCAGAAGATCTGCTCAAACTCAGTTGTCATACTTTCCTCATCATATTCATCACATATAACACTGCAAGTGAGTCTTACGACTCGCTTGCCATAAGTTCAATCCCCGCTCGTGGTATGGTTTATATATAACACTGTATCTACACATCAAGTTACTCTAGACAAATACATTGCCTGTGACTGAGTTCTTACCTTCTCAAAATCTGAGAGTTGTTATAGGGTGGAAGAGAGGCAGGGAATGTAGCAGGGAAACAGGGAGTGTGGAAGGGAGGGAGTGTAGCAGGGAGGCAGGGAGTGTAGTAGGTAGGCAGGGTGAGTAAATATCTCTGAATTCTTAACCCTTAGGAGGAAAGAGGTAGTTATGACGGGACCGTAGCTGTAGTTCAGTGATAGGAGCCTGATATCTAAGTGGCAGTTACTTGGCAGCATTACTTTTTATCTGTTTTAGTTAAGTTTTCCTAAACTATGTTAATGGATCTGATGGTTATAATCGTAACCATAATTTTTAAAGGGATGGACCAGTAAGTAAGTGGAAGTCCTCGGTCAGATGACCTAAAGCTCCAACTGTGGTCATCATATGACTAAAACCCGAATCAGAAACCACTTGTCCTGTTTCCTGGCAAACCTTACCAACCAGCTGAAAAGTGGTAGGAAAATCTCCATCCACCGGAGTGCCCATCATGAACTCCAGGAGCTGCACGCTAACTGACTCCAGTGTTCCATGTTAAATGCATTGCATTGCTGAGACTTTCAGCTTATGCTATGCAAGATTTTTTTTAGTAAAAGGTGGATGGTTCGTTTTCTTTTTAGTCTGATAGGCTAGTCAGCTGGTTGGTCACTTTATTAGAGAACCGTAAAGCAATTGACCAGATGGTTGACTGATTTGCTGGCTTGTTGGCTGCTTTGCTTGCTGACCAACTGGACAACTGGCTGGCTGGCAGGCTGACTGGCAAGCTAGCTGACTGGCTGGCTGGCAGGCTGGCTAACTGCCTTGCTGGGATGAACCAATCAAACGTTTCCTTCCTCTACGCTCACCTGGATCACACCTGCTTACTCCCAGAGTCACGCTAATTACCTCTTATACTCGCTCACCCTCAAGTGGTTGCAGCCGGTATCTCTTCTCACTTCTAACTTAGGAACTTTACCTTGTTATATAAGCGCCTGACCCAGACTTTATTCGCCTTGCCTTCCTGTGAGCGCCAGTCGAAACATTACAGAGGTACATAATGGGTTCAGGGACTGGACAGTAAAATTTTGATAACAGAGCAAGTTACTGTGGTAATGAACTGTTTACATGTTTATATCTGGTCACAATCGTAATGGGTTATTTATGCAGATATGAATTAGGTCACACATACGCAAAAGAAAAAGACTTTGCAAAAGTGTTTTTGTCAGTTGTAAATGGCCATAACATTTACAACTGTCCCACTTCTTGACTACTCTCATCCTGCAAAAAAAAAAAAAAAAAATGGCCATAACATTTACAACTGTCCCACTTCTTGACTACTCTCATCCTGCAAAAAAAAAAAAATGGCCATAACATTTACAACTGTCCCACTTCTTGACTACTCTCATCCTGCAAAAAAAAAAAAATGCTTTGGGTGCAAAATTTCTACCTATTACAATTTAGTCTGCTTACATCCTGGGAATGAGACTAATCTCTGAACTCTCCATGCCATTACTTCCACGTCTTGGGTGTATCGATAATTTGTATTCTTCCAGCAAATCAAGCGAATGTTGCTTCTCATCGGCTTCAGACCTTCAAGACTGGTGTCTCTTAATTAGCGGAAGTATCCGAAGTATCTTGCTTGTGTAGGTGTATATTTTCCAGTTTTACTGAAGAGATATACCTGTATATCTGGAGGGTATTCCGGGGATCAACGACCCCGAGGCCCGGTCCACGACCAGGCCTCCCGGTGGATGGTTCTTCAGACTGGCTTCACTGCGGATACCTGATTGCATTAGAAACTCACACTGCACTCTGTACAATATCATTTGTGTTCAGAGGCTTATAGGATATGGGGGATACCTTTCTCTTATGGAGCAGCAGCAGTGGTAAGTGTAGCTCCAGTCTGCCTCCTATCTTGGATATTAGTATCCCCTGTGTAAGAGAGACACATGTGCGGTAATAAGACCATTTATTTCAGAGACGGTTAGCCCACCAGGATGTTTTATCAATTCAATAGAGAGAACAACTAAGCGGAACATCTCAACAAACGTCAAGACACATCAGATGACTTGCCTTTGTTATTCACCATTTCTGAGCTCATCTCTTTTATCTTCATTCATCTTTTACTTCACTCATCATTAACGGTTCGTTAAGGATCTACATGAGTGACTTAAGCAGTGTATCAGCTCACTGTCTAAATATTCGCAATGATAATCCACAAGATTCTGACGGTGTTCATGACTCAAGTGACATCAGGAAACTCCTCACCTCCTCATTACTTGCTTCAAAACTTTAGAGCTCGGTTTTGAATGCATTCCTATCGGTCTTTCATGCAGTTTTCTTTCTAAACACACGATGTAACTTTCTGTTGAGCTCGCTGCATGTGTCTGTGTGTGACATAAATGGTCCTGGAAAGCTGACAGGGTGAAGAATGAGACACTGGTGCTACATCTGTGAATATTTATTGGTGAAACGTTGCACCAGCCAGTGGCTTCTCCAGTCCGATCCAGAGAAGAACGGTGGACTGGAGAAGCCACTGGCTGGTCACACGTGTCTTCCATGAATTATAATTATTATAATCATGGGGAAGCGCTAAACCCGTAGGATTATACAGTGCGTGGGGAGGGAAGGGGGATGGAAAGTATTCAGGCTCAGTTCAGGGAACCGGAGCACAGATCCAATTCCCTAGATCAAGAGCCCCTCACCAGCGTCAAGGAACCTCCCAGTGCTGCACAAGCGTCTCATTCTTCATACGTTCACGTCATTTCCTGTAAATATTCCCCCCTTTCTCTCAAGTGGTTTTATTGTTTCCTTTGTTTACATGCTTTTTAAGCGCATTAGAGCTTTACACATTTTCATTAGAGCACTGATAAAAATAAAAGCAGAAGCGAGACTGCAATCAAAACATGAAATGCTTTATAAGATATATAAGAAAATTTAATTCATAAGTATTGCGGCCACAGAAGTTGGAACTCGGATATGGGAGGCGTGAGAGGCTCATTATTAATACAGAGAAATGAGCACATCGAAGGTATGGAAGATCAGAATAGCATCTGATGCTCTTATCGGTGCTGTTGTTACAGACGATCTTGTTGTAGGCGCTGTTGTTGCTTTTCTTGCTACGGTTGCTAGTAACTGCAGTTTGTTCTAAAACGGCAATGTGTGCTGTTGTTGCTTCTACTGCTGCAGGTGATGCTGCCTTTGCTGCTGCCACAACTACTGGTGATGCTGCCTTTCCTACGACTGCTTACTTATGCTGATGTTACTGCTGCTGTTCCTCTCCAAACACAGAAAGCTAATCTGTGCCACATATTAATTAACAAGAAGTACAATACAGTACTTGGCAATGCTGTCCAGATTACGACCACACGAACACATTCACTGAGAAGGCAACCCAAAGGATGGTTGATACATTTATCTCCCCATTAAGGTTCACCTTTTCTCTGTATGCCTTGTGATTTTCGGCTGCCTCTGATGGTGTGGCATGCTTCTCTCTTGCCCCTAGAATTCGCAATCATGGTTGAAAATCAGGTGGTTACGACCAGCGAAGAGGCCGGAAGGCTTTTGTATTATAAACAGAGAAGCACAGACCACAATACCGACTAGAAGATTGGGAAAGTAGGGGGTGTTGAAATGAGGTGGTATTGTGACGCTAGGGGGTGTTGTAATGGTGGGGGTGTTGTAATGGTGAGGGTTTTGGTATGGTGGGGTGTTGTAATGGTGGGGTGTTGTAATGGTTGGAGTGTTGTTATGGTGGGGTGTTGTAATGGTGGGGTGTTTTTATGGTGGGATGTTATGGTAGGGTGTTGTTATGGTAGGGTGTTATGGTGGGGTGTTGTTATGGTGGGGTGTTGTTATGGTGGGGTGTTGTTATGGTGGGGCGTTGTTATAGTGAGGGCGTTGTTATGGTGAGTTGTTATAATGGTGGTGTGTTGTAATTGTGAGGTGTTGTAATGGTGAGGGTGTTGTTACGGTGGGGGTGTTGTTATGGTGAGGATGTTATGGTGAAAGCGTTGTTATGGTGGGGGTGTTGTTATGGTGGGGGTGTTGTAATGGTGGGGTGCTGTAATGGTGATGTTAAACCGGTGTTGTAATGGTGGTTTTGTAATGGTGTTGTAATGGTGGGGTGCTGTAATGATGAGATGTAGTAATGGTGGGGGAGTTGAAATGGTGGGTGTATTGTAATGGTAAGGGTGTTGTAATGGTGGCTTTGTAATGGTGGTGTAGTAATGGTGGTGTAATAGTGAGGTGTTGTAATGGTGGGGGTGTTGTAATGGTGGGGTGTTGGTATGGTGAGGATGTTATGGTGGGGTGTTGTTATGGTGAGGTGTTATGGTGGGGTGTTGTTATGGTGAGGGTGTTATGGTGGGGTGTTGTTATGGTGGGGTGTTGTTATGGTGTGGTGTTATGGTGAGGGATGTTATAGTGGGGTGTTGTAATGGTGGGGTGTTGTAATTGTGAGGTGTTGTAATGGTGAGGGTGTTATGGTGGGGTGTTGTTATGGTGAGGGTGTCATGGTGGGGTGTTGTTATGGTGAGGGTGTTATGGTGGGGTGTTGTTATGGTGGGGTGTTGTTATGGTGAAGGTGTTATGGTGGGGTGTTGTTATGGTGGGGTGTTGTAATGGTGGGGTGCTGTAATGGTGGGGCGTAGTAATGGTGAGGGTGTTATGGTGGGGTGTTGTTATGGTGAAGGTGTTATGGTGGGGTTTTGTTATGGTGGGGTGTTGTAATGGTGAGGTGCTGTAATGGTGATGTTGTACTGGTGGTGTTGTAATGGCGGTGTTGTAATGGTGGGGTGTTGTAATGGTGGGGTGTAGTAATGGTGAGGGTGTTGAAATGGTGGGTGTGTTGTAACGGTAAGGGTATTGTAAAGGTGGTTTTGTAATGGTGGTGTTGTAATGGTGGTGTAATGGTGAGGTGTTGTAACACTGGGGGTGTTGTAACGATAGGGTGTAGTAACGGTGGGGTGTAGTAATGGTGAGGTGTAATAATGGTGGGGTGCAGTAGTGGTGGGGGTGTTGTGTTGTAATGGTCGAGGTGTTGTAATGATGGGGCATTTTAATGATGGGGTGTTGTAATGATGGGGCGTTGTAATGATGGGGTGTTGTAATGATGGGGACATTGTAATGATGGGGGTGATGTAATAATGGGGTGTTGTAATGATGGGGGCGTTGTAATGATGGGGTGTTGTAATGATGGGGTGTTGTAATGATGGGGGTGTTGTAATGATGGGGTGTTGTAATGATGGGGGTGTTGTAATGATGGGGTGTTGTAATGATGGGGTGTTGTAATGATGGGGTTGTTGTAATGATGGGGTGTTGCAATGATGGGGTGTTGTAATGATGGGGGTGTTGTAATGATGGGGGTGTTGTAATGATGGGATGTTGTAATGATGGGGGTGTTGTAATGATGTGTTGTAATGATGGGGGCGTTGTAATGATGGGGGTGTTGTAATAATGGGGGTGTTGTAATTATGGGGTGTTGTAATGATGGGGGTGTTGTAATGATGGGGTGTTGTAATGATGGGGGTGTTGTAATGAAGGGGTGTTGTAACGATGGGGGCGTTGTAATGATGGAGTGTTGTAATGATGGGGTGTTGTAACGATAGGGGCGTTGTAATGATGGAGTGTTGTAATGATGGGGGTGTTGTAATGGTGGGGGTGTTGTAATGATGGAGGTGTTGTAATGATGGGGTGTTGTAATGATGGGGTGTTTTTATGGTAGGGGTGTTGTAATGATGGGGTGTTGTAATGGTAGGGGTGTTGTAATGATGGGGTGTTGTAAAGATGGGGGTATTGTATTGATGGGGGTGTTGTAATGATGGGGGTGTTGTAATGATGGGGGTGTTGTAATGATGGGGTGTTGTAATGATGGGGTGTTGTAATGGTAGGGGTGTTGTAATGATGGGGTGTTGCAATGGTAGGGGTGTTGTAATGATGGGGTGTTGTAATGGTAGGGGTGTTGTAATGATGGGGTATTGTAATGATGGGGATATTGTATTGATGGAGGAGTTGTAATGATGGGAATGTTGTAATGATGGGGTGTTGTAATAATGGGGTGTTGTAATGATAGGGTGTTGTAATGGTAGGGGTGTTGTAATGATGGGGTGCTGTAATGGTAGGGGTGTTGTAATGATGGGGGTGTTGTAATGATGGGGGTGTTGTAATGATGGGGTCTTGTAATGGTAGGGGTGTTATAATGATGGGGTGTTGTAATGATGGGGGTGTTGTAATGATGGGGGTGTTGTAATGATGGGGTGTTGTAATGATGGGGGTGTTGTAATGATGAGGGTGTTGTAATGATGGGGTATTGTAACGATGGGGGCGTTGTAATGATGGGGTGTTGTAATGATGGGGTGTTGTAACGATGGGGGCGTTGTAATGATGGGAGTATTGTAATGATGGGGGTGTTGTAATGGTGGGGGTGTTGTAATGATGGTGGTGTTGTAATGATGGGGTGTTGTAATGGCAGGGGTGTTGAAATGATGGGGTGTTGTAATGGTAGGGGTGTTGTAATGATGGGGGTGTTGTAATGATGGGGGTATAGTATTGATGGGGGTGTTGTAATGATGGGGGTGTTGTAATGATGGGGTGTTGTAATGATGGGGTGTTGTAATTTGGGGTGTTGTAATTGTAGGGGTGTTGTAATGATGGGGGTGTTGTAATAGTAGGGGTGTTGTAATGAGGGGTTGTTGTAATGGTAGGGGTGTTGTAATGGTGGGGGTGTTGTAATGATGGGGTGTTGTAATGATGAGGTGTTGTAATGGTAGGGGTGTTATAATGATGGGGTGTTGTAATGATGGGGTGTTGTAATGATGGGGGTGTTGTAATGATGGGGTGTTGTAATGATGAGGTGTTGTAATGGTAGGGGTGTTATAATGATGGGGCGTTGTATTGACGGGGTGTTGTAATGATGGGGGTGTTGTAATTATGGGGATGTTGTAATGATGGGAGTGTTGTAATGAGGGGGGTGTTGTAATGATGGGGTGTTGTAACGATGGGGGCGTTGTAATGATGGGGTGTTGTAATGATGGGGTGTTGTAACGATGGGGGCGTTGTAATGATGGGAGTGTTGTAATGATGGGGGTGTTGTAATGGTGGGGGTGTTGTAATGATGGAGGTGTTGTAATGATGGGGTGTTGTAATGGTAGGGGTGTTGTAATGATGGGGTGTTGTAATGGTAGGGGTGTTGTAATGATGGGGTGTTGTAATGATGGGGGTATTGTGTTGATGGGGGTTTTGTAATGATGGGGGTGTTATAATGATGGGGTGTTGTAATGATGGTGGTGTTGTAATGATGGGGTTTTGTAATGGTAGGGGTGTTGTAATGATGGGGTGTTGTAATGGTAGGGGTGTTGTAATGATGGGATGTTGTAATGGTAGGGGTGTTGTAATGATGGGGGTGTTGTAATGATGGGGGTGTTGTAATGGTGTGTTATACTGATGGGGTGTTGTAATGTTGGGGGTGTTGTAATGATGGGGTGTTGTAATAATGGGGGTGTTGTAATGGTAGGGGTGTTGTAATGGTAGGGGTGTTGTAATGGTAGGGGTGTTGTAATGGTAGGGGTGTTGTAATGATGGGGTGTTGTAATGATGGGGGTGTTGTAATGATGGGGTGTTGTAATAATGGGGGTGTTGTAATGATGAGGGTGTTGTAATGGTAGGGGTGTTGTAATGGTAGGGGTGTTGTAATGGTAGGGGTGTTGTAATGGTAGGGGTGTTGTAATGGTAGGGGTGTTGTAATGATGGGGTGTTGTAATGGTAGGGGTGTTGTAATGGTAGGGGTGTTGTAATGATGGGGTGTTGTAATGGTAGGGGTGTTGTAATGGTAGGGGTGTTGTAATGGTAGGGATGTTGTAATGGTAGGGGCGTTGTAATGGTAGGGGCGTTGTAATGGTAGGGGTGTTGTAATGGTAGGGGTGTTGTAATGGTAGGGGTGTTGTAATGGTAGGGGTGTTGTAATGGTAGGGGTGTTGTAATGGTAGGGATGTTGTAATGGTAGGGGTGTTGTAATGGTAGGGGTGTTGTAATGGTAGGGGTGTTGTAATGGTAGGGGTGTTGTAATGGTAGGGGTGTTGTAATGGTAGGGGTGTTGTAATGGTAGGGGTGTTGTAATGGTAGGGGTGTTGTAATGGTAGGGGTGTTGTAATGGTAGGGATGTTGTAATGGTAGGGGTGTTGTAATGGTATGGGTGTTGTAATGGTAGGGGTGTTGTAATGGTAGGGGTGTTGTAATGGTAGGGGTGTTGTAATGGTAGGGGTGTTGTAATGGTAGGGGTGTTGTAATGGTAGGGGTGTTGTAATGGTAGGGGTGTTGTAATGGTAGGGGTGTTGTAATGGTAGGAGTGTTGTAATGGTAGGGGTGTTGTAATGGTAGGGGTGTTGTAATGGTAGGAGTGTTGTAATGGTAGGAGTGTTGTAATGGTAGGGGTGTTGTAATGGTAGGAGTGTTGTAATGGTAGGGGTGTTGTAATGGTAGGAGTGTTGTAATGGTAGGGGTGTTGTAATGGTAGGGGTGTTGTAATGGTAGGAGTGTTGTAATGGTAGGGGTGTTGTAATGGTAGGGGTGTTGTAATGGTAGGGGTGTTGTAATGGTAGGAGTGTTGTAATGGTAGGGGTGTTGTAATGGTAGATGTGTTGTAATGGTAGGGGTGTTGTAATGGTAGGGGTGTTGTAATGGTAGGGGTGTTGTAATGGTTGGGGTGTAACATGATATAGCTCAGGTACCTTCAGAGGTGTTATCAATGACTTGCGAGGAGGTAGTAAGATTATCTTGGGTAGCTTCCTGAGGTCAGCGCCCACTCAGTCCGGTCCCAGACCAAGCCTCCTGGTTGCTGGCCTGATCGATCAGGCTGTTAGTACCCGCAACATAACTGTAAACAACTCATGGAATGAGTTGGATCCGAACCCATAGTAAGTCAGTGTTTAAATCAGTACAACAGTGTCGTCCTAATATAATTAGCGTAGTACTTGGAGCGCCGACAAGATTATTTTATTACTGCCTTCTAGGTTGAGTTAAATTCAGTATATCAGGTTATAAATTCAAAGGAACTGCATTTTGTGTCAGGTTTTATCAGTTGTTGATTAATTTTGTTATAGTGGCACGGTGGCCCGTGGCCCGGTGGCATAAGCTCTCGCTTCAAACGGTGAGGGTCTGGGTTCAATTCCTGGTGAAGGTTAAAACATTGGGCCTGTTTTCGTACACCGGTCGTCTATGTTCACCTATTAGTATAAAAAGGGTACCTGGGTGTTAGTCGACTGGTGTGGGTCGCATTCCAGGACAAAATTGACCTAATTTCCGATAAATGCTCTGCATAACAAGTGGCTTTGTATATAGTATTACGTCACTAATGTCAGCTATGGTCTGTATACCTTGTACATGTACTGGTAGAAATAAAAATATTATTATTATTATTGTAGGATGTGCTGACAACGTGTATCAGCGCGTCTAGCATGAAACACTCACATAAATCTGCTCCATATTTTATGCTTTCTTCAACACACTGGACCGAAGTCATCTGCATGTGGTGTAAGTTCCGCGTTAGGTATCCCTTAAAATGAAGTATTAGTTTGCCTTTAGCTTACACCACTTTTAATACATTAAGTATAACTATACTTTGAACCTGGCAAAAAGATCTCTTTTTGTAATTAAGGAATGTCGAGTAGTGTGACTTGTTTGCTCTGTAGGTCGTGTCGAGTAGTGTGCCTTGTTGTTTGCTCTGTAGGTCGTGTCGAGTAGGATGCGTTGTTGTATGCTATGTAGGTCGTGTCGAATAGGATGCGTTGTTGTTTGCTATGTAGGTCGTGTCGAGTAGGATGCGTTGTTGTTTGCTATGTAGGTCGTGTCGAGTAGTGTGCCTTGTTGTTTGCTATGTAGGTCGTGTCGAGTAGTGTGCCTTGTTGTTTGCTATGTAGGTCGTGTCGAGTAGTGTGCCTTGTTGTCTGCAATGTAAGTCGTGATGAAGTGTTCAGTTTGTTCACCGTACAAGAAACCATTTCAGGATTAAGTATAACTGAACATCGATCACAGACGAAAATTCATTCTCCATCTCTCAACATTATTACAGATGGTTGAAATCAGAGAGAAAGTAAAACTGGCTTCTTGTCGTGTCTCGAGTCCATTACTGAAAGATCACCAAGTAAAAAATAAAAACAGTACTTGACAAATGCTATCTATTGATTACTGTAAAAGGTCCAGTTCCGCCATATGTGATACCATTACCCCCAGGGGCTGTTAAGTGCTCTCTTATAATTGCATTTCATGTTACCTATTTAATACCTGACGTACCAGTCCAATTACCTCTGAGTCGCATTGTTTTTTTATTTATATAAATTTGAAGGTATGGGACTCAGTAAGTATCTGGGAATACACAAAACAATGTCACTACAAGATCAGATATATAAGAAAATGAGAAACTGATGCTATACTATATACTGTACTATATACTATTTGCTATACTAACAGCCTAGTTGATCAGGCCCTGATCCACCATGAGGCCTGGTCACAGGTCAGGCCGCGGGGGGCGTTGACCCCTGGAACTCTCTCCAGGTATACTCAAGGTGTTTTAAACAGGATTTTGATATACAGATATCGAAATGATGCATAGAAGGGACAGTGCTATTTAAACTACGATAAAAGGTCATTTGCAACAAAAGGTCAAAAACGAATACCAGAACTAGAAAAAATGTATTAATGATAATACTAAAAATGTTGAGAGGGGTTCTACATGTTAAATAAATAACAATAACAAAATATTTTGACTATACGTGTCACAGGAAATTGAGACAAGAGAACAGGTGGAGAAAATTTGTAGTCCCATGAACACGGAGAACATGAGGCCTCACTTGTAACGTGAGAACATGTAACCTCACTTGTAACGTGAGAACATGGAACCTCACTTGTAACGTGAGAACATGGAACCTCACTTGTAACGTGAGAACATGGAACCTCACTTGTAACGTGAGAACATGGAACCTCACTTGTAACGTGAGAACATGGAACCTCACTTGTAACGTGAGAACATGGAACCTCACTTGTAACGTGGGAACATGGAACCTCACTTGTAACGTGAGAACATGGAACCTCACTTGTAACGTGAGAACATGGAACCTCACTTGTAACGTGAGAACATGGAGCCTCACTTTTAACGTGAAAACATTGAACCTCACTTGTTACGTGAGAACATACAACCTCACATTTAACGTGAGAACATGGAACCTCACTTGTAACGTGAGAACATACAACCTCACATGTAACGTGAGAACATACAACCTCACTTGTAACGTGAGAACATGGAACCTCACTTGTAACGTGAGAACATACAACCTCACATGTAACGTGTGAACATACAACCTCACTTGTAACGTGAGAACATGGAACCTCACTTGTAACTTGAGAACATGGAACCTCACTTGTAACGTGAGAACATACAACCTCACTTGTAACGTGAGAACATACAACCTCACTTGTAACGTGAGAACATACAACCTCACATGTAACGTGTGAACATACAACCTCACTTGTAACGTGAGAACATGGAACCTCACTTGTAACGTGAGAACATACAACCTCACATGTAACGTGTGAACATACAACCTCACTTGTAACGTGAGAACATGGAACCTCACTTGTAACTTGAGAACATGGAACCTCACTTGTAACGTGAGAACATACAACCTCACTTGTAACGTGAGAACATGGAACCTCACTTGTAACGTGAGAACATACAACCTCACTTGTAACGTGAGAACATACAACCTCACTTGTAACGTGAGAACATACAACCTCACTTGTAACTTGAGAACATGGAACCTCACTTGTAACGTGAGAACATGGAACCTCACTTGTAACGTGAGAACATACAACCTCACTTGTAACTTGAGAACATGGAACCTCACTTGTAACGTGAGAACATGGAACCTCACTTGTAACGTGAGAACATGGAACCTCACTTGTAACTTGAGAACATGGAACCTCACTTGTAAAGTGAGAACATGGAACCTCACTTGTAAAGTGAGAACATACAACCTCGCTTGTAAAGTGAGAACATGGAACCTATTCAAGATTGATGGACTGACCACATCGACTCAAGGTTGAGGGACTGATTACCTCATTCTCCTCCTGTTCTTCAAGTTTCTCCTGTGTATGGACTGATGAAGCCACTGTGTGGCGAAACATTTCCTTAATAAAGATACCCAAGAGTTGCACGTGTGTCTAATTCATCAACGTGTAGGTTCTGTGAACCATTCATCTACAACCTCACTTGTAACGTGAGAACATACAGTCTCACTTGTAACGTGAGTACAACCTCACTTGTAACGTGAGAACATACAGTCTCACTTGTAACGTGAGAACATACAGTCTCACTTGTAACGTGAGTACAACCTCACTTGTAACGTGAGAACATACAACCTCAGTTGTAACGTGAGAACATGGAACATCACTTGTAACGTGAGAACATCTAACCTCACACACACACACACACACACACACACACACACACACACACACACTAAAACTCACATATATCCTAACACATGAAGATCCTAATACAAATACACCTTAAGATATACAAACACACAGGAACACAAACACGGTAAAACAAACACGTACACACACACACACACATAAATAGGTGAGAACAAACTTTAGCGCGAAGGATCCAGGAAAACTCTTGGGACAGAAACACGTATTTCTGGGCAGTGAATGTTAATTCACTGGTCAGACAACACAACCAGCTGACGTGTAGAGTGAGCTGCCAAGGCTACCAGCAACCTGGATCCTGGAAAATAAATCTCTTTCCAGGAAGTTGAGTGTCTTTGGAAGCGGTAAGTGATTCATGTTAAGTATCCCATGACTACTAACGATTGAGGTAACGGCATCTGTGGCTTAACAATTGAAGTGAACTATCTAGGATGCGACTGGAAGGTATAGCTTAGGTAAAACGAGGCTCACAGGTCAAGTGAATGGAAGAGCCGCTATGTTAAATCTACATAGAACACTTAAGCTTGCATCTCTCTCATTACCAAGTCAAGCCCTATCTAAGGTATACTACGACACTCCTGGGATACGACCCACAGCATTCGACTTGCAACTAGGTACCTACCTCTAGGTGAACAGTGTCTGGAAATATGCTTCAAGTTTCCACTTATACAGGGGCTCGAACGACTAACCTTCAGTATGTGAGCCGAGATAGATTTCAACTGAGCCACGGGGTGAGCCATGCCACTAGGCTGTAAGGCTGTAAGGCTGTAAGGCTGTAAGGCTGTAAGGCTGTAAGGCTTTTTCCCCCTCACTGTCGTCTGCGAAGAAAATAATACACAAACCCTCCAGACTGCAAGACGGGAGAGCGTAGCAGTAATAACACGAGGCTACAGCTGCAAAATGAGAGAAACTGGGGTGGTTGACCAGTGGAATACATTAAACGAGAAACTAATAAGTGTTGCAACCAATGGTAATTAAAAAATAATGTGATGAACATAATACTGACGACGAACATAACTCTGATACTGTAGCTACGAATAGGTAATCTCTCTCTCTCTCTCTCTCTCTCTCTCTCTCTCTCTCTCTCTCTCTCTCTCTCTCTCTCTCTCTCTCTCTCTCTCTCTCTCTCTCTCACACACACACACACACACACACACACACACACAAACACACTCAGAACTGGAATAGTCTGGAAAGTCAGGTAGTGGAGTCAGGTCCCATACATAGCTTCAAGAAGAGGTATGATAAAACTCATGGAGCAGGGAGAGAGTGGGGCAAGCGGCGACCAGTGAAAACTCGGGGCCAGAAGCTATGAATCGATCCCTGCAGCCACAATTAGATGAACACACACACACACACACACACACACACACACACACACACACACACACACACACACAACTTCCTGGCGGCCGAAGCATGTTCTAGGCATATTCCCCTAAGAAAGAAGAAGAGCAGGAGTAAACTGGAGAGAAAAAGACGCTCCCTCTACAGAAGACGACGAAGAGTCACTGAGCTCCTCAGGAGTGCTAGAATGTCTGATACACGAAAGGAGGCGCTGACCAGGGAAGTGGAAACTATCGAACTTAAGTTAAATGACTCTTACAGGAACCAGGAGAGGCAGGAGCTTAAAGCTATTAGTGAAATTGAAAGAAATTCAAAATATTTCTTTTCATATGCCAAAAACAAGGCAAATACCACATCTAGTATCGGGCCCTTACTCAGACAGGATGGGACTTACACAGATGACAACAAGGAAATGAGTGAAATATTGAAATCCCAGTACGACTCTGTGTTTAGTGAACCACTAATCGGTCTGAGGATCGACGATCCAAATGATTTCTTCATGAATGAGCCTCAAAACTCCATAAATGTATGCCAGATTTCCGACATTACCCTAACTCCGATAGATTTCGAAAAAGCCATTGACAACATGCCTATGCACTGAGCCCCGGGCCTAGACTCGTGGAACTCTGTTTTCATTAAGAACTGCAAGAAACCCCTCTCGCGTGCCCTAAGTACACTATGGAGGAGGAGCTTGGACATGGGTGAAATTCCACAGTCACTTAAAACAACGGATATAGCCCCACTCCATAAAGGTGGCAGCAAAGCATTAGCTAAGAACTATAGACCAATAGCTCTGACGTCCCACATCATAAAAATCTTTGAAAGAGTGCTAAGAAGCAGGATTGCAAATCACCTGGATTCCCAAAATCTGCACAATCCAGGGCAACATGGGTTCAGGGCAGGTCGCTCCTGCCTCTCACAACCACTGGATCACTATGACATGGCCTTGGATGCACTGGAAGAAAATCAGAATGCAGATATAATATACACAGACTTTGCAAAAGCATTTGACAAATGCGATCATGGCGTAATAGCCCATAAAATACGTGCTAAAGGAATAACTGGGAAAGTGGGGAGATAGATCTTCAACTTCCTAACAAATCGAACACAAAGAGTAGTGGTCAACAGAGTTAAATCGGAGGCTGCCATAGTGAAGAGCTCTGTTCCACAAGGCACAGTACTCGCCCCCATCTTATTCCTTATCCTCATATCAGACATAGACAGAGACATACACCACAGCACCGTATCATCCTTTGCGGATGATACTAGGATCTGCATGAGGCTGTCATCTGCTGAGGACGCGGTTAACCTCCAAGAATATATAAACAAAGTTTTCCAGTGGGCAACGGTAAACAATATGATGTTGGATGATAACAAATTCCAACTACTCCGTTATGGAAAACTGGAGGAGATAATATCTAGAACAGAGTATACTACTAATTCCGGCCATACAATAGAGCGGAAAAATAATGCAAGGGACCTGGGAGTAGTAATGTCTGAGGATCTCACTTTCAAGGATCACAACAGTGCCACGATCGCACGTGCAAAGAAAATTATAGGATGGATAATGAGAACTTTCAAAACGAGAGATGCCAAGCCAATGATGATCCTTTTCAAATCACTTGTTCTCTCTAGGCTGGAATACTGCTGTACATTAACATCTCCATTCAAAGCAGGTGAAACGGCAGATCTAGAGAGTGTACAGAGATCCTTTACTGCACGTATAAGTTCTGTCAAGCACCTTAACTACTGGGAACGCTTGGAAGCACTTGACTTGTACTCGTTGGAACGCAGGAGGGAGAGATATATCATAGTCTACACTGGAAAATCTTGGAAGGAATGGTCCCAAATCTGCACACAGAAATCACTCCCTACGAAAGTAAAAGACTGGGCAGGCGATGCAAAATGCCCCCAATAAAAAGTAGGGGCGCCATTGGTACACTAAGAAAAAACGCCATAAGTGTCCGGGGCCCAAAACTGTTCAACAGCCTCCCATCAAGCATTAGGGGAATTGCCAATAAGCCCCTGGCTGCCTTCAAGAGAGAGCTGGACAGATACCTAAAGTCAGTGCCGGATAAGCCGGGCTGTGGCTCGTACGTTGGACTGCGTGCGGCCAGCAGTAACAGCCTAGTTAATCAGGCCCTGATCCATCGGGAGGCCAGGTCATGGACCGGGCCGCGGGGGCGTTGATCCCCGGAATAATCCAGGTAACCTCCAGGTAACACCCTGGACGCACTGGAGGACAGGAGGGTTAGAGGAGACATGATAACGACATACAAAATACTGCGTGGAATAGACAAGGTGGACAGAGACAGGATGTTCCAGGGAAGGGACACAGAAACAAGGGGTAACAATTGGAAGTTGAAGACCCAGATGAATCAAAGGGTTGTTAGGAAGTATTTCTTTAGTCAGAGAGTAGTCAGAAAGTGGAATAGCCTAGCAAGTGAGGTAGTGGAGGCAGGAGCCATACATAGCTTTAAGATGAGGTATGATAAAGTTCATGGAGCAGGGAGAGAGAGGACCTAGTAGCACTCACTGAAGAGGCGGGACCAGGAGCTGAGTCTCGACCCCTGCAACCACAATTAGGTAAGTAGAATTAGGTGAGTACACACACACACGTATATACATACACTCCATATATAATTTCAAGAGAAGGTACTATAAGACCCACGAGGCTAAGTAGTGAATTTGGAAAGTGGCTTTAAGAGGCTGGGTCAGTATCCGAGAATCGACACCAGGAACCACAAACAGATGAGTACACAACCTAATATACCATCTAGTTAATTTCAAAACATACGTTGTTAGCACTAAACTTAATTAAACGAATTTAGTTTGATCAAAGTAATAACACTTGACGAATGTAGTCGCGGGACTGAAGAAAAACTAACACTAATTCACCACACCAACCAGGACTGTCTGGTTGAAAGTGTACTCGGGGCTGTTCTTAAGTGTTTCTCGAATTTCTAATTTCCCGAAAAATGCTATAAAAGTAAGAGAAAAATGTGAAAATTCCCGGCTGGTCTTGGGAGAGCTTCCTCTAAGTAGGTAACTGTGGCTGCATTCACACCCCTTCAACCTATAATTTCTGGGAGACTCGGGGAAGGGCGTTAAATTGCTACGAAGAATTACGGGCAATTAACGAAGATGGGTGTATCGCCTAGGGTCATTTCCGACCAATTACAACTTACACCTTCCATCGAAAAATGTACCGTTAAATTTATTTTTTTAGCACTGACAATAAATATTTTATGCAAAAGACAAATGTTCAATGGAAACTGACCAGCATGCTTATTATTATTATTATTATTATTATTATTATTATTATTATTATTATTAATTTAGAAGTCTGCTTTTTCTCTTTTTTCTTCCTCCAACTTTCTGATTGTATTTTGCTTAACTCAAGAAAACCTCATCGATATTGGACGCACAATGAACTAGGCACTTTGGTGGCAAAATCTAATCTCATCGAATCGGCTTCAGTTTTTCAACACTCGTGTACGGTGAAGAGGACTAAATTCCTGGAGCAACTGACATGTTCGCGTGGTCTGTGACCAGAGTTGTTCAACTCATTCCTAGCATCTTCAAATGGCTTAGATAACTTCCAAAATCCTCAGTAGCAGAACTTCGAAAGTTCCCAAAATGTGCCAAAAAATGGGACGTTGGCGTTAGATTCGTCTGTAAAAACTTGCACTGTGGTCACAGTGGTGCCTATGCTAACCTTCCTATGGTGTAGAAATATACCTAGCTGGATGAATCTTATTATAGACAGCTGGTTCAGTAGCTAGCTGGTCCAGTAGCCAGCTGGCCCAGTGGCTAACGCGTCGGTCTGAAGTTTTGTGACTCTGACTGCGGGTTCCAACCCCACCCGTGGTATGGTTTGTCTGCAATCGTGTCATTACGATTTCGTGAGTCACGTTTTGCTTGGTTATGCTAAGTTAAATCAACAATGCTCTTGTATGGGGCAACAACTTTTAAGTGCCCTCAAGATCATTGTAAAAAAATTGTATGTAATGTGTACTAAGCTTACATAAAACATACTTATTGCACTTCCTTTCTTTAAAACTGGTCAATCTCACTTGTAGAAAGTTTTGAATTGATCTTGGCTTGTGTAGGTCCCAGTTTTCTATTTTTGTAACTGGAAAAATTCAAATACTGTTTATCATGTGATAATTTCTGTGTCGCAACACTTCAACACTTCTAAGTCGAAAATCTAATAATACAACTCGAACTTCTTCAAGCTTGTTGTGCTTGTGTATTTTAGCATATTCGTCTTATTTTTCTTCTCATTGAAAGGTTTGAATTATAAGTAGGCTGCATAATATTCTAATTTGCAATTTTTTATTGGTGAACTTAGGTTATTAGTTTCCTTATCATGACTTGTGGATGCCTCCTCTGATTTCTTTGAGATCTTCAATACTACTTAAGTGAACTATCAACTTGTGCTGTACTCTGTACAATTTCCTTCAAGTACACTGAGGTGCAGGGGACTGGGGTTATGTGATACGGGGATATCTGTTTAGGATCGAGCATTGCCTGACATGCATCTAGATATTGTTATTATTCTGAAGTGCTAAATCTATCTCTGAAATAGTATTATTATTCCTTAAAACTATAATCACCGCCATCACATGAAAGCTATGTTACTTCTACTACTACTACTGCTACTACTGCTACTACTACTGCTACTAGTAGTAGTAGTAGTACTACTAGTACTACTACTAGTACTACTACTACTAGTACTACTACTACTACTACTGCTACTACTATTATGGGCCAGTAGACCTTCCCCAGTACTACCTAGTATTGTTTGTATAGTCTTGATATTTCTCCTGGAGAGCAAAACGTCGCCTTAATAAGTGTGTCATTAATTACTCTTGCTTCATTTTCTCTAACATGTATATGTCTAAATTTATATTAATGTGTACATGTGAATATACAGTATATACACGATTATTATAGCAATTGTGTATTAAACTAGCTTTGTGTTAATGTTAGAACCAGGACATCTGTTTCTCTCACATGTTCCTAACATACACGTAAGAAATATTTACTCATATATACTTTCCTAACATATGTGCATGTAGTACTCTCAGCATGTGTATACATATGTGCATGTACTGATCTAATGAAGTATATGTGCATTTATGTGTGTATGTTAACTCTAGTGCCCCTGGAACTAAATATTTGAAACCGCTGTAGCCGCTGTACCCAAAATGGAATCCCTCAAGATATCCTCGATGCCCAGCTGACGTCTCCCATTTCAGGCTGACAAGTTTTAGCAGTGTATGAAATCATCCATGAGTGTGATGGTATATAACAGGGAAATATATGTAGCTTTTGTTCCACCCACATATTTAACTTTTATAGAGTAGGGGAACAGCACACTGGTGACGTATCCAATTTTTCGTAAAAATAAATAAAAGCATTTTGTTACAGTCTCTGGGACAATTGAAAATAAAATCGGGCAGAAATAGGTAGCTAAAAAAAAAAAATTAAGTTGGGTTAATATGAGGCTCCTCACTGTTAGGTTCCCTGGCAGAGAAAACTCCTTACAGCAGCCACATCAATAACTCTGCCTGGGGCTACCAGCCCTGCCTGGGGCTACCAGCTCTGCCTGGGGCTACCAGCTCTGCCTGGGGCTACCAGCCCTGCCTGGGGCTACCAGCCCTGCCTGGGGCTACCAGCCCTGCCTGGGGCTACCAGCTCTGCCTGGGGCTACCAGCCCTGCCTGGGGCTACCAGCCCTGCCTGGGGCTACCAGCCCTGCCTGGGGCTACCAGCCCTGCCTGGGGCTACCAGCCCTGCCTGGGGGCTACCAGCCCTGCCTGGGGCTACCAGCCCTGCCTGGGGCTACCAGCCCTGCCTGGGGCTACCAGCCCTGCCTGGGGCTACCAGCTCTGCCTGGGGCTACCAGCTCTGCCTGGGGCTACCAGCCCTGCCTGGGGCTACCAGCCCTGCCTGGGGCTACCAGCCCTGCCTGGGGCTACCAGCTCTGCCTGGGGCTACCAGCCCTGCCTGGGGCTACCAGCCCTGCCTGGGGCTACCAGCCCTGCCTGGGGCTACCAGCCCTGCCTGGGGCTACCAGCCCTGCCTGGGGCTACCAGCTCTGCCTGGGGCTACCAGCTCTGCCTGGGGCTACCAGCCCTGCCTGGGGCTACCAGCCCTGCCTGGGGCTACCAGCCCTGCCTGGGGCTACCAGCCCTGCCTGGGGCTACCAGCCCTGCCTGGGGCTACCAACAATCCACCACATGCTCACCACCTCCCCTTATGGTAAAGCAAGTGAGGAATGTGGAATAGATTATTGTGATGTGTAAGTGATGTAGGCTATCTTCACCACTGTTACCATCTTCACCACTGTTACCATCTTCACCACTGTTACCATCTTCACCACTGTTACCATCTTCACCACTGTTACCATCTTCACCACTGTTACCATCTTCACCACTGTTACCATCTTCACCACTGTTACCATCTTCACCACTGTTACCATCTTCACCACTGTTACCATCTTCACCGCTGTTACCATCTTCACCACTGTTACCATCTTCACCACTGTTACCATCTTCACCACTGTTACCATCTTCACCACTGTTACCATCTTCACCACTGTTACCATCTTCACCGCTGTTACCATCTTCACCACTGTTACCATCTTCACCACTGTTACCATCTTCACCACTGTTACCATCTTCACCACTGTTACCATCTTCACCACTGTTACCATCTTCACCGCTGTTACCATCTTCACCACTGTTACCATCTTCACCACTGTTACCATCTTCACCACTGTTACCATAGACGACCATAACAACGACCTATGAAGATGATGGATGATAATGGTAACAAGGTAGCTTCGCCTATGACCAAAAATGCAAGTACATTTTCAGGACCCACACACACACACACCCACACACACCCACACACACACACACACACACACACCCACACACACACACACACACACACACACACACACACACACACACACACACACACAGATGACGTGAAATTGATGAGAAGAATTCATTCGATCGAAGACCAGGCAGAACTACAAAGAGATCTGGACAGGCTGCAGACCTGGTCCAGTAACTGGCTCCTGGAGTTCAATCCCACCAAGTGCAAAGTCATGAGGATTGGGGAAGGGCAAAGAAGACCGCAGACGGAGTACAGTCTAGGGGGCCAGAGACTACAAACATCACTCATGGAAAAAGATCTTGGGGTGAGTATAACACCAGGCACATCTCCTGAAGCGCACATCAACCAAATAACTGCTGCAGCATATGGGCGCCTAGCAAACCTCAGAGCAGCATTCCGACATCTCAAAAAGGAATCGTTCAGGACCCTGTACACCGTGTACGTTAGGCCCATATTGGAGTATGCGGCACCAGTTTGGAACCCACACCTAGCCAAGCATGTAAAGAAACTAGAGAAAGTGCAAAGGTTTGCAACAAGACTAGTCCCAGAGTTAAGAGGTATGTCCTATGAGGAGAGGTTAAGGGAAATCAACCTG
Organism: Cherax quadricarinatus; assembly: GCF_038502225.1. Taxonomy (NCBI): domain Eukaryota; kingdom Metazoa; phylum Arthropoda; class Malacostraca; order Decapoda; family Parastacidae; genus Cherax; species Cherax quadricarinatus. The sequence continues at coordinate 29,612,747 of NC_091326.1, forward strand.
ACGACACTGGAGGACAGGAGAGATAGGGGGGACATGATAACGACTTACAAAATACTGAGAGGAATTGACAAGGTGGACAAAGACAGGATGTTCCAGAGACTGGACACAGCAACACGGGGACACAGTTGGAAGCTGAAGACACAGATGAATCAAAGGGATGTTAGGAAGTATTTCTTCAGCCACAGAGTAGTCAGGAAGTGGAATAGTTTGGGAAGCGATGTAGTGGAGGCAGGATCCATACATAGCTTTAAGCAGAGGTACGATAAAGCTCATGGTTCAGGGAGAGTGACCTAGTAGCGACCAGTGAAGAGGCGGGGCCAGGAGCTTGGAATCGACCCCTGCAACCTCAACTAGGCGAGTACAACTAGGTGAGTACACACACACACACACTTACACACACACACACACACACACACACACACACACACACATCATGAAGGTGATAGGCGAGGGGGACATGACCCAGGTGGCAAATTTTCGGAGAATTGGGTGGTTCACAAAGAAAAGGAATCGGCCTCTCAAAGTAATTTTCAAGGCAGAATCAACCCGAACCATGATCCTGCAGGAGAAAGCACGGCTGAGAGGCAAGCAGGAGTTCCGGAGTGTGTACCTCGACCGAGACAGAACACAGGACGAAAGGAAGACAATGAAAGAGAGAGTTCAAAAACGAAAGGAGAAATGGGAGGAAATGAAAAAGGAGAGCAGAATAACCCAGGATCAAATGGAAGGACAAGCGCACCCCCCAGAAACACCTGCAGAAGGACTCCAGCCACGACACCCCCAAGGCAACTGAACAATCCAAACCAACCATCACACACCGATCCCTCTGTTTCCACCCCCCGCACCACAGTTACAGTATTAGTACAGAAGTTGAAGGTTTGGTACACAAATGCAGATGGATTACCGAATAAACATGAGGAATGGCAAGAAAGAATCAATGAGAAGTCCCCAGACATCATAGCAGTTACAGAAACAAAACTCATGGAGACAATAACAGATGCAATCTTCCCACCAGGATACCAGATCATGAGGAAAGATAGAAGGGGCAGGGGGGGAGGTGGAGTTGCTCTGCTCGTAAAAAACAGATGGAAATTCGAGAAAATGGAAGGAATAGATGAGACAGGAGAAAGACTACATAGCAGGTACACTTCAGTCTGGGGAACACAAAGTGGTCACTGCAGTGATGTATAATCCACCACAGAACTGCAGGAGGCCAAGAGAGGAATATGAAGAGAGCAACAGAGCAATGGTGGACACACTTGCTGAGGTGGCAAGAAGAGCTCACTCCAGCAGAGCAAAGTTGCTGGTTATGGGGGATTTCAACCACAGGGAGATTGACTGGGAAAACCTGGAGCCACATGGGGGTCCCGAAACATGGAGAGCCAGGATGTTGGACGTGGTGCTGGAAAACCTCATGCACCAACATGTTAAGGACACTACCAGAGTGAGAGGGGAGGATGAACCAGCAAGATTGGACCCTGTGTTCACCCTGGGCAGCTCAGACATTGAGGACATCAAGTATGAGAGTCCCCTAGGAGCTAGCGACCACGTGGTTCTGTGCTTTGAATACATAGTAGAGCTGCAAGTGGAGAGAATAACAGGAGTAGAATGGGAAAAGCCTGACTATAAAAGAGGGGACTACATAGGGTTGAAGAACTTCCTGCGGGAGGTCCAGTGGGACAGAGAACTGGCAGGAAAGCCAGTAAATGAAATGATGGAATATGTAGCAACAAAATGCAAGGAGGCAGTGGAAAGGTTCATTCCCAAGGGCAACAGTAACAACGGGAAGACCAGAACAAGCCCCTGGTTTACCCGACGGTGTAAGGAGGCAAAAACAAAGTGCAATAGAGAATGGAAAAAGTACAGAAGGCAGAGAACACACGAGAATAGGGAGATCAGTCGCAGAGCCAGGAATGAGTACGCACAGGTAAGGAGGGAGGCCCAGCGACAGTATGAAAATGACATAGCATCGAGAATCAAGACTGCCCCGAAACTGTTGTATAGCCACATCAGGAGGAAGACAACAGTCAAAGACCAGGTGATCAGATTAAGGACAGAAGGTGGAGAACTCACAAGAAATGATCAGGAGGTATGTGAGGAGCTGAACAGGAGATTTAAGGAAGTTTTTACAGTAGAGACAGGAAGGGCTGTGGGAAGACAGCACAGAAGGGAACATCAAGAGGGAATATACCAACAAGTGTTGGATGACATACGAACAACTGAGGAGGAGGTGAAGAAGCTCTTAAGTGACCTTGACACCTCAAAGGCGATGGGACCGGACAACATCTCCCCATGGGTCCTTAGAGAAGGAGCAGAGATGCTGTGTGTGCCTGTAACCACAATCTTCAACACATCCCTTGAAACTGGGCAACTACCTGAGAAATGGAAGACAGCTAATGTAGTCCCCATATTTAAGAAAGGAAACAGAAACGAGGCACTAAACTACAGACCTGTGTCTCTGACATGTATTGTGTGCAAAGTCATGGAGAAGATTATCAGGAGGAGAGTGGTCGAACACCTGGAAAGGAACAAGATTATAAATGAAAACCAGCATGTGTTCATGGAAGGCAAATCTTGTATCACAAACCTCCTGGAGTTTTATGACAAGGTAACAGAAGTAAGACACGAGAGAGAGGGTTGGGTAGATTGCGTTTTCCTAGACTGCAGGAAGGCCTTTGACACAGTTCCCCACAAGAGATTAGTGCAGAAGCTGGAGGATCAGGCACACGTAAAAGGAAGGGCACTGCAATGGATAAGGGAATACCTGACAGGGAGGCAGCAACGAGTCATGGTACGTGAAGAGGTATCACAGTGGGCGCCTGTTACGAGCGGGGTCCCACAGGGGTCAGTTCTAGGACCCGTGCTATTTTTGATATATGTGAACGACATGATGGAAGGAATAGACTCTGAAGTGTCCCTGTTCGCAGATGACGTGAAGTTGATGAGAAGAATTAAATCGGACGAGGATGAGGCAGGACTGCAAAGAGACCTGGAGAGGCTGGACATGTGGTCCAGTAACTGGCTTCTCGAATTCAATCCAGCCAAATGCAAAGTCATGAAGATTGGGGAGGGGCAAAGAAGACCGCAGACAGAGTATAGGCTAGGTGGACAAAAACTACAGACCTCACTCAGGGAGAAAGACCTTGGGGTGACCATAACACCGAGCACATCACCGGAGGCACACATCAACCAAATAACCGCTGCAGCATACGGGCGCCTGGCAAACCTGAGAATAGCGTTCCGATACCTTAATAAGGAATCGTTCAAGACACTGTACACTGTGTATGTTAGGCCCATACTGGAGTATGCAGCACCAGTCTGGAACCCACACCTGGTCAAGCACGTCAAGAAGTTAGAGAAAGTACAAAGGTTTGCAACAAGGCTAGTCCCAGAGCTCAAGGGAATGTCGTACGAGGAAAGGTTAAGGGAAATCGGACTGACGACACTGGAGGACAGAAGGGTCAGGGGAGACATGATAACGACATACAAGATACTGCGGGGAATAGACAAGGTGGACAGAGATAGGATGTTCCAGAGAGGGGACACAGGGACAAGGGGTCACAACTGGAAGCTGAAGACTCAGACGAGTCACAGGGACGTTAGGAAGTATTTCTTCAGTCATAGAGTTGTCAGCAAGTGGAATAGCCTAGCAAGTGAAGTAGTGGAGGCAGGAACCATACATAGTTTTAAGAAGAGGTATGACAAAGCTCAGGAAGCAGAGAGAGAGAGGATCCAGTAGCGATCAGTGAAGAGGCGGGGCCAGGAGCTGAGTCTCGACCCCTGCAACCACAATTAGGTGAGTACAATTAGGTGAGTACACACACACACACACACACAGAGTCGTCAGGAAGTGGAATAGCCAAACAAGTTATGTTTGGTCACAGTGTGTGTGTTTTCGTGTCACAGGAAAGAAAGTCTCCCTGATAACATTGAGTATACGTAGTGTATAGTGTATACTACAGTGGCTCCCTAGTATATTGATGATAAAGGCTAAAGTGTCATTTGAAAACAGGTGAATTTGTAAATGAAGTGATAAGCCTATAGAGGCAGATGCCAGAAGTCGCCAGAAACTTACCACAGGTCAGCTGTTTTTAATAATCTTCCTGGCCTGCTAGTGTACTCGCATATAATCTAGTGATACCAGTGAATAGCAGAATACAGTGTTGTAGTAGCAACTAACCAGTATTATAATGGTACTTAGTGGAGTGGAGTGACTTTCATTAGTTTCTTTTTTCTTGAAATACCAGACGTTACTGTGAATTTCATATAACCTGTAGTTACCAGCGGTCGCAATATACACAACGAGAAGCAATTATTACTACAGAAAAAGCGTCCTTCCTCCAAAATTTGTACCAGTCAACTATAGTGATAATATAGCATTTATTGTGGTGGAGACGGAAAAAAAATATATAGAAAAGCTAGATACAGCGATTGATAAACAAGGGTTGAGGTCGACCGTTCGTCATTGTAGGAGTGCCAGCAGTCACCGGCTCTTCAACACGCAAGTTATACTTTTGTATCAATCAAATCACATATTACTCGGGTAGATAATTTCCAGTAGATCCTTCATGTGTTAGCTCAAATCACCGACCAGTATGGTTTAAATAAGTGACCCACTGATCAGATCAGATCGACTGGTCCGAACCCTTGACTGGTCCGAACCCTGGACTGGTCCGAACCCTTGACTGGTCCGAACCCTGGACTGGTCCGAACCCTTGACTGGTCCGAACCCTGGACTGGTCCGAACCCTTGACTGGTCCGAACCCTGGACTGGTCTGAACCCTTGACTGGTCCGAACCCTTGACCGGTTTCAAACGGTTTCGTTGGACAATAAAGCAGACTGTAAACGGATGGGGTTGTAGGCGCCCTTATAAACACAAACATTAAATATATACCAGGAACGGTAAGCTGTCCAATATACAAAAACAGTTAGAAACAGAAATACAAATAGCTAGAGCTTCATTTAAGGAGGTTATTAATAGAATATTCAAGAGGTTGCTAGTAGAATTGCAGTAAATCAACCATTCAAATCATTATGAAGCTGTGTGTAGTCTGTGGTCAGTCAAACAAACGGGCTTCCACATGCATAAATTGTCATTTTTGTGGAAATTGGTGTCACGCCCCTTGTGCAGATATCCAAGAACTAGCTACAAGCAGTATTAAAACAGGGAAGTGTTTTTGGGTATGCCCAAATGAGATAAATCTGTGGGCTAAAATCACAAGGGTATTAAAAGAGGTCAACATCAAAGCTGCTTTCATAGAAAACCTGGAAGCTTTCTACAACAGATGGGAACATAAAAAGTCTGGGCTGAATGGTACTGCCCTTGATACTGGCCATGTAGTCAGAAACTGTAAGGCTGGAGATGATGTCCTGGTAGTCAGTAAATGTGGGGCTGATAGTGCTGTCCTGGGAGACAGTAATGGTGAAGCTGGAGGTGCTGTCCTGGGAGACAGTAATGGTGAAGCTGGAGGTGCTGTCCTGGGAGACAGTAATGGTGAAGCTGGAGATGCTGTCCTGGGAGACAGTAATGGTGAAGCTGGAGATTTTGTCCAGGTAGTCGGGAATTATACGCAGGAAGGAATACATATAAATGACCTCATAGGGGACAGGAGCCATAGTAGGGAAACAAGTGTAGTCAAAGATAAGATAAAACCAATATTGCAAACTAGAAATACCGCAGGAAATAGCAAACAAGAGGACCCCACTAGCAATAGTGAGGATATATTACCAAAAACAACTGGTGGGAGCTCCATTGTTGGTGCTAGGGAGGATAGAAGTAAGACAGGGAAACATGCACCAACAGGAAATACAGTCACAGAAACCCAAGGCAAACGGAAACCAAGCCTGTGCACATACTATGCACTCGGTATCTGCTGGCATGGGAAATCTGGAAAAACAGATGGGACGTGCAACTATGACCACCCTAGAAAATGCCATGCCCATATGACAACAGGAAAATGCAAACTCCCTTCCTGTAAGCTTTTTCACCCTGAACTGTGTACCTCTTCAGTACAGGAAAGACTGTGCTATAACTTAAATTGCCAGGCATACCATCTAAAGGGGACAAAAAGATACAAAACATCCAGGCCATGGGAAAATCTGGGTAGCCACAGCCACTCAAGAGGGAGAGATTTTTTAGTGCCAGGAAGGAAAAAAAACTGGCAGGAAATGGCAGAAATCGTACACCAAATCCAGTCATTCCTGGAGTGGAACCACAGTCGATGGCCTCCACTCCAAACCAACAGATACAGATACTAATGCCGGAAAAAAAATCCCCCCCCCCAGTACCAACAATACCACCAGTCCGATAACATTCTTCTTGGCAAATATACAGGGTCTAAAGCCAGCAACAAACAACAAAATACCTTTCATCCGTGGACTGCTTGCAGAGGCAAAGGCAATGTTCGCGGCTTTCACTGAGACCCTCATAAAGGATCACTTGGACAACGAAATATGGATCCCAGGTTACAACCTATACAGATGTGACAGAGTGAACAGGCAAAAGGGGGAGGTTGGCCTGTACATTGCAGAGTCACTTGTTTGCACAGAACTGCTAAATGCCTCAAATGATGTAGTGGAAGTTTTAGCAGTAAAGGTCGAGAACCAAAACCTAGTCATTGTGGTAGTTTACAAGCCTCCGGATGCAACATCCCAGCAATTCCAGGAACAGCTGTTAAAAATTGACCACTGTCTGGAAAATCTTCCAGCTCCTGCACCCAACATCTTGCTCCTGGGGGATTTCAACTTAAGGCACCTAAAATGGAGGAATATAGCAAATAATATTGTTGCAGTAATAACACCAGGAGGCAGCTCTGATGAAAACTCACACTCACGCGAGCTTTTAAATCTCTGCACAAAATTCAATTTAAACCTGCAAATAATAGAGCCTACTAGACTGGAGAATACACTAGACCTCATCTTCACTAACAATGATGATCTGATAAGAAATGTCACCATATCAAAAACAATATACTCAGATCAAAACATAATTGAGGTTCAGTCATGTATGCGCGGAGCCCCAGACCGACATAATGAGATTAGTCACGAGGGAGCATTCACCAAATTCAACTTCAATAACAAAAACATAAAGTGGGACCAAGTAAACCAAGTCCTAACCGATATAAGCTGGGAAGATATACTAAGCAACACAGACCCCAACTTATGCCTAGAACAGATTAACTCGGTGGCACTCGATGTATGCACAAGGCTTATTCCTCTAAGAAAAAGGAGGAGTAGATGTAAAATAGAAAGAGACAGGCGCTCCCTTTACAGGCGACGGAAAAGAATAACAGAGCGGCTAAAAGAGGTCAATATATCTGAAATGCGTAGGGAGACACTGATCAGAGAAATAGCAAGCATCGAACTTAAGCTAAAAGAATCCTTTAGGAGTCAGGAATCGCGGGAAGAACTAAAAGCCATAAATGAAATCGAAAGAAACCCAAAGTATTTCTTCTCCTATGCCAAATCAAAATCGAGAACAACGTCCAGTATTGGGCCCCTACTTAAACAAGATGGGTCCTACACAGATGTCAGCAAGGAAATGAGTGAGCTACTCAAGTCCCAATATGACTCAGTTTTTAGCAAGCCGCTAACCAGACTGAGAGTCGAAGATCAAAATGAATTTTTTATGAGAGAGCCACAAAATTTGATTAACACAAGCCTATCCGATGTTATCCTGACGCCAAATGACTTCGAACAGGCAATAAATGACATGCCCATGCACTCTGCCCCAGGGCCAGACTCATGGAACTCTGTGTTCATCAAGAACTGCAAGAAGCCCCCATCACGAGCCTTTTCCATCCTATGGAGAGGGAGCATGGACACGGGGGTCGTCCCACAGTTACTAAAAACAACAGACATAGCCCCACTCCACAAAGGGGGCAGTAAAGCAACAGCAAAGAACTACAGACCAATAGCACTAACATCCCATATCATAAAAATCTTTGAAAGGGTCCTAAGAAGCAAGATCACCACCCATCTAGAAACCCATCAGTTACACAACCCAGGGCAACATGGGTTTAGAACAGGTCGCTCCTGTCTGTCTCAACTATTGGATCACTACGACAAGGTCCTAAATGCACTAGAAGGCAAAAAGAATGCAGATGTAATATATACAGACTTTGCAAAAGCCTTCGACAAGTGTGACCATGGCGTAATAGCGCACAAAATGCGTGCTAAAGGAATAACAGGAAAAGTCGGTCGATGGATCTATAATTTCCTCACTAACAGAACACAGAGTAGTCGTCAACAGAGTAAAGTCCGAGGCAGCTACGGTGAAAAGCTCTGTTCCACAAGGCACAGTACTCGCTCCCATCTTGTTCCTCATCCTCATATCCGACATAGACAAGGATGTCAGCCACAGCACCGTGTCTTCCTTTGCAGATGACACCAGAATCTGCATGACAGTGTCTTCCATTGCAGACACTGCAAAGCTCCAGGCGGACATCAACCAAATCTTTCAGTGGGCTGCAGAAAACAATATGAAGTTCAACGATGAGAAATTTCAATTACTCAGATATGGTAAACATGAGGAAATTAAATCTTCATCAGAGTACAAAACAAATTCTGGCCACAAAATAGAGCGAAACACCAACGTCAAAGACCTGGGAGTGATCATGTCGGAGGATCTCACCTTCAAGGACCATAACATTGTATCAATCGCATCTGCTAGAAAAATGACAGGATGGATAATGAGAACCTTCAAAACTAGGGAGGCCAAGCCCATGATGACACTCTTCAGGTCACTTGTTCTATCTAGGCTGGAATATTGCTGCACACTAACAGCACCTTTCAAGGCAGGTGAAATTGCCGACCTAGAAAATGTACAGAGAACTTTCACGGCGCGCATAACGGAGATAAAACACCTCAATTATTGGGAGCGCTTGAGGTTCCTAAACCTGTATTCCCTGGAACGCAGGAGGGAGAGATACATGATTATATACACCTGGAAAATCCTAAAGGGACTAGTACCGAACTTGCACACGAAAATCACTCACTACGAAAGCAAAAGACTTGGCAGACGATGCACCATCCCCCCAATGAAAAGCAGGGGTGTCACTAGCACCTTAAGAGACCATACAATAAGTGTCAGGGGCCCGAGACTGTTCAACTGCCTCCCAGCACACATAAGGGGGATTACCAACAGACCCCTGGCAGTCTTCAAGCTGGCACTGGACAAGCACCTAAAGTCAGTTCCTGATCAGCCGGGCTGTGGCTCGTACGTTGGTTTGCGTGCAGCAACAGCCTGGTTGATCAGGCTCTGATCCACCAGGAGGCCTGGTCACAGACCGGGCCGCGGGGGCGTTGACCCCCGGAATTCTCTCCAGGTAAACTCCAGGTAAGTGGAGGCAGGAAGTATACATAGCTTTAAGACGAGGTATGACAAAGCTCTGGAGGCAGAGAGAGAGAGGACCTAGTAGCGATCAGTGAAGAGGCCGGGCCAGGAGCTGTGTACCGACCCCTGCAACCACAATTAGGTGAGTACAATTAGGTGAGTACACACACACACACACACTCATACACACACAGCAGCGAGTCATGGTACGTGGCGAGGTGTCAGAGTGAGCACCTGTGACCAGAGGGGTCCCACAGGGGTCAGTCCTAGGACCAATGCTGTTTCTGGTATTTGTGAACGACATGACGGAAGGAATAGACTCCGAAGTGTCCCTGTTTGCAGATGACGTGAAGTTGATGAGAAGAATTCATTCGATCGAAGACCAGGCAGAACTACAAAGAGATCTGGACAGGCTGCAGACCTGGTCCAGCAATTGGCTCCTGGAGTTCAACCCCACCAAGTGCAAAGTCATGAAGATTGAGGTAGGCAAAGAAGACCGCAGACGGAGTACAGTCAAGGGGGCCAGAGACTACAAATCTCACTCAAGGAAAAAGATCTTGGGGTGAGTATAACACCAGGCACATCTCCTGAGGCGCACATCAACCAAATAACTGCTGCAGCATATGGGCGCCTAGCAAACCTCAGAACAGCATTCCGACATCTTAATAAGGAGCCGTTCAGGACCCTGTACACCGTGTACGTTAGGCCCATATTGGAGTATGCGGCACCAGTTTGGAACCCACACCTTGCCAAGCACGTAAAGAAACTAGAGAAAGTGCAAAGGTTTGCAACAAGACTATTCCCAGAGCTAAGGGGTATGTCCTACGAGGAGAGGTTAAGGGAAATCGACCTGAAGACACTGGAGGACAGGAGAGATTGGGAGGACATGATAACGACATACAAAATACTGAGAGGAATTGACAAGGTGGACAAAGACAGGATGTTCCAGAGATGGGACACAGCAACACGGGGACACAGTTGGAAGTTGAAGACACAGATGAATCACAGAGATGGTAGGAAGTATTTCTTCAGTCACAGAGTAGTCAGGAAGTGTAATAGTTTGGGAAGCGATGTAGCGGAGGCAGGATCCATACATAGGTTTAAGCATAGGTATGATAAATCTCACGGTTCAGGGAGAGTGACTTAGTAGCGACCGGTAAAGAGGCGGGGCCAGGAGCTAGAACTCGACCCCTGCAACCTCAACTAGGTGAGTACAACTAGGTTAGTACACACACACACACACATTATATATATATACATATATATATATATATATATATATATATATATATATATATATATATAATTATATATATATATATATATATATATATATATATATATATATATATATATATATATATATATATATATATATATATATATATATGAGAGAGAGAGATAGAAAGAGTGGGTGAGGTTTTGCAAACAAATTTTGCTGAGAGATAGAAATAGTTTTAGAATGAGATTAATTAAAATTAACCTCATTCGTTCCCTAGGCTTTCTCAATTAATTAACAGAGAGCCTAGGGAACGAATGGATTTAATAGTTAAAAACAAAAGAGTGGAGTTATTACATAGGGAGATGGAGGTACTGGGATGATGGAGGGAATATTTTGAGCTGTTAATTATTGATAAAGAGAGGGAGGCAGTGATATCATTCACTGGGCAGGGAGGTATAACATCTTTTAGGAGAGAGGAAGAACCAGATGTGAGTGTGGGGAAGGTGCGTGAAGAAGTGAATAAAACGAGAGAGGGTAAAACACCTGGGATAGATGGAATCAAGATAGAAATATTAAAAGCAGGTGGGATATAGTTTTGGCGTGGCTGGTGCATCTGTTCAATAAATGTCGGAAAAGGGGGAAGGTACCTATTGATTGACAGAGAGCGTGTAAGAGTTACAGGGTAATAAGCCTGTTGAGTTTACCGGGTAAAGTGTATGATAGAGTTATTATTGATGTAATTATGGGTAAGCAGAATATACAGTTTCTGTGGTGACTGTTATGAATGGTAACTTCAATGATAGATTGTCTCCATATATTTACGGTTCTGTTCTAGTTTCCTAATCCAGGCTGCATGGTAACCTATTCTCCCCCAGCCGAGAATACTTTAACCCTAAAATAGGAGTTAACGCAAACTCTCAGCATATATACGTCAAGAGAGAGATACGCCCCTCTAAGTATATATCCTACGAGCCTGGGAAAACCCGAGGATGTTATTTTGATTAAAATGAATGGTAATCTGTCACGGGAAACGTATTTTAATTTTAACCTCTCTGATATATCTAGGGTTTTTTTTTCATTGATTTATGACGGGTGAATTAGTTAATGCAGTAAAAAGCAGATTAATTAATTAAAGCTAGATTAATTAAAGACACTCCATAGACATCTGTCCCTAACTCTTCAGGTCATCGACACCTTCATGACGTTTTAGATTGTTCATCGACCCCCAAAACATAACATCAATAATAATAATAATAATAATAATAATAATAATAATAATAATAATAATAATAATAATAATAATAATAGTTAATAAAAAAGTAGGTAATATTTAAATTATGAAAAATGTAAGATTTAACATACCCAATTTTACCGAAACTGTTGATATCATTAATGGCCAGGATGCATCTGATGATCGTCAACAAGGTGACTGTTATCTGGTTGGTGACTGCTGAGTTTGAGTGATAAGTCACCAAGCTCTTCCAGGCTCAGTCTATTCCTCTTTTAGAATTGTATTTGCATGGCTAAAACCAGCCCAGACATTTACAGACCCCCCAGTCATTTATCGACTCCTTCGATAATCCCTTATGCCCTTCGAGTCGATATTGACCACTTCAGGGAACCCTGGTTTAACACTTTGTGCATAAAAGATCGTGTGTGTGACGTTTTAAAAATGTTTTGCATATTACCCCTATACAAAAAGGTAGTCATCATGAACCTGTGGTCAAGACAGTTTGTAGTCCAGAGTTAACTACAAAACTAACAATAACAAAGTTAAACAGTCGAAAATAAACCATTGTTTAAAAAATATCCACAATGTTTTGATTCAATTTTTGTAAAAGCCTGGAGCGAGGAATTTTTTTTTTTTCAGACGGAAAGTGAAAATAATTTTGGTGAGAACAGTAGGTGTCAGACCTCAGATACGTCATACATCGATAAAGTTCTGAAATGGGTTACCTGATCCTGTCAAGGCCAATTATAGTATAAGTCTGAAAAAGATGTATCACTGTGTTGATCTTAAAATAATGTTAGCATTCATGTAATCCGCCTTTACTCACATTTTATGAGGGTCAGAACCTTCTGCATTATTCACCGCACACGGTACGTCATTTGTCCAAAAAAGGGGTGATGAGCGCAGCGTTCAAGCACATGTACAAGGTATACAGACCAAAGCTGACATCAATGATATACTATTATATAGAAAGCCACTTATTATGCTGAGCATTTCCCGCAAATTAGGTCAGTTTTGTCCCAGGATGTGACCCACACCAGTCCACTAACACCCAGGATGCGACCCACACCAGTCCACTAACACCCAGGATGCGACCCACACCAGTCCAATAACACCCAGGTACCCATTTTACTGATGAGTGAACATAGACAACCGGTGTAAAGACAAGCCCAACGTTTCTACCCTTGCTGGGAATCGAACCCAGACATTCGCCGTGAGAAACGACAGCTTTAGCCACCAGGCCACAGGGCACCACAGTCTCATGATCATTGTCTGCCTCCAGACTGTGTATTGTGGCAGTCCTCATAAAACTTGCAATTCTGAGCTGCGCCGGTTCAGTATAGTGCGATACAGAGAGAGTTGTAAGTTTCCCACTGTTTAGAATGTTGTAGTTGCATTTACTCCTCCTACTCCCCCGTCAGCATTACTCTTACCATTGGTAACAAGGTGATACAGTGCAGTCTTCAACAGGTTCTTGGCTCTGCACTTCGACCACAGAATCAACTGAAAGACACGTTAAATTTAAAATCCTAGTCACACATTGCGGAAATTGTGGAAAGAAGTCACTTTGACTCTCTTGCGTTGTCCATGGAAATCTACATATATGCTGCTATGTGTGCAAATTTATGTAAGTATACATGTTTATGTGTACCTGTACATGAATAAGCTTACTTGAATATCCTAGGGTATCTTACCGAGACCTACACTGGAGAGAAGACAAAATGTCTGTACTATTGGGGTATAAGGAGTATGACATACAGAAGAATGTAAAAAAAGATACAAAATGTCATAACCTGCATTTTGTGTCTTTTTTACACAGTGTCGGTATAGTCTACTGTTGTAGTATGACAGGTGTGTGTTTTATAAAGTGGTGCTACCTTGAGGAGGTTAGGAGGTTGTATGTGATACAAAATGCATGTCTTAGTATGAGTCTTGAAGCACTACGCTACTGAGAGACTGGATGTGGAAACCTTCGTAAGTAAGTAAGTAAGTAAGTAAATTTATTCAGGTATACACAATACAGTTACATAGAATTATCATACATAGCAGCATATGTGTAGAGAACCTAGGATAACCCAAAAAAGTCAGACAGAGTGACTTATTTCCCTCTTATTCCTGCGGTGTATAGTCGAATGAGTATTTCCTCAGTCTCTATTTACCATGTATTGGATCTTCAATACTGAGATTTTTGCCATACATCATACCATAGAATTTTACAATATTTAAAAAACACGGCAGCACTGTTATTATTGTGATACAGGTTTTTGTTGACACCTATATAGGCTGGAGTCGTGGACTGGCAATTTCTCCCAGGACGTCACTGTAGCAGAATCCTCACCATGCCCAGCATCCTTACAACCTGTCCCATCTTGGACTTTCCTCATCGCCCCCGCCTTCGTCTCTATGATCGGAAAAACCTTTCATTCATACCAGATACACTCCTGGACGATAACCTAACCATCGTCTGCTGTGTGATTCACTTCAGTGCGACAAACTTGTCTGAGGTGATGTAGTTTATGTTCTCGTGACTACATATTAACCATGACGTAGTACACTGTTCTGTTTCATGAGTGGTCCCTATCAACTACCACACCCAGACATGTAAACTTCTTTTTCTTCCTTGTCTTCCACTCGAAACTTCTCTCATGTTTTCATCAATACAGTATGTGACACATATGAAAAATAGAAATCTGACAAGAAAGGCATATCATTAGATTACATGAACAATGCCCCGATGCTTCAAATATACTCACACTGACTATCCACACTAACAGTTAGACGTAGGTTTATTTCTTACTAGTCCGTTCCCAGGTGCCAGGCAACTATGTGGCCAGGCAACGAATGGCCTTTAAGTCCAACAAAGGTAATCACTTGTTGTATGTCTTAAAAATGTAAACTTTCAAGCTGTAATGACGTTTAATATTACTGATTAAATAAATATTGGTATAAATATATGACGTAATGCCATAAGTTTGTTGGACTATGTATTGGTAGATAAAAGACTGTTGGGTAGACTTCAAGATGTACATGTTTACACAGACATATCAGAACACTTTTTAGTTGTAGCTACAGTGAGAGTAAAAGGTAGATGGGATACCAGGAAAATGGAAGCAGCAAGTAAAAAAGAAAGGTGAAGGTTTATAAACTAAAGGAGGAGATAGTTTGGGTAAGATATAAGCAACTATTGGTGGACAGATGGACTAGTGAGAGTATAGGCAATGGGGTCGAAGAGGTATGGAGTAGGTTTAAGAATGTAGTGTTAGAGTGCTCAGCAGAAGTTTGTGGTTACAGGAAAGTGGGTGCAGGAGGGAAGAAGAGCAATTGGTGGAATGATGATGTAAAGAGAGTAGTTAGAGGTAAAAAGTTAGCATATGAGAATAATGCGAGGAGAGAGGGGGTACATGGGGAGGAAAGGAGAGGTTAAGAGAGTGGTGAGCAATGTAAAAAGAGAGCAAATGAGAGAGTGGGTAAGATGTTATCAACAAATTTTGCTGAAAATAAGAAAAAGTTTTGGAGTGAGATTAATAAGTAGAGAAAACTTAGGAACGAATGGATTTGATAGAGGTATCGGGAAGATAGAGGGAATATTTTGAGGAATTGTTAAATGTTGATGAAGATAGGGAAGCTGTGATTTCGTGTATAGGCCAAGGAGGAATAACATCTTGTAGGAGTTACGAATTCAATTCAATTCAAGTTTATTCTCTATAAGGGTTACAATGTGAGGTTTACAGGTTTTGGGTATTGTGTGGTTTACATGTTATAAAATACTAATTACAGAGGGGGCCACTAGGACACCTAGCCTGGCTAGGCATTTCGAGCAGACTTAGATTAATTTTTAACATTAAATCCTTACAGATTATGTTATTAAGGCTAAGTGACTACATCATAATTTGTGAGTTTAGCAATGTGAATGCTTTTGTTTTGGCACAATACAAAGTGTCTATATTGGAGTATCATAGGCAAACTTATGACTAGTTAGGATTTATTATTTTAAGATTAAGATTAGTATTTCTGGGTTTATAGTCAGTGGCTGAGTGAGTGTAATTGTGAACCACCAGGTGGTTATCATGTAGTTAAGTGGACTATGAGGAGGGTCAGGAGACAAGCATGGAGGAAGAGGAAGTGTCGCTTAAGTGGGCAGCAGTCACGTCCAACTCGGATGATGTCCTCACACCAGCACAAAGACCCGGAAAAAAGGTGGGAATTGAAGGTGTGTGTAGAGGCAAGGAGAAAAAGAAATGCCAGCAAGGGGTACGGAGTTGACGGGGGGTGGGAGTGCCAAGGACGGTGTGTATGGGGCTACAGGACAGTGGAAAAATGAGGTGGGGAAGCGTGGGTGGAAATTGTAAGCAGGCCTAAGGTGTATGACAATCAATGTTAATGGTTTATGTGCTAGTGGTAAGTGCAAATGGTTGAGAGGATTGCTGTATCATTACAAGGTGGATGTAGCCTTTATACAAGAGCATAACTTGAAAGCTGGAAAATGGCTGGAGGTGAATGGATATCAGGCTTATGTAATGCCAACAGCATGTTTAAAAGGGAGAGCAGGTGTTTTAATTCGTGAGGCAAGTCCTTTTATTTTGCAATGGTTCGAGGGGGGTGAGGGATGAATAATGAGGGTGGACGGGTGGTGGATGCGTGAACGCGTGTCTTTTGTTGGAGTATATGCACCAGCGGAGAGTGATGCGAGGGTAAAATCAGCATTCGTAAGGGATGACCTTGTGTATTTCTTGAGTGGTGCCCGGGGTGGCATTGATCAGGGAAGATTGGAATTGTATAATAAGGAGAATTAACGTGACGCCAGAGGGGGTGGGATATTTCTCGAATATGTTGAGAGACTTGTGTAGACACACTGGGGTAAGAGATGCATTTTGGGGTGGAACAGGTGAAGTGCACCATACCTATGTAAGGGGGGATTATGCAGCTAGATTGGGCAGGATCTATGTAACACAAGGGGTTTCAGTAGAATCATTTCACACCATAGACACAATTTATTCAGATCACAGGGCAGTGGTGGTGGGGTGACATGGGATTCGTTAGTGAAACGGTTCGAAAGCTGCTGGAAATTAAACACGCAACTCCTTGAGGATGAGGAAGTTGAGGAGGGGCTCGCTTCATTGTGGAGGATGCTAAGTGAGGAGGCGAAGGGGGTTGATAATGTGGTACGTTGGTGTGACAGTGTGGCCAAGGAGAGGATTCGTCGGTTTTATGTGGGTGAGGGGAAGCATATAAATCAACTGAAGTATGGCCTAACAAATTATTTGGAAAGTAAATTAGGGTACTATCATGAGCAAGGTGCGGTGGGGGGATTTTCCAGACAGAGGCAATGGATTATCTGAAGAGGAGGTTAAGGAAGGTGCAGGAGGAGCGGTTTCATGCAGTGAGGGTACAGGCAGGAGTGGAGGAAGTGCTTTGGGGGGATAAACCATTGACATGTGTGTTGCAGGGACAACAGCAGAGGAGGACAGTGACCTCGATAGCGGGTTTGGAAGTGCACTCTGAGGTGAGAGGTTTCAGGGAGGGGCAGGTGTTAAAAACAATGGAGGGGATGAGTATGTTTGCGGATGAGTGGTATGGGCAATATTGGAGAAGTAAAGGGGAAGATAAAATAGGATATTGATGGGGTGTGTGGAGTAGTGCCAGTTGCTCTGGGAGAAAGGACAGGGAAGCTCTGGGTGGTGCTATTGAAGAGGGGGAAATATGGAGGGGGCTTGTAGACATGAGTAGGGGCAAAGCACCAGATATTGATGGACTACCAAGTGAATTTTACTTAAAAAATTGGGATCTGTTACAGAGTTTTTTAGTAAAGTTGTTCAATAGGATGAAAGAGGGGAGGAGAATTGGGGGAAATGCAAAGTGCAGGGGTTGTTGTGCTGGTGCCTAAGGGTAAGGTGCAGAGTACACTTAGGAAATACAGGGCGATTACTCTCATGTGTGCAGACTATAAATTGTTCACGAAGGTTTTGGGGAATAGGTTAAAATGTGTAGTGGGAAGAGTAGGGTCAGAAGGTCAACTAGGGTTGCCGGGACGATCGATGGTGCTGTGGCACGGAATACTGAAGGGGTTTGTCGAGGGTTTTGAGGGAACGCAGGAAGGGGGGGGCTGGTGGCGCTTGACTGGCAGGGTGCTTATGATCAGGTGGAAAGGGAGATCCTTAGCAAATAAGGTTTTGGGGATGAGATTGTGGGGTAGGTTGAAATATTGTATAAGGGGGCAAAAGCAAGAATTCAGATCAATGGACGCGTGGGGGGTGTGGTGGACATGGATCGGGGCTTGAGGCAGGGATGCCCACTATCGCAGTTATTATTTGCATGTGTGCAAGATCCATTCTATAGGTTGGTAGAGACCAGAGTGTGTGAGGGGAGGGATCGAGGGAGGGCGTGATTAGGCACCATGTGGTAGGTTACATGGATGACACAATGCTCCTGGTCCAGAAGGAAGAAGATAAGATAAGATAAGATTTCGTTCGGATTTTTAACCCCGGAGGGTTAGCCACCCAGGATAACCCAAGAAAGTCAGTGCGTCATCGAGGAGTCTAACTTATTTCCATTGGGGTCCTTAATCTTGTCCCCCAGGATGCGACCCACACCAGTCGACTAACACCCAGGTACCTATTTGCTGCTAGGTGAACAGGACAACAGGTGTAAGGAAACGTGTCGAAATGTTTCCACCCGCCGGGAATCGAACCCGGGCCCTCCGTGTGTGAAGCGGGAGCTTTAGCCACCAGGCCACCGGGCCACAAGGTTGAGTGAGCTGGGAGGGGTGGTTTGTATGTTTGGAGGGGTGACAGGTATGATGGTGAATGTTGAGAAAACAAATATCATGGGGCTGGGGGCGTGGAGAGACAGAGTCGCATGGGACTGACGTGGTGAGAAGGCAGGAAAGGCAGTTATTAATATGTGGCATTTTGTATGGGGCGACCATACGGGAGGCTAGGGAGGTGAATTTGTTGAGAATGGTGGGATGCGTGGAAAGTCGGTTGGGGATGTTACGGAATTATCATTTGACATTATTGCAATGGGCAATTGTTATTAATGTATTGCTGTACAGTAAGGTATGGTATGTAGCAGCAGTTTTTCCATTGTTGAGAGCCGATATTACTCGTATCCTTAAATGTGTTTTTAGGTTCTTATGGGACTCAGGGTGTGAATGGATGAAGAAGGTGGTGGTGACTTTGCCGGTGAGGAAGGGAGGTTTAGGTTTGTTGGACCTGAGGAGGAGGGTGAAATGTGTCGAGGGCATTATTGTGGGTGTGTGAGCCAGAGAAATTAAAGGTGGGAGATTTATGTCGAATATTATGTGTTAAGAAGACGGCCCCGTTAGAGATGCTGTTCCCAATGTATGCATGGGACACTATATGGAGTCTTTTCGGTAAACTAAAGCTAGGGCCCAGGGTGAGGGAGGTCATGTTTAAGTTTTTGCATGGGATTCTGCCTTCAGGATCGGTCCTCAGAAATAGACATGTCGTAGAGGAGGGTTGGTGTGGATTGTGTGGGGAGCTGGAGACAGCTTACCACGTGGTGTACTTTTGCGATTATTTGGGGAGTGTGAGGGAATGGTTGGGGAAAGTGGTCAGGAGGATAGGAGGAACTGGGGTGTCGGTGTTGAGAGCACTAACCCTTGATATAGGGGGGTGGGGGAGAATGTAGCAAGGGGAGTCGCATATATAATGGTGGATTTCGTGTATTTATCGTGGGGTATGTATGTATGTATGTATCGTGGGGAGATGAGAAAACGAGTTTTAGCGAGGACTTTTTGTAGGACAATGAACTGAAATCGGGAAGTTTATGGGAGGAGATGGGAGAGATTTTACTGAGGGTTACAGGTCCATCACTGTTGGGGAGTTGCTAGAGTTGGGAGGGGAGGAAGTGGTTCAGAAAGTCGTGTAAAGCGTTCGATAAAAGGGGAAGGGGGAACAAACGGGCTTGCCAAACGAAAGATGTTGGTGGGAAGAGGTTTGTGCATGCATGTGGGTGATTGAGAGGTGTAAGTGTGAATGATTGTGTGTAATTGGGATGTGTGGGTGAAGTACATTGGGGTTTTCACCCTATTTTAATGTGTCCTGTGCATGGGAGTGCTAGAGGTGAGTTCATGCGATCTTTGTGTGAGTGTGCACCACACTCACACTTGCGCAGTTTTGTTCCACCATAAGGTAGGTGGAAACGTATGGTGCACTGATAAAAGTGAATTTTGTAGGTTGGACAGTGTTAATTAATATTTGTCCATTAATGTAAGGAATCCATGGTTAGTAGACACAGGAGGGCCTTCTGAAATTATATGGTGTTTAGACAATGAAGAAGGCCTTTTGTAGTAATGTAAAATATTAGAAGTCTGAGAACGCTGCATGGGACAGCAAAAAAGATAGGATTCGACTCCCATAGTAAACTAAGTCAGGTATATCAATGGAACTTAAGGTTTTGTTAATAATACTATGGAAAGTTCAACAAATCTTGTGGTTTTGAATTATGCAACAATGTGGGGATGTCCAGAGGGGTGGGTATAACAGGGAGGGGGGGGGGAGGAAGTGAATGTGATTGCGATCATGTTGAGAAAGACAAAATTAACTAATATGCCATACTCCTTGCACTGAAATGCATCTATGTATCTAAGATTGACAGTTTAATTGTAACTGATTCTCTGTCATCCATAAATGCTCTCAACTCATTAAGCATAAATTGTTGTATGCTTGTGTCAGTACAAAACAAAATTCTGGCCACAAAATAGAGCGAAACACCAACGTCAAAGACCTGGGAGTGATCATGTCGGAGGATCTCACCTTCAAGGACCATAACATTATATCAATCGCATCTGCTAGAAAAATGACAGGATGGATAATGAGAACCTTCAAAACTAGGGAGGCCAAGCCCATGATGACACTCTTCAGGTCACTTGTTCTATCTAGGCTGGAATATTGCTGCACACTAACAGCACCTTTCAAGGCAGGTGAAATTGCTGACCTAGAAAATGTACAGAGAACCTTCACGGCGCGCATAACGGAGATAAAACACCTCAATTACTGGGAGTGCTTGAGGTTCCTAAAACTGTATTCCCTGGAACGCAAGCGGGAGAGATACATGATTATATACACCTGGAAAATCCTAGAGGGACTAGTACCGAACTTGCACACGAAAATCACTCACTACGAAAGCAAAAGACTTGGCAGACGATGCAACATCCCCCCAATGAAAAGCAGGGGTGTCACTAGCACGTTAAGAGACCATACAATAAGTGTCAGGGGCCCGAGACTGTTCAACTGCCTTCCAGCTTACATAAGGGGGATTATCAACAGACCCCTGGCAGTCTCCAAGCTGGCACTGGACAAGCACCTAAAGTCGGTTCCTGACCAGCCGGGCTGGTACGTTGGTTTGCGTGCAGCCAGCAGCAACAGCCTGGTTGATCAGGCTCTGATCCACCAGGAGGCCTGGTCACAGACCGGGCCGCGGGGGCGTTGACCCCCGGAACTCTCTCTAGGTAAACTCCAGGTAGCCAGACACAGGTATGGTAAGATTGTGGACAGTGGAGTCAGAGTGCACATGCTGTGGATTCCATCTCACATTGGTCTTCGAATGCATGATAGAACTGATAAATTGGCTACGCTGTATGCTTTCAAAGAGGGAGAAGATTACAATCTTGGCTTGTCAGGTAGTAGTTTGAGAACAATAATACGAAAAGAACTTCAACTGAATTTTATGGACTTAAGACTCAGGGAGACTGACACCAGTCAGTCCATCTATCATCATTCTATCATGCAGGAGGAGCCACATGTCTATGGTGCATCCAACAAAATAAGTAGACTCTTGGATGTCACTACCGCCCGGCTCCGGCTGGGTTACAAGTATCTTTGGCAGGTTAAATCATCACCACCAGATGTAGACCAAACGAAATGTAAACTTTGCCAGATGGATTATTGTCACACCCTGCGTCATTATGTACTGGAGTGTGAGAAAAGTAATGAATTTAGAAACAACTCACTCAGAAATGTTCAAGAAATGGCAAAGTATTTTATCCACTTTGCTAGCTGTAAATAAAGCATTATATACGTGTGTGTGTGTGTGTGTGTGTGTGTACTCACCTAGTTGTACTCACCTAGTTGAGGTTGCGGGGGTCGAGTCCGAGCTCCTGGCCCCGCCTCTTCACTGATCGCTACTAGGTCACTCTCCCTGAGCCGTGAGCTTTATCGTACCTCTGCTTAAAGCTATGTATGGATCCTGCCTCCACTACATCGCTTCCCAAACTATTCCACTTACTGACTACTCTGTGGCTGAAGAAATACTTCCTAACATCCCTGTGATTCATCTGTGTCTTTAGCTTCCAACTGTGTCCCCTTGTTACTGTGTCCAATCTCTGGAACATCCTGTTTTTGTCCACCTTGTCAATTCCTCTCAGTATTTTGTATGTCGTTATCATGTCCCCCCTATCTCTCCTGTCCTCCAGTGTCGTCAGGTTGATTTCCCTTAACCTCTCCTCGTAGGACATACCTCTTAGCTCTGGGACTAGTCTTGTTGCAAACCTTTGCACTTTCTCTAGTTTCTTTACGTGCTTGGCTAGGTGTGGGTTCCAAACTGGTGCCGCATACTCCAATATGGGCCTAACGTATACGGTGTACAGGGTCCTGAACGATTCCTTATTAAGATGTCGGAATGCTGTTCTGAGGTTTGCTAGGCGCCCATATGCTGCAGCAGTTATTTGGTTGATGTGCGCTTCAGGAGATGTGCCTGGTGTTATACTCACCCCAAGATCTTTTTCCTTGAGTGAGGTTTGTAGTCTCTGACCCCCTAGACTGTACTCCGTTTGCGGCCTTCTTTGCCCTTCCCCAATCTTCATGACTTTGCACTTGGTGGGATTGAACTCCAGGAGCCAATTGCTGGACCAGTTCTGCAGCCTGTCCAGATCCCTTTGTAGTTCTGCCTGGTCTTCGATCGAGTGTATTCTTCTCATCAACTTCACGTCATCTGCAAACAGGGACACCTCAGAGTCTATTCCTTCCGTCATGTCGTTCACAAATACCAGAAACAGCACTGGTCCTAGGACTGACCCCTGCGGGACCCCGCTGGTCACAGGTGCCCACTCTGACACCTCGCCACGTATCATGACTCGCTGCTGTCTTCCTGACAAGTATTCCCTGATCCATTGTAGTGCCTTCCCTGTTATCCCTGCTTGGTCCTCCAGTTTTTGCACCAATCTCTTGTGTGGAACTGTGTCAAACGCCTTCTTGCAGTCCAAGAAAATGCAATCCACCCACCCCTCTCTCTCTTGTCTTACTGCTGTCACCATGTCATAGAACTCCAGTAGGTTTGTGACACAGGATTTCCCGTCCCTGAAACCATGCTGGCTGCTGTTGATGAGATCATTCCTTTCTAGGTGTTCCACCACTCTTCTCCTGATAATCTTCTCCATGATTTTGCATACTATACATGTCAGTGACACTGGTCTGTAGTTTAATGCTTCATGTCTGTCTCCTTTTTTAAAGATTGGGACTACATTTGCTGTCTTCCATGCCTCAGGCAATCTCCCTGTTTCGATAGATGTATTGAATATTGTTGTTAGGGGTACACATAGCGCCTCTGCTCCCTCTCTCAATACCCATGGGGAGATGTTATCTGGCCCCATTGCCTTTGAGGTATCTAGCTCACTCAGAAGCCTCTTCACTTCTTCCTCGGTTGTGTGCACTGTGTCCAGCACTTGGTGGTGTGTGTGTGTGTGTATGAGTGTGTATGAGTGTGTATGAGTGTGTATGAGTGTGTGCGTGTGTGTGTGTGTGTTTGTGTGTGTGTACTCACCTAATTGTGGTTGCAGGGGTCGATACTCAGCTCCTGGCCCCGCCTCTTCACTGATCGCTACTAGGTCCTCTCCCTCTCTGCTTCCTGAGATTTGTCATACCTCTTCTTAAAACTATGTATGGTTCCTGCCTCCACTACTTCACTTGCTAGGCTATTCCACTTCCTGACGACTCTATGACTGAAGAAATACTTCCTAACGTCCCTGTGACTCGTCTGAGTCTTCAGCTTCCAGTTGTGACCCCTTGTTTCTGTGTCCCCTCTCTGGAACATTCTATCTCTGTCCACCTTGTCTATTCCCCGCAGTATCTTGTATGCCGTTATCATGTCTCCCCTGACCCTTCTGTCCTCCAGTGTCGTCAGTCCAATTTCCCTCAACCTTTCCTCGTACCACATTTCCCTGAGCTCTGGGACTAGCCTTGTTGCAAACCTTTGTACTTTCTCTAACTTCTTGACGTGCTTGACCAGGTGTGGGTTCCAGACTGGTGCTGCATACTCCAGTATTGGTCTAACATACAGTGTACAGTGTCTTGAACGATTCCTTATTAAGGTATCGGAATGCTATTCTCAGGTTTGCCAGGCGCCCGTATGCTGCAGCAGTTATTTGGTTGATGTGTGCCTCCGGTGACGTGCTCGGTGTTATGGTCACCCCAAGGTCTTTCTCCTTGAGTGAGGTCTGTAGTCTTTGTCCACCTAACCTATACTCTGTCTGCGGTCTTCTTTGCCCCTCCCCCAATCTTCATGACTTTGCATTTGGCAGGGTTGAATTCGAGAAGCCAGTTTCTGGACCACATGTCCAGCCTCTCCAGATCTCTTTGCAGTCCTGCCTTATCCTCATCCGATTTCATTCTTCTCATCAGCTTCACATCATCTGCAAACAGGGACACTTCAGAGTCTATTCCTTCCATCATGCTGCTCGCATATATCAAAAATAGCACTGGTCCTAGAACTGACCCCTGTGGGACCCCGCTCGTCACAGGCGCCCACTGTGATACCTCTTCACGTACCATGACTCGTTGTTGCCTCCCTGTCAGGTATTCCTTGATCCATTGCAGTGCCCTCCCTGTTATATGCGCCTGATCCTCCAGCTTCTGCACTAATCTCTTGTGGGGAACTGTGTCAAAGGCCTTCCTGCAGTCTAGGAAAATGCAGTCAACCCACCCCTCTCTCTCGTGTCTTACTTCTGTTACCTTGTCATAAAACTCCAGAAGGTTTGTGACACAGGATTTGCCTTCCATGAACCCATGCTGGTTTTTATTTATAATCTTGTTCCGTTCCAGGTGTTCCACCACTCCTCCTGATAATCTTCTCAATGACTTTGCACACAATACATGTCAGAGACACAGGTCTGTAGTTTAGTGCATCATTTCTGTTTCCTTTTTTAAATATGTGGACTACATTTGCTGTCTTCCATTTCTCATGTAGTTGCCCAGTTTCAAGGGATGTGTTGAAGATTGTGGTTAGGGGCACGCACAGCATCTCTGCTCCTTCTCTAAGGACCTATGGGGAGATGTTGTCCAGTCCCATCGCCTTTGAGGTATCAAGGTCACTTAGCAGCTTCTGCACCTCCTCCTCGGTTGTTCGTATGTCATCCAACACTTGTTGGTATATTCCCTCTTGATGTTCCCTTCTGTGCTGTCTTCCCAGAGCCCTTCCTGTCTCTACTGTAAAAACTTTCTTAAATCTCCTGTTTAGCTCCTCACATACCTCCTGATCATTTCTCGTGAGTTCTCCACCTTCTGTCCTCAGTCTGATCACCTGGTCTTTGACTGTTGTCTTCCTCCTGATGTGGCTATACAACAGTTTCGGGTCAGTCTTGATTTTCGATGCTATGTTATTTTTATTCTGTCGCTGGGCCTCCCTCCTTACCTGTGCATACTCGTTCCTGGCTCTGCGACTGATCTCCCTATTTTCATGTGTTCTCTGCATTCTGTACTTTTTCCATTCTCTATTGCACTTTGTTTTTGCCTCCTTACACCATCGGGTAAACCAGGGGCTCGTTCTGGTCTTCCCAGTGTTTCTGTTGCCCTTGGGAATAAACCTTTCCACTGCCTCCTTGCATTTTGTTGTTACATATTCCATCATTTCATTTACTGGCTTTCCTGCCAGTTCTCTGTCCCACGGGACCTCCTGCAAGAAGTTCCTCAACCCTATGTAGTCCTCTTTTATAGTCAGGCTTTTCCCATTCAACTCCTGTTATTCTCTCCACTTGCAGCTGTACTATATATTCACAGCAGAGAACCACGTGGTCGCTAGCTCCTAGGGGACTCTCATACCTGATGTCCTCCATGTCTGAACTGCCCAGAGTGAACGCAAGGTACAATCTTGCTGGTTCATCCTCCCCTCACTCTGGTAGTGTCCTTTACATATTGGTGCACGAGGTTTTCCAGCACCACGTCCAACATCTTGGCTCTCCAATTTCGGGACCCCCATGTGGCTCCAGGTTTTCCCAGTCAATCTCCCTGTGGTTGAAATCCCCCATAACCAGCAACTTTGCTCTGCTGGAGTAAGCTCTTCTTGCCACCTCAGCAAGTGTGTCCACCATTGCTCTGTTGCTCTCTTCACATTCCTCTCTTGGCCTCCTGCAGTTCTGTGGTGGATTATACATCACTGCAATGACCACCTTGTGTTCCCAGACTGAAGTGTACCTACTATGTAGTCTCTCCCATCTCATCTATGCCTTCCATTTTCTCGAATTTTCATCTGTTTTTTACGAGCAGAGCAACCCCACCTCCCCCTCTGCCCCTTCTATCTTTCCTCATGATCTGGTATCCTGGTGGGAAGATTGCATCTGTTATTGTCTCTGAGTTTTGTTTCTGTAACTGCTATGATGTCTGGGGACTTCTCATTGATTCTTTCTTGCCATTCCTAATGTTTATTCATTAATCCATCTGCATTTGTGTACCAAACCTTCAACTTCTGTTCTAATACTGTAACTGTGGTGCGGGGGGTGGGAACAGAGGGATCGGTGTGTGATGGTTGGTTTGGATTGGATTGTTCAGTTGCCTTTGGGGTGTCGTGGCTGGGGTCCTTCTGCAGGTGGGTGTGTGTGTGTGTGTACTCACCTATTTGTACTCACCTATTTGTGGTTGCAGGGGTCGAGTCCTAGCTCCTGGCCCCGCCTCTTCACCGGTTGCTACTAGGCCCTCTCTCTCCCCGCTCCATGAGCTTTATCAAACCTCGTCTTAAAACTGTGTATGGTTCCTGCCTCCACTACGTCATTTTCTAGGCTATTCCACTGCCTTACAACTCTATGACTGAAGAAATACTTCCTACTATCTCTCTGACTCATTTGTGTCTTCAACTTCCAATTGTGGCCTCTTGTTTCTGTGTCCCCTCCCTGGAACATCCTGTCCTTGTCCACCTTGTCTATTCCACGCAGTATTTTATATGTCGTTATCATGTCTCCCCTGACCCTCCTGTCCTCCAGTGTCGTCAGGCCGATTTCCCTTAATCTTTCTTCATAGGACATTCCCCTTAGCTCTGGAACAAACCTTGTTGCAAACCTTTGTACTTTCTCTAGTTTCTTGACGTGCTTTATCAAGTGCGGGTTCCAAACAGGTGCTGCATACTCCAGTATGGGCCTGACATACACGGTGTACAGTGTCTTGAATGATTCCTTACTAAGGTATCGGAATGCTGTTCTCAGGTTTGCCAGGCGCCCATATGCTGCAGCAGTTATCTGATTGATGTGTGCTTCCGGAGACATGCTCGGTGTTATACTCACCCCAAGATCTTTCTCCTTGAGTGAGGTTTGCAGTCTTTGGCCACCTAGCCTATGTGTGTGTGTGTGCGCGCGCGCGTGTGTGTATGAGTGCGTGTGTGAGTGTATGTGTGTTTGTTTTTGTGTGTGTGTGACAACAATCAATATTTGCACCAATAACTCACTACAGTTGTGACCGGGTGTGGAAGTGTGAATTGCTCATTTCTCTATAATTTGTTCATGGTTGTAGCCATGTATAAACGTAAGTAACCATTCTTACAGGATTTATTACCTTTGTACCTAGTTCAGCTATCAAAACTTTGGGGTCCCAGTCCCTGAACCCATAACGTACCTCTGTAATCTGTAAATACCTTTGTAACTTGTCATGATTGAGACCAGACCTACCTGGAGTTCATTACCTTCGCAAATTGTGAGTTCATTACCTTTGTAACTTGCTCAGCTATCAAAACTTTGGAGTCCAGTCCCTGGACCAATTATGTACCTCTGTAATCTTTTGACTACCGCCCACAGGATGGGTATGGGGTGCATAATAAACATATTAAACTAACTAGGAGGGGAGATAATTTCAATTATTAGGTAAGTGTTTGTAATCTGTTTTGGGAAGTGGGAAAGGCCAGCATATTGTCACTATACGGCATTATGCTATTTTAATGGTTTTAACAGATGCACGCATCATGTATGTACTTGTTGAATTTACTCTTGTGTTATCTTTATGACCCGGTGTAGTGTCAGGCCAAGTTACTGGTTAGAACCACATGCACTATCTTTTCCTTTGTGCACCTAGCCATATAGGTACATGTATAGCATGTGTTGGTTCTAATGCAATGTACATATGGTTAGGGGTGTGCATATTAATGTATTGTGTTAGTGGTGTAGGTGATTCTTTAACCCATGTTCAGCTATATGTGCGATATGTGTACCTAGTATGTAACTGTTATCTTATGTTTCTGTCATTTGTCAGGTATACAGACCTATCAGACATCAATGACATACTGCTATACAGAAAGCCACATGTTATGCCGAGCATTTCCAGCAAATTAGGTCAGTTTTGTCCCGGGATGCGACCCACACCAGTCCACTAACACCCAGGTACCCATTATACTGATGGGTGAACATAGACAACCAGTGTAAGGAAACACGTCTAATGTTTCTACCCTCGCCGGGAATCGAACACTATTATAAGGATTAAAGTAAACTCAGCATATATACGCTGAGACATACACCTCTCGGTGTATATATTCTGTGCTGTCTAAAATTATTCGTTGTTATCCTCATAAAACTCTCGTTGTAAAATAAGAGACTTCAGATTGTTTTACATGGAAAGTTAATAAATTAGGATAATCGAAAAAGGCAATAAGTGTTGTTTGTTTCCATTAGGAGTTAATAATCCGAATAATTACTTACTAAAGTATTCTTTTCCATCTGGCGAGTCTTAATGTACAATTGTGTGATAAATACTTTAGTTACCTCTAACATATTTTCTTTAAAATAAACAAATCTGCAAACGAAAAGAAAATGGCATTTGCTAGTTTAGTCTAGAGAGTAACTTCGTAAAATCAGAGAACAAAACTTTAAGAAAAACTAAGCTTTATTTAGGTTTGTTACGGTTCGAATCTTAACCTTTAGCCAGGTTAGTGCACTCCGTAACAACACACTTCATAGAATGAGAGGATATGGTTCCAAACTTAGAAATGTAAGGCACAAATAATAGTTACTCAGTCTTTTTCTAGTTTCTTTTTATTTAAAAGTTTAAAATACTTTAGATATTCATAAATATCTATTAAATATCACTGTCAGAAACTTCCCTTCACACAAGAGAACTCTTAAATAGAATGTACATCATAGACCCCCTCTGGAGACTGTCAATATGGCCACCTTTTTTGTAAATTCAAGTGTGTTACTATCAATGCCAATGGCTTAAGGACTGAAGTTAAAAAAGTGTGGCCCGGTGGCCTGGTGGCTAAAGCTCCCGCTTCACACACGGAGGGCCCGGGTTCGATTCCCGGCGGGTGGAAACATTTCGACACGTTTCCTTACACCTGTTGTCCTGTTCCCTGTTGTCCTGTTCACCAAGCAGCAAATAGGTACCTGGGTGTTAGTCGACTGGTGTGGGTCGCATCCTGGGGGACAAGATTAAGGACCCCAATGGAAATAAGTTAGACAGTCCTCGATGACGCACTGACTTTCTTGGGTTATCCTGGGTGGCTAACCCTCCGGGGTTAAAAATCCGAACGAAATCTTATCTTATCTTATCTTACACTCGATAATGATCAGAGGAATATTACTGCTTCCTCAATAGTAACATTACTTGTGTGTAAGTACATATATTGAGATTTAACACTTTCACTGAGTAACTCCCTGGCATAAGGAATATTATCACAAAGTTCTAAGCTTGACACTGGTCGTCACATCGTAACCTGAAGATAACAGTATATAATTGTCCACAGACTTCACTTCACAATAAACCACAAGTTGGTTCAGGAGTTTCTATAACACAATTCTCTATCCAAGTGAGCCCCTCAAGGAAGGTTCCTTGACGCTGGTGAGGGGCTCTTGATTCAGGGAATTGGATCTGTGCTCCAGTTTCCTGAATTAAGCCTGAATACCTTCCACATCCCCCCCACAGGCGCTGTATAATCCTACGGGTTTAGCGCTTCCCCTTGATTATAATAATAATAATATCCAAGTGAGAATAAGGCGGAGTACTAGGAGGGTAGCTTAGTCAATGTACACTGAGTCAGCAGAGAGAGTGAACTGGCCATAGACAGTAAATCCCTTCATGACATCAACTCGTCAAAAGGGGGAGAGGGTAGAGCGGTGCTAACTACCCGCCAATGGAGATACCTTGTTATAAACCTTAGCCAGGTGTACCTACTTAACACCCCTCAAGGAAGGTTCCTTGATGTTGGTGAGGGGCTCTTGATTTAGGGAATTGGATCTGTGCTCCAGTTCCCCGAATTAAGCCTGAATGCCTTCCACATCCCCCCCCCAGGCGCTGTATAATCCTCCGGGTTTAGCGCTTCCCCTTGATTATAATAATAATAACCTACTTAACACATTACTCAACATTATATATATATATATATATATATATATATATATATATATATATATATATATATATATATATATATATATATATATATATATATATACATCATACCCGGGTATATTCCTAAATCAGATAATATTATAAACTAGTGGAATCTTTAATTTAGCTAATATTAAAGAAACTCCGAGTATAATATTAAGTGGATAATACATAGAATCATTGTTCGCATCGCTATTGGGCCGTGCGGACAGGCTGCGCAGTAGCTCCTGATTCAACTGACTTCTGCGCAGTTTTCACAGACCAGGAGAGTTAACACGGTCTGTGCTGCATTCACACAAGGCTAACTCAGTGATTCTACAATGCACACATTAATGCCAAACATTATACGAGACGTCTACGGCATCCCCAATGAAGAATTATATGGCGTAGCTTTGAATGGGATGTCAAGGATATTTATAAAATTCGAGAATGCCGGCTTCTACAACAAGATTGTGGAAATTTTTAAAGAAAGGAGAATGGTAGTGAATTCGGCTGTGGAAGTGTGTCTACATGACGTGTCGACGTATGTCACCTGGGTCAAGGTGAGAAATGTGCCTTTCGAGGTGGAGGAGTACGATCTGTGGGATGTTTTCGGAAGATACGGAACGGTGCATGCAGCGACCAAGGGAGTGTGGAGCGAGGGCCAATACGAGGGGTTCCCGGAGGGCTCCTTCACCATCAAGATCATCAAGATGACGCTCCACCACTCGATTCCCTCTTATGTACGTCTGGAGAAATATAGGACCCAGGTGTTTGTTCATTACACGGGCCAAAGGAAGACTTGCAGACTATGCAACTCTTTTGAGCATATGGCTGCCCAGTGCCCCCGTCGACTGGTTGGCCACTCCCGGAACCAGTCACCTGTGGGCCTACGGGCTGAGGCTTTCGTGACTGAGCCTGGTACCTCAGCTGGGCAAGTTCCCAAGCTTTGGAGTGATGAGATGCAACAGGAGAACACGCAATCTACGATGTGTGCCACCCTGTCTGTGGATGCATCGACCATGCCCACGCTTACAGTGGATCCTGTGGGGCCTGAGGTTTTGCCACAGGATAAGTTGCTGGAAGACGTGTTGCAGGACCTTCTAGATGGAACAGAACATGGTCCTGTTGTTTCGACGGCGTGTCGTGAGTTAATGACTGTGGAATCCCCTAACATGGAAATGCAGGACAAAACCACGTTCGTACGGACGCATGAGGTGGTGGTGGAGGTTCACCAGGAGGCTTCGTCCAGCGAGGGGATGCATGTGGATGGCAGCTCCTGCAAACGTTCGGCGGGAGTGTCGGATATGGACAACGTCTTGACACCAGGACAGCGCCCAGGGAGGAAATCGTGGGCGAAAGTGGCTGAGCCGCCTGTCACAGAAGGGATAGTTTCAAGGTCCCAGCATAAGGGTAGAGTGCAGGGGGGGGGGGGTCTCGAGAAGCCGAATGACAAAGACGGGCAGTCAAATGTGTGAGTGGGAACAGGAAAGACCCAAAAACATAGAGGTAAACCACCTTTTTTGTAAATTCAAGTGTGTTACTATCAATGCCAATGGCTTAAGGACTGAAGTTAAAAAAGTGTGGATGGAGTGGTTTTTGCGTCGTTACAATGTGGATGTATGTTTTATGCAAGAACATAATTATAAATTTGGTAGAGAGTTACGGTTGAAAGGCTACCAAATGTATGCGAGTAATTTTTTAAAATTAAAGGGAGGGGTGGCTATAGTGGTGAAGGAGTCCAGCCCTTGGAGCATCTTGGGATGGGAGGAGGGGGGAGATGGAAGGGTGGTAAGGGTGGATGGGTATTGGGGTGGGGTTAGAGTTTGTTTTATCGGAGTTTATATGCCAGCGGACAGTAACTCTAAAGTTAAAATAGACTTTGTGAGGGAGGCTTTAACGTTTCACATCCGGGGTTTACCTTTAATTTCGGTCTTAGGTGGGGATTGGAATTGCATTATCCGCCATGGGGATGTTGAGCCAAGGGGGGTGGGGTGCGTTCTACCTGTCCTAAGAAATCTGCTGGGGGATGTAGGGGTTTATGATGTAGTGGGGAGGGGTGGGTGGGGGGTGGAACATACGTTTGTGCGCAGAGGTTACGCGGCCCAACTGGATAGGATTTATGCTACACAAGGAATTCGAGTTGGGCGCGTGCAGACCCTTGATCTGGGGTTTTCCGATCACCATGCAGTGCTAGTGGACTTGGACTGGGATGGAATGATCAGGGTTTATTCAGGGTATTGGAAACTGAATGGGTGGCTCTTGGAGGGGGAAGGGGATGGGTCCGCTTTTCAGGATTGGTGGAAAAATATCTGGGAAACGCGGAGGGCAGATGAATGTTTGTTGGAATGGTGGGAAACGTGTGCCAAACCCGGAATAGCGAGTTATTATAAGAAGCGGGGAAAGGAGGAAGCAAGGTGGAGGTTTGGGCTAAAAACTATTTGGAGGGGCAGCTTAATGATTACTATGTGGAGGGTGGAAGTAGTAGGTATGACGACATTGAACATCTTTGTAGTCGACTTGCAGAAATTCACAATGAACGTTTTAATGTGGTTCGAGTCAGAGCAGGTATGGAAGAAGTGCTCTGGGGCAACAAACCTTCCGGTTGTGTCTTGCACAAATTAAGGGTCAGACAACAGGCGACGTCCCTCTTGCAATTGGAAGTATGCACGGGTTTGGGTGGTTACCTGCCGGGTCAAGTACTCCTCACCACGGACAGCATGAGTATTTATGCTGATCTATGGTTTGGGGAAAAGCTACGGTGGGGAGTAGGGGGGGTCCAGGCGGGTGACCTGGTGGGGAGGGATTTCAGAAAAGTTGTGTGACAGGGATAGAACGGTACTAAAAGGTAGAATTCGAGTGGAGGAGGTAGAGGAGGCGATTTTTACTATGAGTAAAGGAAAGGCACCAGGTATAGATGGCATTTCGAATGATTTTTATAGGGCACATTGGGGAAGTATAAAGCATTGTTTGGTTGATGTATTGAATTGCATGCTCATGGAGGGGAGGTTAGGTATGTCGCAAAGTACGGGGGTAGTTGTGTTGGTGCCCAAAAAGGGAGAGGGGAAGGGTCTGAGTGCATATAGAGCTATATCTCTTATGTGCTCGGACTGTAAAATCTTTGCAAAAGTTTTAGGAAATAGAATGAGGAAGGTTATGGGGTCGGTTATTCACGAGGGACAGCTAGGCATACCAGGTAGGAGCATGAGGGATGGGCATGTACATATTAGGGAATTTTTGGAGGAATGTCAAGGGGGGGTGTCCTCTGGCTTGACTGGCAAAATGCTTACGACTGTGTTGATAGAGATTTATTGAGGCTTATTTAATTGAAGCAGGGTTTTGGAGAGGAGATTGTAAGATGGGTTGATACCTTGTATGTCTCGGCTATGATACGTGTACAGGTAAATGGTAAATTGGGCAGCCGGTCCGTATGGAACGGGGTTTGAGGCAAGGGTGCCCCCTCTCCCAGCTGCTTTTTGCTTGTATGCAAAACCCCTTTTATGAGCTGGTGGACGGTGGTTTGAGGTGTGGGACGCGGAGCAGTGACCATGCAGCGCGTGTGCTCAGGTACGTAGATGATACCACGATTTTGTTAAAAGAGGAGGATTTGCGGATCGTGGGATGGATGGTTGAGTTTTTTGGGACAGAGTCTGGCATGTGCATCAATAAAGCAAAATCGAAATTATTGGAGGTGGGTACATGGGTGGGGGGGGTTGGGCGAAAGGTATGGGTGGTCAGTCGTGGTGCAACTTAGAATATGTGGTATCGTGTACATGGCAGATGAGAGGGAGGGCCGAAGGGTGAACTCAGAATTGGTGGTTAATAAGGCTTTAGATCGACTTCGGGGGCTAAGAGCTGGGGATGTATCTTTGCAGCAGAGGACAGTAGTGGTTAATACACTTGTTTATAGTAAAGTATAGGGTGTGGCTGAGGGGTACCATTTAAGAGATGTGGATATTCAGGAACTGCAGAGAAGGGTCTTACATTATGTTTGGGGTTTCGGGAGGGCTTGGTTAAGCCGGGAGGTTGTCATGACCCATGTTCGCCGTGGGGGTTTAGATCTCCTGGCTTTGGGGCCACGGGTGAAGGCCCTCTATGATAAGCAGCGGTTCCTCAGGGCGGGCGGTGAGAAGGGCATCCGGGTGGGTTGGGTAATGATCGACATGCATGAATGGTGGAGCGGCAGGGGATTAATCGAGTGTGAGGACATGCTACGTTTGTTATTAAAGTTGAGAAATGCGCAACGGATTCGGGTGGGGCAAATGGTCAGCATATGTTGTCGTAGGGAAATTGTACAGGGATTGTCTGTTTTTCCGCTGCATAATTGGGGGGAAATAAGGGACGGATTTTGTAAACTTAAGTTGGCACCAAGGGTTCGTGAATTGGTGTACAGGTTTGTCATGGGGATTTTAGCATCAAAATCGGTCTTAAATAGGATGGGTTTGGTAAGGGAGGTGGATTGCTTACGTTGTGGTCTCGAAGAAACAGCTTTTCATGCAGTATACTTTTGTGATACCTTGGACAAAGTTCGTTCGTGGTTGGGGCGGGTTTTTGATTTTCTTAGTGGGGGAACTATCTCAACCTTACGAGTCTTAACATTAGATGTTAGCAGAGTATCAAGTGAGGTATGAAGAGCAATAATGTACGTGGTGGCTGATTTTCTTTATATATCATGGGGTATGCGGGAAACCGGGGGAACAGTTAGGATCAGGGCAATTGCGGCAGGTATCTACAAAACATATTGCAGAAATAAACTCATATATGGTAGAAGTTGGGATAATAGTTTTCCTGCGAACTATCGAAGTCTTACTGTTCAAAGGTTGCTGCAACTGGGGGTGGGGTAAGGCAACGGGGGCTGGACTCCCCCCGTGGTAGCACCAAATGGTGGGTTCGGGACTTCAGGGTAGAGGGCGGGTTTTGGGGAGTGACGAGTATTATGAATGGTTCCGTGCGTCTGTGTGTGTATGGTTGTGGCGTTGTGTGGAACTGAGATCTTGGATTAATCCTAATATGGCCATTGTGAAGGCTTACTCAGCCCTGTAACAACTTCAGTAAGTATTACTAAGGCTGGCTCCTCCTCAGGAAAATTAATGAATAGAAAAAGAAATAATAACAGACAAACATAAACACTTTATTATGTAGAAATTTAAAATATAAAACACTTAAATATGAAATATTAATCCTACATTAAAGAAAATGAAAAATGAAAAATATAAATGATAACTTAATTCAACGCTAATATATATAAGGGTGTCTGGTGTTGGTGACACTGTGTTGTTGAAATTGTAGCCGTTGCTGATGATGGGGGATGGAGGTCGCAGGTGTTGGTTACGACCCACTGGCTAGTTCTTCACAGTAGATAGAGCCTCGAGTAGTATCCCGATGACAGGAAAGCAGGTTCTTTACCGCTGCAATGATGTGGGGTCAATAGCAAGTCTATATGAATTATCCTCCTTCTTAACCATGACTACTTGTGAACAATATGAAGATACTGAAGGTTCAATGATCTTTAGTTTTAATAATTTGTCTATCTCTTGGTCAAATGCATCCCT
Source organism: Cherax quadricarinatus (assembly GCF_038502225.1). Lineage (NCBI taxonomy): Eukaryota > Metazoa > Arthropoda > Malacostraca > Decapoda > Parastacidae > Cherax > Cherax quadricarinatus. Next base: position 29,648,659 of record NC_091326.1, read on the forward strand.
AAGGTGAACTGGAACTGGGTATAATTTCCGTTTGATAGGATTGTCCGTCACTTAGTCAATCTTATGGACTACCTTGGAGGTAACACCTGGAATATCAGTAAAGACGTCTGAAAAGTTACTCACACATTGAAGTAGTTCATGTCTCTTATGGTCATCCAAAGATTCATTAATATTAATGGTGGTTGCGTCCGAGTGGTCAAGAGTCACTAAGTCATGTAGTTCTTCATCATGGTCTAAGTTAGAGGTGTCAATTACGCACACTTTACATTCTTCAGTTGTCTTATCAAGTTCGTGTGGAAAAACTAAGTCAAAGTTATTAAGGCACTTAACCGAATTTCTTCTGTAATATTTCTTAAGGATGTTGATATGATAAAGCTTAGGCTTCCCCTTGACTTCTATGAGGTAGTCAACTTTCCCACAAATTTTTAATACTTTATATGGACCTTTCCATGCTACTAATAATTTATTTGACTTGATAGGCAAAAGTACCAGAACTTCATCCCCTACTTTAAAACTTCTCCTCTGACTTTTGGAATCAAAATAGGTTTTGTTCTGGTCCATTGACAAGCTTAGATTTTTCGAAACTATGTCAGAGGTCTCCTCAAGTTTGGATCTAAGGTCAAGGAGAAACTGGTAAGAAGACTGAACCTCAGCATTTACCTCCTCATTAGTCCATAAGTCATGAAGGATGGCCAGTGGACCTCTGGCCTGTCTACCATAGAGAAGTTCAAAAGGTGAAAACCCCAAAGAGTCACTGGGAACTTCCCTCATGGCAAACAAAGCACAGGGTAGGTAACGATGCCACTCCTTAGGTTTAAGGGAGCAAAGTTTCCTTAAAATGGACTTGAGAATCGAATGCTGGCGCTCAATCCTCCCATTACAGCTGGGATGATAGGGTGTGGTGAAGAGAGGCTTCACTCCCAGAAGTTGGTATAGATGTTGCATTAAGTCAGATGTGAATTGTGTCCCACGGTCAGACAAAATTTCTCTAGGGATACCCACTCTGGAGAAGATGGACAAAAGGGCTTCAGCCACCTCTGTAGTAGTTATGGTCTTTAAGGGAACGGCTTCAGGGAAACTCGAAGCATAATCAACTAATGTTAATATATATCTATGTCCCCCAGATGAAAGTGGAGATAAAGGACCAACGATGTCAATAGCTACTCTTTCAAACGGTACCGTAAAGATAGGCATTTTGACCATAGGTACTCGCCTGGTACCTCGGGAGGATGACAGTTGGCAAACTTTACACGATCTACAATAGGTAGTGATATCTGAGGACATTTTTGGCCAAAAATAGGTTTCCCTAATTTTATTTAAGGTTTTACGATGCGAGAAATGTCCGGCCACTGGCAAGTCATGAGCCATTTTAAGAACAGTCTCTCTGCATTGACTTGGAACAACTAAGATGGAATAGTCTATCTCATCTGAATTTAATTTGAATACTGACTTGTACAAGATACCTTTTATATATTCAAATTTATATGAAAAGTTTTTCCTTTGGATAACTTGATTTTGTTTAGCGGCATTATGGCAATTCTGAAGAGAAGGGCAATTACGTTGTAATTTGACAAAGGAGTCCTTCGATTTATCTAAAGGCTTAAAGTCAGGGAAAATCAAAGGATGGACAGTAGGAGAAACCTGGGCTTTGGTCTGAGCCCTAGTCAATCATTTATGGTATCGGAGGTGATATCTTCACTTTCATCTAACAAGTGAACCTGTGATCCTACTTCCTCGCTTTCGAGAGTAGCATCACTGGTTTTTAATCCCACATGAATATCGCGAGACATTGTCTCATCTGAACTTTCGAGGGGCTTCTCTGACTCTACAGGAAGAGGATCTGAAACACTTATATCCATCTTTGGTGATGAAAGGTCAACCTCAGAAGGAAGAATGGCACCTTTTACATTACCTATTAGTACGGAGCAAGAAGTAATGGGAGCTAGTACGGCTTCAGACCAACCTGTGAACCATTTAGACCTAATGTAACAACGGATGGTAGGAAAAGTGTCTGTACGGCCCAAGTAGTCTGAAAGTATAGCAGAGGAATGAGTTTCTTTAAGATTAGGGAACAGCTTTTCAGAAATTACTATACATGTGCATCCAGTGTCTCGTAAAATGGTAGATACATTAAGTCCATTAACTGTTCCTGAACAGAAGGGTGCTTGGTCATTGCAGTCTTTAAAACATCTTCCAACTTTTTGGACCTTCTTAGAAGGACAATCTGGACGTTTATGTCCCTTAACACCACACAAATGACAAACAGGAATAAAAGAAGTCATTTTACTTTCCACTAGAGGCTTTGATTTCTTAAGGTCTGATGAACTCTTGCCCTTAGGGTTCGATCCCTTTAGGTCTTTATAGGAATTGTGAGCCTCAGCATACAGGTCAGCAGCCTCAGCAACTTCCTCAGCTTTAATCAGGTTACGTTCTCTGATGAATGTTCGTATCTGATGGGGAAGAGCTGTCAGGAACTGGTCAGCAACCATGAAGTCTCTAAGAGATTCATAACTGTGATCAATTCCTGAACTCTCTATCCAAAAGTCGAACAAACGAAAGAGTGTTACCTGTAACTGTTGAAAGTTCTGGCCAGGCTGTAAGGTGGCATACCTGAAATCTTTCCTGTAAGAATTAGTGTTTTTTTGGTATGCTTTAAGGATTGCCTTCTTCAGTAGGTTATAATTACATATGATATCCTGCGACAAAGTTGCATACATATTCAAAGCGGTACCAGAAAATAACATTCCTAACCTGGTAGCCCAGGTGTCAGCAGGCCATTCACAGAGGGTAGCGGTATTTTCAAACCTGATAATGTATGAAGTTATGTCTTCCCCCTCTGTGAAGGGAGGTAAATTAGGTGTTGGAATATGTGCACTAGCTGCACGTTGTTCCATTACTCCTTCATCTAATTGCTGTTGTGAAAAAGTTAACTTTTTATTCTCTAATTCAAGGCGAGCTTGTTCGAGCTCGCAATCCTTTTCTCTCTCCCTTAACTCATATTCTCTATCCTTTGCTCTTTCCTCAAGTTCCCTTAATTTAACTTGTTCCTCACGTACTTTAGCTCTTTCCTCACGTTCTCTATCTCTTTCCTCACGATCAAGTCTATCACGCTCTCTTTTGTCTTCTCTTTCGATTCTCAATCTCTCCTTTTCCTCTTCTCTTTCGATTCTCTTTCTCTCCTTTTCAATTCTTTCCTGGATTTTAGCACTAATGAAAGATTCTAAATTTTTCCCTGTTATTCCTAACTTACTTCCAGCATTCATCCAAAACTGGTATTCCTCCATATTTGCAAGAATAACTTAAACTACCAGGGGAAAATGAAACGGGTATTAAAGAAAACGGAAGGTTCAATTCCTGCTCCGCTCAAACTGTAAATAAATCAGAGGGCTCGATCCCTACTTCAATTAAACAATATGTATTAATGAAAACGAAGGGTTCTATGCCGGCTCCGAGCAAACAGTAAGTAGAATGGGGTCCCTTGACCATCCAATCTTCTCACCAACAAATAAAGAATGTCCTATGACAGTTCCCTTGATATAATAAAGAGCTCAATGAAACAAAGTGTCACTGGAAAATCTCGGATCCCTAGAGTCTAATCTTCCAAAGTGTTTCAAGCTCCAAAAGGTGGCAGAATTAAATATTATATCCTGCCTGACTTGACTTACAATAAATTGAGACTATAACAATCACCAAATCTTTCAAATACCTGTACCATAGTCCTACCATAGAGAATGATTACTCATGGCTGGTGGTAACCGTCTGTGGTATGCGGCGTTGAAGTTCCAATGGTAGATTCGAGATGGAGTTGAATCTTGATTCAGTAGAGTTGATCCTGGCAAGGTTGCCACTTGTGAAGGCTTACTCAGCCCTGTAACAACTTCAGTATTACTAAGGCTGGCTCCTCCTCAGGAAAATTAATGAATAGAAAAAGAAATAATAACAGACAAACATAAACACTTTATTATATAGAAATTTAAAATATAAAACACTTAAATATGAAATATTAATCCTACATTAAAGAAAATGAAAAATTAAAAATATAAATGATAACTTAATTCAACGCTAATATATATAGGGGTGTCTGGTGTTGGTGACACTGTGTTGTTGAAATCGTAGCCGTTGCTGATGATGGGGGTCGCAGGTGTCGGTTACGGCCCACTGGCTAGTTCTTCACAGTAGATAGAGCCTTGAGTATTCTATCCCGATGACAGGAAAGCAGGTTCTTTACCGCTGCAATAATGTGGGGTTACGTCCTGCAATTTCCTACAGGTGCACAGGTAATTAAATTCAAAATGGGGAAGTCTCTGGACGTTAGTCCTTCTCCATCAGTTCTTCTCGTTGATTGACAGGTGACCCTCTCTGTCATCCAAGCTGGAAAGATAGACAGGTTACCCACTGCTTAAGAAATCACTCTCCCTGGTAAGTACAATACCCAAAAGATGTGGTGATTATTACAACAGTCAACCTAGAGCAAGACTGAAAGGACTAAGTTTATTATTTGTCAAAAGTGATGCTTTCAACCAATAAATCCACTAGAATACAAGGCAGGCATGTACTTACAGTAGTGTTGGGAGCTGTGAGTCGAGTGATTTACTGTTTGACCAGAGCCCCACACGTCACCTTTCGGGGGGGGGAGAAGAGGGAGGGGGAGGGGTAGTGGGAGCTTGACTTACCCTACCTTAACAAGTAGCCGGCAATGAAACTATTGTTACTATATACTCCCTCGCTACTCCTATCTATTGAACTTTTCCCTCACAGTCATGCATCTTTATAATACATATAAAAAGCAATATTTCAGTATATGTTCCAGCCTCTGCAAGGCTGAACCGGTTCCCGACTATGGCCGGGGCTTGGTGAAGTATGTTGGGTCTTTCCTGGGATTCCTGTTAGGTTTTGTTTAATTATTTGTAAGCGGAAGCCTCGCTGATATCACCGCTAAAAGTACACGTTATACTGCCCTTTAAGGGGAATGTTCATAAGCAGACCTTTGGTGATGGTTGCAAACTTTTGATGAAGGGCAAAAAGTTGCATTAGCCTAAGATTGTTCGAATAGGTAGTAGAGGTCACCTATGCGAGGGGGGGGCGTGGTTGAGATGTATAATGTCCTATATTGTAATCTTTGGGCATTTAAGTTCCTTGGGCAGCACGCTTTTGTGGGATATGTTGTTCTGTCACCCAGTGATATCACATGTAATTTTTTTTTTTTATCATTTATGATGCATATAGTCTGCTGATGTTCAATTAAGCACCTTTACTAATATCACTGTATACAAGTAAGGTATATTTTTTTTGTGGGTTTATAATTAGTTTGAGAAACTAAATATGGGGTTGGTCGGGGTATTAAGTGTCTTAGTGTTTCCTCATATGTAATCATACATGCTAGATCTGTAAAAGTCTTATGTTAATTATTAAAGGCTTTTTGTATATTTTGATTCCTTTTTCAATACATGCAAAACCAAAAATAAAGAACACCAGGTTTCAATTTCAAGAGTCATGCGGGTTTCTGATAGTTATTTTATATAACCATAGTACTAGTGAGTGTGCAATGTATTAGTTTCTATGATATTGTTTTGGTATATAAATTTTTATATATCCATAGTACCATTAAATGCGCAGTGCATTAGTTTATATGACACTCTTTTGTATATAAAATTTCATACACAATATGAATAAGACTGATATAAACAAAGTTTTCCAGTGGGCAACGGTAAACAATATGATGTTCAATGAGGACAAATTCCAACTACTCCGTTATGGAAAACTGGAGGAGATAATAACTAGAACAGAGTATACTACTGACTCTGGCCATACAATAGAGCGGAAAAATAATGTAAGGGACCTGGGAGTAGTAATGTCTGAGGATCTCACTTTCAAGGATCACAACAGTGCCACGATCGCACGTGCAAAGAAAATGATAGGATGGATAATGAGAACGTTCAAAACGAGAGATGCCAAGCCAATGATGATCCTTTTCAAATCACTTGTTCTCTCTAGGCTGGAATACTGCTGTACATTAACATCTCCATTCAAAGCAGGTGAAATCGCAGATCTAGAGAGTGTACAGAGATCCTTTACTGCACGTATAAGTTCTGTCAAGCACCTTAACTACTGGGAACGCTTGGAAGCACTTGACTTGTACTCGTTGGAACGCAGGAGGGAGAGATATATCATAATCTACACTTGGAAAATCTTGGAAGGAATGATCCCAAATCTGCACACAGAATCACTCCCTACGAAAGTAAAAGACTGGGCAGGCGATGCAAAATGCCCCCAATAAAAAGTAGGGGCGCCATTGGTACACTAAGGGAAAACACCATAAGTGTCCGGGGCCAAAGACTGTTCAACAGCCTCCCATCAAGCATTAGGGAAATTGCCAATAAGCCCCTGGCTGCCTTCAAGAGAGAGCTGGACAGATACTTAAAGTCAGTGCCGGATCAGCCGGGCTGTGGCTCATACGTTGGACTGCGTGCGGCCAGCAGTAACATCCTGGTTGATCAGGCCCTGATCCATCGGGAGGCCTGGTCATGGACCGGGCCGAGGGGGCGTTGATCCCTGGAATAACCTCCAGGTAACCCCCAGGTAACATGTCGATTAGACACTAGGCCTGTTGTATATGTACTCATCTATTTGTGGTTGCAAGGGTCGAGTCATAGCTCCTGGCCCAGCCTCTTCGCTGATTGCTACTAGGTCCTCTTTCCCCCTGCCCCATGAGCTTTATCATACCTCGCCTTAAAACTATGTATGGTTCCCGCCTCCACTACGTCATTTTCTAGGCTATTCCACGGCCTGACTACTCTATGATTGAAGAAATACTTCTTAACATCCCTTTGATTCATCTGAGTGTTCAATTTCCAATTGTGACCTCTTGTGTCTGTGTCCCTTCTCTGGAACATCCCGTCTTTGTCCACCTTGTCTATTCCGCGCAGTATTTTATATGTCGTTATCATGTCTCCCCTGACCCTCCTGTCCTCCAGTGTCGTCAGGCCGATTTCCCTCAACCTTTCTTCGTAGGACAATCCCTTAGCTCTGGGACTAGTCTTGTTGCAAACCTTTGCACTTTCTCTAATTTCTTGACGTGCTTGACTAGGTGTGGATTCCAAACTGGTGCTGCATACTCCAGTATGGGCCTGACGTAAATGGTATACAGAGTCTTGAACGAATCCTTACTGAGGTATCGGAACGCTATCCGTAGGTTTGCCAGGCGCCCGTACGCTGCAGCAGTTATCTGATTGATAAGAGATTTCGTTCGGATTTTTAACCCCGGAGGGTTAGCCACCCAGGATAACCCAAGAAAGTCAGTGCGTCATCGAGGACTGTCTAACTTATTTCCATTGGGGTCCTTAATCTTGTCCCCCAGGATGCGACCCACACCAGTCGACTAACACCCAGGTACCTATTTGCTGCTAGGTGAACAGGACAACAGGTGTAAGGAAACGTGTCGAAATGTTTCCACCCGCCGGGAATCGAACCCGGGCCCTCCGTGTGTGAAGCGGGAGCTTTAGCCACCAGACCACCGGGCCACCTCAGGAGATATGCTCGGTGTTATACTCACCCCCAGATCTTTTTCCTTGAGTGAGGTTTGCAGTCTTTGGCCATCTAAACTATATTGCGTCTGCGATCTTCTTTGCCCTTCCCCAATCTTCATGACTTTGCATTTGGCAGGGTTAAACTCAAGGAGCCAGTTGCTGGACCAGGCTTGTAGCCTGTCCAGGTCTCTTTGTAGTCCTGCCTGATCCTCATCCGATTTGATTCTTCTCATTAACTTCACATCATCTGCAAACAAGGACACTTCTGAGTCTATCCCTTCCGTTATGTCGTTCACATATACCAAGAACAGCACAGGTCCTAGGACTGACCCCTGTGGAACCCCGCTTGTCACAGGCGCCCACTCTGACACCTCGTCACGTACCATGACTCGTTGTTGCCTCCATGTCAGGTATTCTCTGATCCATTGCAGTGCCTTTCCTGTTATGTGTGCCTGATCCTCTAGCTTTAGTAGTAACCTCTTGTGAGGAACTGTGTCGAAGGCTTTCTTGCAGTCCAAAAAAATGCAGTCGATCCACCCCTCTCTCTCTTGTCTTACTTCTGTCACCTTGTCATAAAACTCAAGTAGGTTTGTGACACAGCATTTTCCTTCCCTGAAACCGTGCTGGTTGTCAGTTATACACTTGTTTCTTTCCAGGTGCTTCACCACTCTCCTCCTGATGATCTTCTCCATGACCTTGCATACTCTACACGTTAGTGATACAGGTCTGTAGTTTAGTGCCTCATGTCTGTCTCCCTTTTTAAAAATTGGGACTACATTTGACATCTTCCATACCTCAGGGAGTTGCCCAGTTTCAAATGATGCGTTGAAGATCTTTGTTAATGGCACACACAATATCTCTGCTCCCTCTTTAAGGACCCACGGAGAGATGTTGCCTGGTCCCACCGCCTTCGAGGTGTCAAGTTCGCATAACAGCTTCTTCACCTCCTCCTTGGTTATATGTACCTCATCCAGCACTTGCTGGTGTACCCCCCTGTCTTGACTTCATGGAGTCCTACTGGTTTCCACTGTAAATACTTCTTTAAATCTCGTGTTGAGCTCCTGACATACCTCTCAGTCGTTTCTTGTGAATTCCCCATCACTCTTCCTCAGTCTGATTACCTGGTACTTGGCTGTTGTTTTCCTCCTGATGTGGCTGTACAACAGCTTCGGGTCAGTCTTGACTTTCGAAGCTATGTCATTTTCGTATTGTCGCTGAGCCTCTCTTCTTATCTGTGAATATTCGTTTCTGGCTCTTCAGCTAATCTCTTTATTTTCCTGAGTTCTCTGTCTTCTGTACCTTTTCCATTCTCTAGTACACCTAGTTTTTGCCTCCCTACACCTTTGGGTGAACCAAGGACTCATTCTGTTCTTCCCATTATTTCTGTTTCCCTTTGGAACAAACCTCTCCTCTGCCTCCTTGCATTTTGTTGCTACATAGTCCATCATTTCTTGTACTGGTTTTCCTGTCAGTTCCCTCTCCCACTGAATGTCTTGAAGGAAGTTCCTCATGCATGAGTAGTTCCCCCTTTTGTAGTTTGGTTTTCCCACCCTATTCCTGCTACTCTCTCCATTTGGAGCTCAACTATGTAGTCGAAGCAGAGAACTGCAGAACCACATGATCACTAGCTCCCAGGGGCCTTTCATACATGATGTCCTCGATGTGTGTACTCATTTAGTTGTACTCACCTAGTTGAGGTTGAGGGGGTCGAGTCCGAGCTCCTGGCCCCGCCTCTTCACTGATCGCTACTAGGTCACTCTCCCTGAGCCGTGAGCTTTATCATACCTCTGCTTAAAGCTATGTATGGATCCTGCCTCCACTACATCGCTTCCCAAACTATTCCACTTACTGACTACTCTGTGGCTGAAGAAATACTTCCTAACATCCCTGTGATTCATCTGTGTCTTCAGCTTCAAACTGTGTCCCCTTGTTACTGTGTCCAATCTCTGGAACATCCTGTCTTTGTCCACCTTGTCAATTCCTCTCAGTATTTTGTATGTCGTTATCATGTCCCCCCTATCTCTCCTGTCCTCCAGTGTCGTCAGGTTGATTTCCCTTAACCTCTCCTCGTAGGACATACCTCTTAGCTCTGGGACTAGTCTTGTTGCAAACCTTTGCACTTTCTCTAGTTTCTTCACGTGCTTGGCTAGGTGTGGGTTCCAAACTGGTGCCGCATACTCCAATATGGGCCTAACGTACACGGTGTACAGGGTCCTGAATGATTCCTTATTAAGATGTCGGAATGCTGTTCTGAGGTTTGCTAGGCGCCCATATGCTGCAGCAGTTATTTGGTTGATGTGCGCTTCAGGAGATGTGCCTGGTGTTATACTCACCCCAAGATCTTTTTCCTTGAGTGAGGTTTGTAGTCTCTGACCCCCTAGACTGTACTCCGTCTGCGGCCTTCTTTGCCCTTCCCCAATCTTCATGACTTTGCACTTGGTGGGATTGAACTCCAGGAGCCAATTGCTGGACCAGGTCTGCAGCCTGTCCAGATCCCTTTGTAGTTCTACCTGATCTTCGATCGAGTGAATTCTTCTCATCAACTTCACGTCATCTGCAAACAGGGACACCTCAGAGTCTATTCCTTCCGTCATGTCATTCACAAATACCAGAAACAGCACTGGTCCTAGGACTGACCCCTGCGGGACCCCGCTGGTCACAGGTGCCTACTCTGACACCTCGCCACGTACCATGACTCGCTGCTTTCTTCCTGACAAGTATTCCCTGATCCATTGTAGTGCCTTCCCTGTTATCCCTGCTTGGTCTTCCAGTTTTTGCACCAATCTCTTGTGTGGAACTGTGTCAAACGCCTTCTTGCAGTCCAAGAAAATGCAATCCACCCACCCCTCTCTCTCTTGTCTTACTGCTGTCACCATATCATAGAACTCCAGTAGGTTTGTGACACAGGATTTCCCGTCCCTGAAACCATGTTGGCTGCTGTTGATGAGATCGTTCCTTTCTAGGTGTTCCACCACTCTTCTCCTGATAATCTTCTCCATGATTTTGCATACTATACATGTCAGTGACACTGGTCTGTAGTTTAATGCTTCATGTCTGTCTCCTTTTTTAAAGATTGGGACTACATTTGCTGTCTTCCATGCCTCAGGCAATCTCCCTGTTTCGATAGATGTATTGTGTGTGTGTGTGTGTGTGTGTGTGTGTGTGTGTGTGTGTGTGTGTGTGTGTGTGTGTGTGTGTGTGTGTGTGTGTGTGTGTGTGTGTGTGTGTGTGTGTGTGTGTGTGTGTGTGTGTGTGCGTGTTTGTGTGTGTGTGTGTGTGTGTGTGTGTGTGTGTGTGTGTGTGTGTGTGTGTGTGTGTGTGTGTGTGTGTGTGTGTGTGTGTGTGTGTGTCTGTGAGAAGGAAGAAGGCTAGAGGGGGGGAGGGGAGCGGCGGGGACCTGAGAGGGGAAGTAGGGGAGTGTGGGGAGAAATTTACTGTGTTAGTTTGTGTCTCACTGCTGACAAGGCAACAAGTGTCGGCATGTACGCCAGCCAGCCAGAAGACTAGTGAGCAGTAAACAAGACAGCGAGCTAGTTAGCCACCAAAACATGAATTCACGTCAGACAGCCAGCCAACCCACCAGCCAGCAAGTCAGTCAGCCAGCTAGCCAGCCAGCCAGATAGCTAGCTAGACATCCAGTTATCCAGGTGCTGAAAGATCAAGACCAATAGTTCTTCATATGCATCAGTAAAACAACAACAATGCATCCCATTGCGACGCCCCACGACAAATACACAGAAAAATCATTGCAAGTGTGTTATCTAATACTAGAACGTTAAATAAGAGAATTTACTTAGAATGACGACGCAGTAAACCTTACACTACCATACTGAAAGTTCAGCTGCACCATCCACGTGTCTTCCTATATATTCAAAAGAACACTTAATAACTATAAATAATACGATTTTTTTTGTATTAAAGTGTGGTCAATCAATTCATTACCATTTTAACTATTGTTACTACTACTATTACTACCACAACTACTACTGCACCAGGATACTTACCTACTCCAGCCTACCTTCGTCAGTGGGAACACTGGGGCTTCCTTCTGCAGGTTAGTTTACTGTGGTATGTGAAAATTATATACATCAGGAACTATTCATGGAAGGGAGAGCTGGCTTCTTGTTGCTGGTCATAGATTACTGATCCAAGGAATTAGAGCTCCTCTCCCCTACATATCAAACATGATTGCCTTTCATTGGCACTGTATGACCCTTACGGGTTCCAGATGTACTTTCTTAAGTTGGGTTATGTTCATTTAGTTTATGCTTTGTATTTTTCTTGACATCGTTAAATGTACAAGGTAAGAGCAGTTGTCCTGCCTCAGCATCAGAGGCGGATCTAGGAATTGTGTTGTATGGTATAATTTATCTCACCAAATTATGGTTACCTGGAGGTTACCTGGAGGTTATTCCGGGGATCAACGCCCCCGCGGTCAAATTAAACTTGTAGATCAAATACTAAACTAGGTATCAACAATGGGGATACTTAGCTTTGTCGCCGTCTCTGCCTACCGCAGCTTCTACCAGTAGGTACCGTCGACGTGAGACAGTTGCTTTACAACCACAAAGCTGTCGGGAACAAACACTTATAAGTATGATTAACCATAGGGGGTGTTATTCATCATATCTCAGAAACTGATTGTTGAAGTTATACGTACTGATTTGGGCTCTAAAGCCTGTGGTTAACTGGGTTATGGTACCATTAAATAAGACGTGAATTTGATATCCGCTGCGCAGCCGACCTAACCAATATCATGTTTATCAGACGTACCTGGGAATTTGTAGCTGACCCGTAAATACACCCGGATATTCACTGCCTTGATTGAAGCAGACATGTTCTTTGAAGAATGTCGCACTGTCTTCCACCCCTTTGGGAAATTCGCAACACTCGCTGGTTACACACTGATCATCAAGATTTGCCTATTGTTCACAGTCCTATCACTAAAGAAGCTGATCACACTTCTCTGTAATTGTTGTGCTGTGTCCGTTGAGATTCTTTTATTAATAAAAATGCGTAGATCAGTGTTCTTTGTTTGATATCCCAGCATTAATGTTTTCCTGGCTGGGTTTAAAGTAATCTGAAGTCAGAACAGTGCTCTACACCCTGCTTCCCTATACACAAAAGAAGTACTGACAAAGCATAGTTCCCCTGCTTGCTAAACTTCCACCATGAAGGAATGCAGAATGCTTGATTCTTGCTGTCTGGGCACAGACAACAATTCATGCTATTTTCAACATGGTATCAAAGTGGGAGCAGAATTTTCTTAATTTTCCTGCTAAGGTAAGAGATAGATTTTTTTCTGATTAAACTACACTATTTGCAACACTGGTCTCTTGCAAAGATGTGGCGTGTCTATGACACACACTGGTACTGCATCTGGAATCAATTAAAGTGTTGATGTAGAAGGCAGCAGAAGCAAGCAGAAGCAGCCCTTTCAGCCCCTTAGGGTTGAAAGGGCTGAAAGGGGCTGATAATAACAAATACAAAAAATAATAACAATAACAAATACAATAATAATAATAACAAATGCAAATCAAAGCGATTTTTTTTACAGGGTGGGAGAAAAAACAAGTATTTCAAATTTGCCCAGGGTGACCCCATCCTCGCCTGTAACCTGGGGAAGGAGTGAGAGCCTACCCGGAGGTGAAATGATTTTTAGTGAACGTGTGGGTTTTAAATGTCTAGATATGTTTATAATAGAACCAATTTAATGAGTAATAATTAATGGAAATCAAAACGATTTTCTTTGAAAAAAAAAAGTCTTTCAGTGTCGTATGGAGGCGCTTCTTGCTCACAATGGGATTTAAATTGTCAAGAAATTTTAATTCTTAAAGTACCAGCACCAGTTTAAAAAGTAATAACAATTAATGAAAGTCCAAAGGATATTTTTGAAAAAAACAACAACAATAAAACGTTTATGAGAGGGGCCCAGAGAGGTGCCCTGAGCTACAAGTAGACGCAGTGGCAGCAACACGTCTCTCTCATCTTTGATCAACCCAGCATCCCTCATACACGACCAAGTGCTGGACCATATATCCTGTTCCTAATCTTCCCAGACGGTATATAACCGCCCTTAAGGACCTCGCCAGTAAACTAAATATTACCGTCAACACAGTCGACAAAGGAGATGGAATTGTTATACTCAACACCAGTGACTACATCATCAAAATGATGTTTTTTTCCGAATGCCCATCAGCACTCAACAGTGAGACATATTCACCAAGGACTTCCTATACAAAACCAAATTCTTAGATGCACTAGTGAAGGGAAGAAACTTCTGCACTTGATATTCAGCAACTCTAAACCTGCACACAAGTATGGTTTACCTAGGACCCATAAACATAATATTCCTCTGAGACCAATCACATCAGGTATAGGCAGTGCACCACACAAATTATCAGGAGTTCTCGACAAACATCTTTCCTGCCTTCTGGGGACCATCAGCCACCCATCTAATGCATTCAGGAGACCTCAACCGTATCAGAGACCTCTTCATCCACAACAAGAAACTAAATAATTTGAACGTAACAAGCCATTGACCTTTTCCGACATACAGTCAATCTTCCTCTACCTCCTGGAGATGTCGTTAACCTGATTGAACTCAGCATTAATTTCAACTGCTTTTCTTTCAATAACAGGCTCGACAAACAAACCTATGGTATGGGAATAGGGTCCCCATCAGCGTCGTCTTAGCCAACTGGTATATGCAACACCTGGAAGCTGAACGCTTCGCCAACATCCCCACCAGCGTCACTTAGTTACGTTATGTGGACAATGTCCTCATAATAGGTAAGGCTCAACGCAGTTTAACCGGCTATCCAGTTTACACTCGAAGAAGAGTCCAGTGATAAGCCTACTAATAAAAACGATCTCACACATTTTTATTCCATTCAAGCAACTAAGACCAAAAGAGATATCATTGGGTTTTTCCTAAAAGAATACCGAATTTGCACGAGGCGTGTACATACATACACGCCGTGAACTTCCTTTATCATCAGTAGCTGCAAGAAAAGAGTCCTTCAGATCATCAGTTCTCCAGGCACCAACACCATTCCTAACACAGTTATGAACCTTCCCAACAGCCAGGTTGCTCTGAACGTTTTTAAAGTACTCACACAAACTAACACTAGAGTCGCCATCGCAACCAGTACTTCTGTACAAGATCTGAGTGGGACAAAATCGAAGAACATTGAACCAGTCAACACAGGGATTTATACTCTCCCCTACAGAAGTTGTGAGAGAATAAATACATAGGTGAAACAGCAAGAAACCTCAAAACACGTAGCAATGAGCATATTAATGTATGTTGGAACAATAACTTTGAGCAACGCCTTCGTACAACACCGGAATTCCGCCATCCACCTGATGAAATTCAACGGCGCCCGCCTAGTAATTAAAGAACTCATTTTCCATAGATGTGAATGCCTTGAATCATTATTAATCGCTGTTTCTAACACAGAATAAAGGCAGCTTCATTATCTCTGAAGTATTAGCAAGAATTCTCCTCAAAGCAACAAACCCCCGCCATCACATAGCTGTTACCACCACCACTACTACTACCACCATATTACAACTACTACTACTACTACTGCAACTACAACAATTACATTATGCTTTGCACCTCACTCTGTACCTATATATACCCTTCTGTGTCTCGGCTTGACAGAGCTCCTGAAGAGCGAAACATTGCCACAATAAAATGTCGCATTAGTTGCCATATTAAAAAGGTTAGTTCACGGTTTACAAAGTTCCATTTTGCACTTCTTAAGAACCCTTGACAAAAGTTCATCAGGGATTGGGGATTTATTTTGCTTTAATCAGCCAACCTGTTTGATTTCCATATTCCTAGTAACTGTGATATTATGCAATTTATTTTGTCCTGGCTTATTATAAAAAATAATTACTGGGATATCGTTAGTGTATTCTTGTGTGAAAATCGAGAGGAAATAATTATTAAAAATCTACCACATTTTATTCTCCTTGTCAGAAAGTTGTCCTAAGGTACTGTGAAGAGAGCCTAACTTGTCTCTGACTTTTGTTCTGTATACCTAGAAAACACCTTTCGGGTTAGTTATCGAATTATTTGCCATTTTAATTTCATAGTCCCATTTTACTTTTCTTATCCCTTTTTTTAACCTTCTTAATGTGAATATACTGATCCATGAGGTGGTCCTTACATCTTTTGACATGCATATAAATTCCCTTAAGCCCTAAAAGACGTTTGAGCCAAGTATTCATCTATTTCAACGATAACAACAGGTTTTATTACAGAAGTGAACCCTAGCCAGGAAACTTCTTCATCGTTATCCTACATAGCAACAAACCTACTTGCCCATCCCGTGCAGGTCCTTCTTAAATCCATATTTTTCTCAGCATTCCACACCTGACTAAAGGTGTTACTATGTTCCTTATATATTCTCACGGAAGACCATGATCGCTGCCACATAACACTGAATTAGAGCAACATCTCCTTAGAGACCCTCAGAAGGGTCATATTAGGATTAAGACCGGTGTTAGGACGCAGTTCCTGACGAATCAATCAATCAGATAGACTTGTTTCGCTCACTCTGTGGGCGAAACGTAGTTAATAAGGAATCTCACTGTACTGCATTTGTGTCTATCCATCGTATCGGTATTTTATGCCATTCATCTCCACTGGAGATGATGATCATAAGAGGGGTAAAGCGCCGAGTGAGAAGTATTTTCACAAACAAGAACTAGCATGGATTTAAAGATGGTAAGTCTTGTCTCACAAAGCTGCTGGAGTTCTGTGACAGAGTAACAGAAGTGAGGCAGGAGAGAGAGAAGGATGAGAGGACTATATCTTCTTAGAGTACAAGAGGGCATTTGATGCATTACCTCAATGGGACAAAAACTTAAAGAGAAAGGAGTACCTTATGGGAAGGAGATGGTCAGATGTGTCTCTGTGTGCAGAAGATATAAAATTAATGCGGAAATAAACACCGATATGAACATGAAGAGGTTACAAATAGATGTAGAAAAACTGAAAGACTGGTCAGACAACGCCAGTAAAAGCATAGTCATGAAGATTAAGGATGGGGGAAGACTGGAAACAAAGTACAGACACAAGGGATAGCGGCTGCAAACCACACTAAAAGAAAAAGACCATGGGGGAGGAGGTGATCATATCTCCCAATGCTCATATCAGCCGATTGTAGGCCATGGGCAGTGTGTTTGACAAATCTACACGCACTCACGCACACACGCACACACACACACACACACACACACACGCACACACACACACACACACACGCACACACACACACACACACACACACACACACACACACACACACACACACACACACACACACACACACACACACACACATACAACAGGCCTAGTGTTTAATCGACATGTGCCTAGGACAAAATGGTAACTAACACACGCACACGCACACACACACACACACACACGCACACACACACACACACACACGCACACACACACACACACACACACACACACACACACACACACACACACACACACACACACACACACACACACACACACACACACATACACGCACACACACACACACACACACACACACACACACACAACAGGCCTAGTGTTTAATCGACATGTGCCTAGGACAAAATGGTAACTAACACACGCACACACACACACACACACACACACACACACACACACACACACACACACACACACAACAGCCCTAGTGTTTAATCGACATGTGCCTAGGACAAAATGGTAACTAACACACGCACACACACACACATATTACAATGAATTATTATAGTCAAAAAGAAGCGGTAAACCCATTAGATATTACAATGAAACATAAATAAAATAACAAAATAAGTTGAGTGACAGAAGTAAATAAGGAAACAGTGAATTTGTACATCAGAACATAATGACAGAAACAGCGATGATGGAGCAACTTCCAGGGAGGAAGAAATGAGAATTATATGGAGAGGCTCTGAATGTTGATAATATGTTGAAAAATAATAATGTATCAGAACAACGATTCACTCTCCTTTGCATATTTTGTCCAGCAAAACATGCAAAGCAGACGCATATATATGCGTCTGGTTTGCAATAAGACGCATATATATGCATGAACACGCATATATATGCATGAACACGCATATATATGCATGAACACGCATATACATGCATGAACACGCATGTACATGCATCAACACGCATATATATGCATGAACACGCATATACATGCATGAACACGCATATATATGCATGAACACGCATATATATGCATGAACACGCATATATATGCAAGAACACGCATATATATGCATGAACACGCATATATATGCATGAACACGCATATATATGCAAGAACACGCATATATATGCATTAACACACATATACATGCATAAACACGCATATATATGCAAGAACACGCATATATATGCAAGAACACGCATATATATGCAAGAACACGCATATATATGCAAGAACACGCATATATATGCATGAGATGTGTATACCTGGTATGACCTGTCAAAGTTCTAGCTTATCGGAAAGTGGTTTAAATATAACTGTCCAGCACTGTACTGTGTGGAACATAACACTGTCCAGCACTGTACTGTGTGGAACATAACACTGTCCTGCACTGTACTGTGTGGAACATAACACTGTCCAGCACTGTACTGTGTGGAACATAACACTGTCCAGCACTGTACTGTGTGGAACATAACACTGTCCTGCACTGTACTGTGTGGAACATAACACTGTCCTGCACTGTACTGTGTGGAACATAACACTGTCCAGCACTGTACTGTGTGGAACATAACACTGTCCTGCACTGTACTGTGTGGAACATAACACTGTCCTGCACTGTACTGTGTGGAACATAACACTGTCCAGCACTGTACTGTGTGGAACATAACACTGTCCTGCACTGTACTGTGTGGAACATAACACTGTCCTGCACTGTACTGTGTGGAACATAACACTGTCCAGCACTGTACTGTGTGGAACATAACACTGTCCTGCACTGTACTGTGTGGAACATAACACTGTCCTGCACTGTACTGTGTGGAACATAACACTGTCCAGCACTGTACTGTGTGGAACATAACACTGTCCTGCACTGTACTGTGTGGAACATAACACTGTCCTGCACTGTACTGTGTGGAACATAACACTGTCCTGCACTGTACTGTGTGGAACATAACACTGTCCAGCACTGTACTGTGTGGAACATAACACTGTCCAGCACTGTACTGTGTGGAACATAACACTGTCCAGCACTGTACTGTGTGGAACATAACACTGTCCTGCACTGTACTGTGTGGAACATAACACTGTCCAGCACTGTACTGTGTGGAACATAACACTGTCCAGCACTGTACTGTGTGGAACATAACACTGTCCTGCACTGTACTGTGTGGAACATAACACTGTCCAGCACTGTACTGTGTGGAACATAACACTGTCCAGCACTGTACTGTGTGGAACATAACACTGTCCAGCACTGTACTGTGTGGAACATAACACTGTCCTGCACTGTACTGTGTGGAACATAACACTGTCCAGCACTGTACTGTGTGGAACATAACACTGTCCTGCACTGTACTGTGTGGAACATAACACTGTCCAGCACTGTACTGTGTAGAACATAACACTGTCCTGCACTGTACTGTGTGGAACATAACACTCCTGCACTGTACTGTGTAGAACATAACACTGTCCTGCACTGTACTGTGTGGAACATAACACTGTCCTGCACTGTACTGTGTGGAACATAACACTGTTAAGCACTGTACTGTGTGGAACATAACACTGTCCTGCACTGTACTGTGTGGAACATAACACTGTCCAGCACTGTACTGTGTGGAACATAACACTGTCCTGCACTGTACTGTGTGGAACATAACACTGTCCTGCACTGTACTGTGTGGAACATAACACTGTCCAGCACTGTACTGTGTGGAACATAACACTGTCCTGCACTGTACTGTGTGGAACATAACACTGTCCTGCACTGTACTGTGTGGAACATAACACTGTCCAGCACTGTACTGTGTAGAACATAACACTGTCCAGCACTGTACTGTGTAGAACATAACACTGTCCAGCACTGTACTGTGTGGAACATAACACTGTCCTGCACTGTACTGTGTGGAACATATTACTGTCCTGCACTGTACTGTGTAGAACATAACACTGTCCTGCACTGTACTGTGTGGAACATAACACTGTCCTGCACTGTACTGTGTGGAACATAACACTGTCCTGCACTGTACTGTGTATAATATAACACTGTCCTGCACTGTACTGTGTGGAACATAACACTGTCCAGCACTGTACTGTGTAGGACATAACACTGTCCTGCACTGTACTGTGTGGAACATAACACTGTCCAGCACTGTACAGTGTGGAACATAACACTGTCCTGCACTGTACTGTGTGGAACATAACACTGTCCTGCACTGTACTGTGTAGAACATAACACTGTCCAGCACTGTACTGTGTGGAACATAGCACTGTCCTGCACTGTACTGTGTGGAACATAACACTGTCCAGCACTGTACTGTGTAGAACATAACACTGTCCTGCACTGTACTGTGTAGAACATAACACTGTCCAGCACTGTACTGTGTGGAACATAACACTGTCCTGCACTGTACTGTGTGGAAAATAACACTGTCCTGCACTGTACTGTGTATAATATAACACTGTCCTGCACTGTACTGTGTGGAACATAACACTGTCCTGCACTGTACTGTGTGGAACATAACACTGTCCTGCACTGTACTGTGTATAATATAACACTGTCATGCACTGTACTGTGTGGAACATAACACTGTCCTGCACTGTACTGTGTATAATATAACACTGTCATGCACTGCACTGTGTGGAACATAACACTGTCCTGCACTGTACTGTGTGGAACATAACACTGTCCAGCACTGTACTGTGTGGAACATAACACTGTCCTGCACTGTACTGTGTGGAACATAACACTGTCCAGCACTGTACTGTGTAGAACATAACACTGTCCAGCACTGTACTGTGTAGGACATAACACTGTCCAGCACTGTACTGTGTAGGACATAACACTGTCCAGCACTGTACTGTGTAGAACATAACACTGTCCTGCACTGTACTGTGTAGGACATAACACTGTCCAGCATTGTACAGTGTAGGACATAACACTGTCCAGCACTGTACTGTGTATGACATAACACTGTCCAGCACTGTACTGTGTAGGACATAACACTGTCCAGCACTGTACTGTGTGGAACATAACACTGTCCTGCACTGTACTGTGTGGAACATAACACTGTCCTGCACTGTACTGTGTGGAACATAACACTGTCCAGCACTGTACTGTGTGGAACATAACACTGTCCTGCACTGTACTGTGTGGAACATAACACTGTCCTGCACTGTACTGTGTGGAACATAACACTGTCCAGCACTGTACTGTGTAGGACATAACACTGTCCAGCACTGTACTGTGTGGAACATAACACTGTCCAGCACTGTACTGTGTGGAACATAACACTGTCCAGCACTGTACTGTGTGGAACATAACACTGTCCTGCACTGTACTGTGTGGAACATAACACTGTCCTGCACTGAACTGTGTAGGACATAACACTGTCCTGCACTGTACTTTGTGGAACATAACACTGTCCTGCATTGTACTGTGTGGAACATAACACTGTCCTGCACTGTACTGTGTAGAACATAACACTGTCCAGCACTGTACTGTGTAGGACATAACACTGTCCTGCACTGTACTGTGTGGAACATAACACTGTCCTGCACTGTACTGTGTGGAACATAACACTGTTCTGCACTGTACTTTGTGGAACATAACACTGTCCAGCACTGTACTGTGTGGAACATAACACTGTCCTGCACTGTAATATGTGGAACATAACACTGTCCAGCACTGTACTGTGTGGAACATAACACTGTCCAGCACTGTACTGTGTAGAACATAACACTGTTCTGCACTGTACTGTGTGGAACATAACACTGTCCAGCACTGTACTTTGTGGAACATAACACTGTCCTGCACTGTACTTTGTGGAACATAACACTGTCCTGCACTGTACTGTGTGGAACATAACACTGTCCTGCACTGTGCTGTGTAGAACATAACACTGTCCTGCACTGTACTGTGTGGAACATAACACTGTCCTGCACTGTACTTTGTGGAACATAACACTGTCCTGCACTGTACTGTGTGGAACATAACACTGTCCTGCACTGTACTGTGTGGAACATAACACTGTCCAGCACTGTACTGTGTGGAACATAACACTGTCCTGCACTGTACTGTGTAGAACATAACACTGTTCTGCACTGTACTTTGTGGAACATAACACTGTTCTGCACTGTACTTTGTGGAACATAACACTGTCCTGCACTGTACTTTGTGGAACATAACACTGTCCTGCACTGTACTGTGTGGAACATAACACTGTCCTGCACTGTGCTGTGTAGAACATAACACTGTCCTGCACTGTACTGTGTAGAACATAACACTGTTCTGCACTGTACTTTGTGGAACATAACACTGTCCTGCACTGTACTGTGTGGAACATAACACTGTCCTGCACTGTGCTGTGTAGAACATAACACTGTCCTGCACTGTACTGTGTGGAACATAACACTGTCCTGCACTGCACTTTGTGGAACATAACACTGTCCTGCACTGTACTTTGTGGAACATAACACTGTCCTGCACTGTACTTTGTGGAACATAACACTGTCCTGCACTGTACTGTGTAGAACATAACACTGTCCTGCACTGTACTGTGTGGAACAAAACACTGTCCTGCACTGTACTGTGCGGAACATAACACTGTCCTGCACTGTACTTTGTGGAACATAACACTGTCCTGCACTGTACTGTGTGGAACATAACACTGTCCTGCGCTGTACTTTGTGGAACATAACACTGTCCTGCACTGTACTGTGTGGAACATAGCACTGTCCTGCCCTGTACTGTGTGGAACATAACACTGTCCAGCACTGTACTGTGTGGAACATAACACTGTTCTGCACTGTACTGTGTAGGACATAGCACTGTCCAGCACTGTACTGTGTAGGACATAACACTGTCCAGCACTGTACTGTGTAGAACATAACACTGTCCTGCACTGTACTGTGTGGAACATAACACTGTTCTGCACTGTACTGTGTAGGACATAGCACTGTCCAGCACTGTACTGTGTAGGACATAACACTGTCCAGCACTGTACTGTGTAGAACATAACACTGTCCTGCACTGTACTGTGTGGAACATAACACTGTTCTGCACTGTACTGTGTAGGACATAGCACTGTCCTGCACTGTACTGTGTAGAACATAACACTGTCCTGCACTGTACTGTGTGGAACATAACACTGTTCTGCACTGTACTGTGTAGGACATAGCACTGTCCAGCACTGTACTGTGTAGGACATAACACTGTCCAGCACTGTACTGTGTAGAACATAGCACTGTCCAGCACTGTACTGTGTAGAACATAACACTGTCCAGCACTGTTCTGTGTAGAACATAACACTGTCCAGCACTGTTCTGTGTAGAACATAACACTGTCCTGCACTGTACTGTGTAGAACATAACACTGTCCAGCACTGTTCTGTGTAGAACATAACACTGTCCAGCACTGTACTGTGTAGAACATAACACTGTCCAGCACTGTACTGTGTGGAACATAACACTGTCCAGCACTGTTCTGTGTAGGACATAACACTGTTCAGCACTGTACTGTGTGGAACATAACACTGTCCTGCACTGTACTGTGTGGAACATAACACTGTCCTGCACTGTACTGTGTGGAACATAACACTGTTCTGCACTGTACTTTGTGGAACATAACACTGTCCAGCACTGTACTGTGTGGAACATAACACTGTCCTGCACTGTAATATGTGGAACATAACACTGTCCAGCACTGTACTGTGTGGAACATAACACTGTCCAGCACTGTACTGTGTAGAACATAACACTGTTCTGCACTGTACTGTGTGGAACATAACACTGTCCAGCACTGTACTTTGTGGAACATAACACTGTCCTGCACTGTACTTTGTGGAACATAACACTGTCCAGCACTGTTCTGTGTAGAACATAACACTGTCCAGCACTGTTCTGTGTAGAACATAACACTGTCCAGCACTGTACTGTGTGGAACATAACACTGTCCAGCACTGTACTGTGTAGAACATAACACTGTCCAGCACTGTTCTGTGTAGAACATAACACTGTCCAGCACTGTACTGTGTAGAACATAACACTGTCCAGCACTGTACTGTGTGGAACATAACACTGTCCAGCACTGTTCTGTGTAGAACATAACACTGTCCAGCACTGTACTGTGTAGAACATAACACTGTCCTGCACTGTACTGTGTAGGACATAACACTGTCCAGCACTGTACTGTGTAGAACATAAAACTGTCCTGCACTGTACTGTGTAGGATATAACACTGTCCAGCACTGTACTGTGTATGACATAACACTGTCCAGCACTGTACTATGTAGAACATAACACTGTCCAGCACTGTACTGTGTATGATATAACACTGTCCAGCACTGTACTGTGTAGAACATAACACTGTCCAGCACTGTACTGTGTATGACATAACACTGTCCAGCACTGTACTGTGTAGGACATAACACTGTCCAGCACTGTACTGTGTATGACATAACACTGTCCAGCACTGTACTATGTAGAACATAACACTGTCCAGCACTGTACTGTGTATGACATAACACTGTCCAGCACTGTACTGTGTAGAACATAACACTGTCCAGCACTGTACTGTGTATGACATAACACTGTCCAGCACTGTACTGTGTAGGACATAACACTGTCCAGCACTGTACTGTGTAGAACATGACACTGTCCTGCACTGTACTGTGTAGGATATAACACTGTCCAGCACTGTACTGTGTATGACATAACACTGTCCAGCACTGTACTATGTAGAACATAACACTGTCCAGCACTGTACTGTGTATGACATAACACTGTCCAGCACTGTACTGTGTAGAACATAACACTGTCCAGCACTGTACTGTGTAGAACATAACACTGTCCAGCACTGTACTGTGTAGGACATAACACTGTCCAGCACTGTACTGTGTATGACATAACACTGTCCAGCACTGTACTGTGTATGACATAACACTGTCCAGCACTGTACTGTGTATGACATAACACTGTCCAGCATTGTACTGTGTAGAACATAACACTGTCCAGCACTGTACTGTGTAGAACATAACACTGTCCAGCACTGTACTGTGTAGGACATAACACTGTCCAGCACTGTACTGTGTAGGACATAACACTGTCCAGCACTGTACTGTGTGGAACATAACACTGTCCAGCACTGTACTGTGTGGAACATAACACTGTCCAGCACTGTACTGTGTAGAACATAACACTGTCCTGCACTGTACTGTGTGGAACATAACACTGTCCAGCACTGTACTGTGTGGAACATAACACTGTCCAGCACTGTACTGTGTGGAACATAACACTGTCCAGCACTGTACTGTGTGGAACATAACACTGTCCAGCACTGTACTGTGTAGGACATAACACTGTCCAGCACTGTACTGTGTAGAACATAACACTGTCCTGCACTGTACTGTGTATGACATAACACTGTCCAGCACTGTACTGTGTGGAACATAACACTGTCCAGCACTGTACTGTGTAGAACATAACACTGTCCAGCACTGTACTGTGTAGAACATAACACTGTCCTGCACTGTACTGTGTATGACATAACACTGTCCAGCACTGTACTGTGTAGGACATAACACTGTCCAGCACTGTACTGTGTGGAACATAACACTGTCCAGCACTGTACTGTGTAGGACATAACACTGTCCAGCACTGTACTATGTAGAACATAACACTGTCCAGCACTGTACTGTGTAGGACATAACACTGTCCAGCACTGTACTGTGTAGGACATAACACTGTCCAGCACTGTACTGTGTAGGACATAACACTGTCCAGCACTGTACTGTGTAGAACATAACACTGTCCTGCACTGTACTGTGTATGACATAACACTGTCCAGCACTGTACTGTGTAGGACATAACACTGTCCAGCACTGTACTGTGTAGGACATAACACTGTCCAGCACTGTACTGTGTAGGACATAACACTGTCCAGCACTGTACTATGTAGAACATAACACTGTCCAGCACTGTACTGTGTAGGACATAACACTGTCCAGCACTGTACTGTGTAGGACATAACACTGTCCAGCACTGTACTGTGTAGGACATAACACTGTCCAGCACTGTTCTGTGTAGGACATAACACTGTGCTGCACTGTACTGTGTAGAACATAACACTGTCCTGCACTGTACTGTGTGGAACATAACACTGTCCTGCACTGTACTGTGTGGAACATAACACTGTCCTGCACTGTACTGTGTGGAACATAACACTGTCCAGCACTGTACTGTGTGGAACATAACACTGTCCTGCACTGTACTGTGTGAAACATAACACTGTCCAGCAGTGTACTGTGTAGAACATAACAGTCTCCAGCAGTGTACTGTGTAGAGAACGATAATACCCTCTAGCACTGTATAATACTGAGAATGATAAACAGGTAAAAGACATATTAAGCAAATTTCCTGAATTTACTTGTAACAGATATGTGAACTGTAGATATAAATCCAGATGTACTCCTGTTAACCCTTTTGGTATTAATTAACAGAAGTACATCTGGATGTTCTCCCGGGGCCAAGTTCCTAGGCCTTTTGGGTATTCATATGCTCTTGCGCTACCCTCCACAGGGCGGATATAAGGTATACAATAAACCTGCCACTTCGGTGGCAAAATGTAAAATCTAAATCATGTTTCTTTTCCTGTTTACATTACACGAACGTGAAAAATCTGAAACTGGGCGGCCGAGACATTCTTAGGGTCGAAAATTTTGGAAGACAAAATAAACAAAAGCAAACAACCATTTAAAGTTATTTTTTTTGGATTATATCATAAATGTTGAAACAGTTGAGGCTGGAGTTGGAATCATCAACTGAGTATCAACTGGTTGATGTACAGTGTACATACTGTTATTAAGACAATCCTTCCTTCTAAATTGTAATAATTAAGACAATCCTTCCATCTTTATTGTAAGTTGATTTTCCAAATACTATTTTCATCATATTTCTCGACTTACATTATTAACCTAGGTCGAGTTTGGTTAGTAATGCATAAAGTCGTGTAACAGGAAGGAGGAAGCTATCGTGCGCTCTCTTCAATATAGTCAGATAATCACTGTTTAAGACCAATGAAGCAGTTACCTATCCGGCTATCTTTGCAACACCACTCACTAAACCCTTATGAAACCTAAACCCATGCAGACTCTCATATACTTTCAATAGATGGTGCAGTTTGAAGTCAACGAATTCGTTATACTTCTTCGGCGACTGAACCAGGACGTCCAGTTGACAAGGCAACCAAGATAGTAATAGCAGTGATAGTGGAAGTAGAGGGCTGCGATAATCACGACAGAACTGGTAGTAAACAAACCATGGAACGGCAAGTGAATCGTAAAACTCCAGGCCAAGCCTGTAAGCCACTGGGCCTGCTGGCCCAGGGGTAAACCTCCATAGGGAGGTTTATTTACAATCGTGTCATTACGATTTCGTGAGCCTTGAGAGCTGGTAATAAAGAAATGTAGAACCAGTGGTACACACAGTTCTGAGTACGGCAGCTGAGCAACACAGGTGGTTAAATATCAGTGCTGATTTAACAAAGGTAGTTGTAGCACACGTCATCCATTCGCTTCCCTCTCTCCCGTAAATTCTATGCCTTTTTTCCCGATGTAATGTAGTATAATTTCCCCTCCCTCTCATTCCATGCCGGCAGTGACCGGTATGTAAACACTCTCCTAGATAATACACGATAGTTCTTTTATCTATGTAGATACAGAGAGTTGTTTTTAACAGGAAGTCTCAGTATGGACTTCCAAGTCCTCTACTATCTTTTTTCCCGTGCACTCTCTTTCTTTCTCATTGTTTCTTGCTTGACTATTTTATTTCTCACGAGAGAACACTCCTACAATAAATGCTTGTCCTTATATCCTGCTTTCCTTTGAGAAAATAGTAATAAGGGTCAGAGAAATGCAAATAGTAACAAGAGTAAAGGGGCACTGTACCAGGCTTACTGGCTCGTCATTATGTTAACAAACCTTTCAACAATAGTTACCCAAGTATTGGGTATTTGTTATTCACCTACTGATCCATGCTAAAAAGGACTTAGTACAACGCCAGACCATTATAAACCCCTCATAAATAGTGCAATATTGACCGAAAAATGTAAATAATCAAATGAACGTAAACAAGAGGTGTTGACATAGCGAAGTTAGACCTCTGTACCGCATGCTGAGGGCCATAAATTGTTCCATGATATTGTTTAAGATGTACAACTGAGAACAGGTCAGGTAAACTTTTTTTTTTTTTACCAATCTAGTTATAGCTGCCGTGTTCCGCTACACTATGTTCACGTGTCTTCAGACACGCCGCATTTTCGTGCCTGGGGTCTGAGACCGACACCTGTCGTTCGGTTGAAGGTGTCCCGTGGTTCACTTGACAACGCTTTTGCCTTACACTCTAAGTCCTCGTGGTTCAATCCCCGGCACGGGTGAAAACGTTAGGCATTTTTTCTTATACCTGCCGTCCCTGTTCACCTAGCAGTAAGTAGGTACCTGGGTTATTCCGTGTTAAAAAATCCTAAAAAAGCTGACGAGGGATGACGAAGTTCGGGTCATCGAGGAAAGTTTAGTGGGAGAAGGTAAAGGTGGTTTTTGAGTGCTAGGGACTTGGACATCTAACAGGCTTGTGTGAGCGAGTTAGAATGGGGTAAGTGGAGGTAAGTGGTTTATGACTTGACGCCCTGTTGGAATGAGAACAAGGTAACATTTATGAAAGGATTCGGGGAAACCAGGTAGCCGGACTTGAGTCCTGGAGGTGGGAAGCCTAGTGCCTGCACTCTGAAGGATGGATGGAGATAGGCAGTTTGGAAGGTCATGGGAGCTGTGATGTTGGCACTTTTCTGGCCAGACAGTGAATTAATGAATGATGGTGAACGTTTTAATTCGGGGCGCCCTACCCCGCCGGGAGGTGGCTGGCTTGTTAAAATAATAATAATAATAATAATAATAATAATAATAATAATAATAATAATAATAATAATAACTGTTATTATTATTATTATTGTTGTTGTTTCCCAAATAATACTTTAGTGGAAATAAGACAAACACGCTGTTTAATTTACTCATTACAAGGGACGTGTCGCTAACGCTGAGCTTAGGTAAGGGAAGATTCGCCAGGAAACAGAACAAGTGGCATCAACTCACAAACCGGTGAAGCTGGTCAGGAAAGATCAGCAAATGTACTGTATAACCCAGTGAGTAGCGGTGAGTTGATGACACCCGGTCATTCTGTGCTCATCAGTAATAATTTGATTCACAACCACAGTCTATAATTTAGCTGAATTTCTTGCCTGAGGTCTAGAGAGTGAGAATTAATGTGGTGTGACTTGCCTCTTGTTCTTCACAACAACCACTGCTCTCTAGTCAATATTTTCTTACCCTCCCTTGCCAGATTTAGTCAGATTTATATACTTGTGAGCGAAACGTCTCTAATAAATGTTCTAAATAACCATATGTGTTTCCATTCCATTATGTGAGTGTCTTGTAATATTACATATTCAGATGCCTGTGTTGCAATGAGAAGTTAACAGTCTTAATGCCTTATTTCAAGATTAGAGATGCATTACAGACTCGCGAAATTGTAATGACACGATTGTAAACAAACCATACCACGGGAGGGGATTGTACTCATGGCGAGTGAGTTCAAATCCGCATTTGATATCGCAGACAGAACTGTTATACTACATGAACTAGTCAGAATGAATATTGATGGTAGCTTTCTCTGTTGGATAATAGGATACCTGTCAAATAGAGTATCCTCTGTCCTTTACCAAGGCTTTAGAAGCGAGTCTAAAGAAATGTCCCACGGTACACCGCAGGGAGGAGTTCTCGGTCCCATGCTATTTAATATTCTGATTAATGCTCTCCTAAATGCTCTACCTGCCTCACTTAAATATATAACTATAAGCTCTGGTGGCCTGGTGGTTAACGCTCTCGCTTCACACGGTGAGGGCCTGGGTTCGATTCCCAGCCAGAGTAGAAACATTGGACGTGTTTCTTTCCACCTGTTGTCTATGTTCCCCATCAGTAAAATGGGTACCTGGGTGTTAGTCGACTGGTGTGGGTCGCATCCTGGGACACTGACCTAAGGAGGCCTGGTCACAGACCGGGCCGCGGGGGCGTTGACCCCCGGAACTCTCTCCAGATGAACTCCAGATATGCTAATGACATCATGATTCATACAACAGGGCGTAAGAAGAAGTCAACCATTCTTAATGAAGTTCAAGCAATTTGTAATCGATTAGGCCTTATAATATCTTCACCTAAAACAAAGATTAGCTACGTTAATCTTACAGATACCTTGGTGTAGATGTACCCTTTAAAAAATACACTATACCACAATTAAATAAGAAATGCAAAGATATGCTAAATGCTCTTAAAGCTGTTGCTGGCTACCATCCCAACTATGGTGGTAATATGACTCACGAAATCGTAATGACACGATTGCAAACAAACCATACCTGCATTTGTGGTCACAGTGGTGCCTATGCTAACCTTCCTATGGTGTAGAAATATACCAAGTTGGATGAATCTTATTGTGGCTAGCTGGTCCAGTGGCTAACGCGACGGTCTGGAGTTTTGAGACTCTCTGATCGCGGGTTCTATCCCCGCCCGTGGTATGGTTTTTTTTATGGTGGTAATGTTGCTGGCTACAACCCCAACTATGGTGCTAATTTGAGAATCGTGAGAATGATGTACATAGCCTATGTTAGGTCCTTAATTGATTATATACACTGATGGATCTTAACAGGAGTCTTCTGGCAGGACTGAATCTGCTCTTGTTACCACCTCCCTAGTTAAAATCGATAATAAATTTGTTGAACTAGGCATAAGAATTAACAACTGGGCATTTACACTACAAACTGAATTGTTTGCAATCCTAATGGCGCTAAAGCTAACTTATGACACTGAGCTTGATTCTATTAACATTACTAATTCTATGTCATCACTGAAGGCTCTTGACTCATATAATAACTCCAACAACATGCTCATTGGAGAAGCCAGATATAAAAACTAAAAAATCCGGGAAAGGGAATTAATGTACAATTGCTATGGATCCCATCACATATTGGATTATTCCTTCATGATAAAGTTGATATGTTAGCCAAGAAGAGTACCCAGAAGGTATATCTGTGTCTCGCATTAGGAATAATATTAGGAGAGAAATAATGAAAATGATTGTTATAGGAATGCAGTTAGAAGCCTGAGTAGATCTATAACCCACTATGATAACATGAACGTAGATAAGTATGTTTATTGAGCAACTTGCAATGTAAACAAACTGAATGATGTTGTAGTGGCCAGGCTTAAGCTTGGTTTCAAGTACACAGATGATGATCAAACCATATGCAAATTATATGGTCAGGCATATGGTCACTGTCTTGAACACTATGTGCTTTATTGTCAATTTATTGAGGAATATAGAGATAGACAGTATAATAAGAACATAAGAACATAAGAAAGCAGGAACACTGCAGCAGGCCTATTGGC
The DNA here is from genome assembly GCF_038502225.1 of Cherax quadricarinatus. NCBI lineage: Eukaryota > Metazoa > Arthropoda > Malacostraca > Decapoda > Parastacidae > Cherax > Cherax quadricarinatus. The sequence goes on from NC_091326.1 coordinate 29,679,913, forward strand.
CCATAATAGGCAGGTCCTTCATAAACCATCCCACTAACAGAATATTTGCTCAACCCAATTTTCAATGCTCCCCAAGCAATAAGCTTTCATAATTCTGTTCACTCATGCGCAAGTCCCACTCAAATCATATCGTGTATGTGGGGAAGTACCCTGGCTGGCTTGTGTGAGGAATTTTTATCATGTTTCTCGCCTTCTTTACCAAAGGGCTGGCACTAGGAGCTTTCTTTTTGCCCATGGTAGCTTATTTACCAGTCGCAAGCACAAACAACAATGGATTATTACGAAATTTATCGTATGAACGCGTGATGTGATCGTCACTCGCCAATAAATAATGCCACACTGACTGGGAATGGTGTGTGGGGCACCATTGTGTGCGTGCGGACGCTGGGAGGCAGCTCGTACGTGTTACAGACGAGTGACGATGTGTGAGGCAAATGACGATCCACAAGGCAATATTTCGGCGAAAAAACGTTACGATTGGTGAATATATCAAGATATCTTATTAACGAACATAAGATAACAAATATACTAAGCAAATTTGCTTAGTAACAGATAAGTGAACTGTAGATATTAATCCAAATATACTCCAAGTTTCTAGGCCTTTGCTCTTGCGCTACCGTCCACAGGATGGATATGGAGTGCACAATAAACTAGCCACTTCGGTGGCATAATCTAAAAAATCTGTTCTCTGCACCTCATTTGGATTTATTAACTCGTGGATTCTTTCAACCAGCTTGAACAGCTTTTCTCAGGTTCTGATTAATATGATATTCGGGAGAGCAATGAATTCACACTTGAAACAATTGCCACAGACATTAATCATGGAATTAACCATCCGATTTTTTTAGTACGTGACTAGGTTACAGACCGTTATTTTTTAGCCCTGTATTTATTAAATAATATTGATTAAAAGCAGAATTATTAATTTTCTATCTGATGACCAAACTCACTATCTTAGTGCTTCCTGACATGCCTATAACACCAAACTCGAAACTTTACTGCGTGATTTTCTAGTACTATGAACCAAATTTAGGTTAAATCTGCTTAGGATTTCCTTTGTTCACGAACTTTAAGACAAACTTAAAAGTAACATTCCCTTAACACCTACAAGTTCTACTATTAGTAGTATGTTCTTGACTTTACTTCGTGGGATTTATACCAAGCATTCCCAGATCCTAGGTATTCTGTAGAATTAATACCTATTAAATTAGAAACTTGCAAATTCCAAAATTTCAACCTTGACAACATAATCGTGGTTTGTTTTGATGTAGATAGTTTGTTTACTTGAGTTAATGTCATTAAAATAGGGTTTTCGTATGCAAAATCTCGGAGAGGGATCCCAAATTTTCTCATTCCTAGGATATGGCCCTAAGAGTCAGTGAACTGTTTCCAAGACTGGGGTCGCCCTTATCGCGGTTAGTGTTAGGTAAAGTTCGTCAGGATACAGTACAAGTGTTTCCAGACGCGGGTCTTAGGCAGATGACCCGCCGTTGGAGCTTACGGTCATCTGACTGAGGCCTCTCGCTGGCTTACTGGTCCACCCCTTTAAATGTATGGTCATAGTTAAAACCATTTGTTGCCCTTATCGCCTGCCTGTCTTGCATCGTACACAGTTTGGCTTCGATCTCACTTGGCTATGTTACTCGTGCACTTCTTCGTATCTTTGTGCACTAAGTAGATAGATTAATTTTAAAAATAAATATGGAGGGAATGACCAGGTTCCATTTATGAACAACCATATGAGAGTATGAATGACATGTATAACGACGATCACTTTAGTTAATTACATTCGCATAGATTGAATAATATGAGGCTCATTCCGTCGCCCATAGCTTTATCAAGCCACAATAAACATACCAGAGCAACCTTGAGAGCGTATAATATATATATATATATATATATATATATATATATATATATATATATATATATATATATATATATATATATATATATACAGCTGGCTGAAGGAGACCCGAACCTACGAACCTTGGAACAAGGTACGCAGTGCCTTACCATTCTCACCACACTGGACCAATACCTTGGCGTCCAGCTTGCGCTAGACGTTTGATCCACGGCAGCCAGCTTTCAGGGAGAAGGCTTACAGCTTTTCATCTCATCCCCTGCATGCATCAGCCTTACTAGAGATTTTAACAATGCAAGGAATTCGCAAGAGCAGGTGAAATATACACAAACACTGATCTCTGGCTGAAGGAGACTCGAACTTGTATATATGTATATGTATATGTCGTGCCGAATAGGCAGAACTTGCGATCTTGGCTTAAATAGCAACGCTCATCTTGCCATATAGGACAAGTGAAAATTTGTGTATGCAATAATTTCGCCAAAATCATTCTGAACCTAAAGAAAAAAATACATTTCACTGTGCTTGTTTAGTATTAAATTATTGTAAACAAATCTAAAATATATTTATTTGGGTTAGGCTAAAATAAATTGTTCTTGTTATAATAAGGTTAGGTAAGTTTTCTAAGTTCCTTTTGGTGCAAAATTATAAATTTTTACATCAACATTAATGGAAAAAATTTATCTTTAAACGTATAAGAGAAAATTTTAGAAAGGACTTAATTTTAAATGACTTCTTGCTAATTGACCAGTTTTACATATTCGGCACGACATATATATATATATATATATATATATATATATATATATATATATATATATATATGAAATATATATAAATATATATATGAAAATAAGAAAAAAATTTGGAGTGAGTTAAACAAGTTAAGAAAGCCTAGAGAACGAATGGATTTGTCAGTAAAAAACAGAGTAGGGGAGTTAGTAGATGGGGAGATGGAGGTTTTGAGTAGATGGCGAGAATATTTTGAGGAACTTTTAAATGTCGACGAAGAATGGGAGGCGGTAATTTCATGCACTGACCAGGGAGGTATACCATCTTTTAGGAGTGAAGAAGAACAGGATGTGAGTGTAGGGGAGGTGCGTGAGGCATTACGTAGAATGAAAAGGGGTAAAGCAGCTGGAACTGACGGGATCATGACAGAAATGTTAAAAGCAGGGGGAATATAGTGTTGGAGTGTGTGGCATGCAAAGAGTACGTAACGTTTATTCGGCGCATGTACACACCCTCATTCACAGGCTATCTCCCCCAACCAGCGAACCAGGTAACTGAGGGTTGACGATGGGGCCCCGTCGTTCAACCAGTAACCAGGTTCCAGCCAATAAGAAGATGGTTTTGGCAATCGCAGAGGTTATGTGGGTAGCACTCTCCTGTCTGCCCTTGTCATTCCCATTCTAGAGTTGGTTGAAGCACGGTCTGCTCTCTAGTGGCTTCTATTCTGCCTTGCTTACCGTGGAGTGCACTAATACCTATCAGTGTACATACTTCTGTTCTAAATTGGTGAAGAATAATATAAGTCAAAACTTTTCTGCTGTGTTTATTTTGCTCCCTTTACACCCAGGATAACTGGCCATTTGGAATACTGGGTTGTAATAGTGGTTGGTATTTTTGTTTAATAAATGTATGAAAGAGGGGAAGGTACCTAGGGATTGGAAGAGAGCATGTATAGTCTCTTTATATAAAGAGAAGGGGGACAAAAGATATTGTAAAAATTATAGAGGAATAACTTTACTGATTATACCAGGAAAGTGTACGGTAGGGTTATTGTTGAAAGAATTAGAGGTAAGACAATGTAGGATTGTGGGTGAGCTAGGAGGTTTCAGAGTGGGTAGGGGATGTGTAGATCAAGTGTTTACATTGAAGCATATATGTGAGTAGTATTTAGATAAAGGTAGGGAAGTTTTTATTGCATTTATTGATTTAGAAAAGGCATATGATAGAGTGGATAGGGGAGCAATGTTGCAGATGTTGCAAGTATATGGAATAGGTGGTAAGTTACTAAATGCTGTAAAGAGTTTTTATGAGGATAGTGAGGCTCAGGTTAGGGTGTGTAGAAGAGAGGGAGAATACTTCCCGGTAAAAGTAAGTCTTAGACAGGGATGTGTAATGTCACCATGGTTGTTTAATATATTTATAGATGGGGTTGTAAAAGAAGTAAATGCTAGGGTGTTCGGGAGAGGGGTGGGATTAAATTATGGAGAATCAAATTCAAAATGGGAATTGACACAGTTGCTTTTTGCTGATGATACTGTGCTTATGGGAGATTCTAAAGAAAATTGAGTAAGGTGATGAGGGTATCAAATGATTTAGATAAAGAAAAACTGGATATCAAATTGGGGAGAAGGAGTATGGAAGAAGTGAAGGCTTTCAGATACTTGGGAGTTGACGTGTCGGCGGATGGATTTGTGAAGGATGAGGTTAATCATAGAACTGATGAGGGAAAAAAAGTGAGTGGTGCGTTGAGGTATATGTGGAGACAAAAAACGTTATCTATGGAGGCAAAGAAGGGAATGTATGAAAGTATAGTAGTACCAACACTCTTATATGGGTGTGAAGCTTGGGTTGTAAATGCAGCAGAGAGGAGACGGTTGCAGGCAGTAGAGATGTCCTGTCTAAGGGCAATGTGTGGTGTAAATATTATGCAGAAAATTCGGAGTGTGGAAATTAGGAGAAGGTGTGGAGTTAATGAAAGTATTAGTCAGAGGGCTGAAGAAGGGTTGTTGAGGTGGTTTGGTCATTTAGAGAGAATGGATCAAAGTAGAATGACATGGAGAGCATATAAATCTGTAGGAGAAGGAAGGCGGGGTAGGGGTCGCCCTCGAAAAGGTTGGAGGGAGGGGGTAAAGGAGGTTTTGTAGGCGAGGGGCTTGTACTTCCAGCAAGCTTGTGTGAGCGTGTTAGATAGAAGTGAATGGAGACGAATAGTATTTGGCACCGGTTATTTTTATATAGCCGGACTTGAGTCCTGGAAATGGGAAGTACAATGCCTGCACTCTAAAGGAGGCGTTCGGAATATTAGCAGTTTAGAGGGATATGTTATGTATCTTTATAGGTATATGCTTCTAAGCTGTTGTGTTCTGAGCACCTCTGCAAAAACAGTGATTATGTGTGAGTGAGGTGAAAGTGTTGAATGACAATGAAAGTATTTTCTTTTTGGGGATTTTCTTTCTTTTTTGGGTCACCCTGTCGTGCCGAATATGTAAAACTGATCAATTAGCAAGAACTCATTTAAAACTAAGTCCTTTCTAAAATTTTCTCTTGTACGTTTAAAGATATATTTTTTTCATTAATGTTAATGTAAAAATTTTTAATTTTGCACCAAAAGAATCTTAGAAAACTTACCTAACCTTATTATAACAATAACAAATTATTTTAGCCTAACCCAACTAAATATATTTTAGATTTGTTTACAATAATTTAATACTAAACAAACACAGTGAAATATATTTTTTTTCGTTAGGTTCAGAATGATTTTGGCGAAATTATTGCATACACAAATTTTCACTTGTCCTATATGGCAAGATGAGCGTTGCTATTTAAGCCAAGATCGCAAGTTCTGCCTATTCGGCACGACATATATATATATATATATATATATATATATATATATATATATATATATATATATATATATATATATATATATATATATATATATATGCAATAAGATCACAGTAAACAGGTGATTTCAAAATATGCAAAACAACCACTCTGAAAGAATAGAGAAATTCCAAGCGCTTTCGTGACTACTCACATTATCGTGAGTAGTCACGAAAGCGCTTGGAATTTCTCTATTCCTTCAGAGTGGTTGTTTTGCATATATATACACATATATATATATATAATATATATATATATATGTATATAAGTTAGGAGGAGGTGCGGGAGTACCAAAACTGTTGTCCAGAGGGCTGAGGAAGGGTTGTTGAGGTGGTTCGGACATGTAGAGAGAATGGAGCGAAACAGAATGACTTCAAGAGTGTATCAGTCTGTAGTGGAAGGAAGGCGGGGTAGGGGTCGGCCTAGGAAGGGTTGGAGGGAGGGGGTAAAGGAGGTTTTGTGTGCGAGGGGCTTGGACTTCCAGCAGGCATGCGTGAGCGTGTTTGATAGGAGTGAATGGAGACAAATGGTTTTTAATACTTGACGTGCTGTTGGAGTGTGAGCAAAGTAACATTTATGAAGGGATTCAGGGAAACCGGCAGGCCGGACTTGAGTCCTGGAGATGGGAAGTACAGTGCCTGCACTCTGAAGGAGGGGTGTTAATGTTGCAGTTTAAAAACTGTAGTGTAAAGCACCCTTCTGGCAAGACAGTGATGGAGTGAATGATGGTGAAAGTTTTTCTTTTTCGGGCCACCCTGCCTTGGTGGGAATCGGCCGGTGTGATAATAAAAAAAAATAAAAATATATATATATATATATATATATATATATATATATATATATATATATATATATATATATATTTCTTTCTTTCAACACACCGGCCATATCCCACCAAGGCAGGGTGGCCCAAAAAGAAAACCGAAAGTTTCTCTTAAATTTAGTAATTTATACAGGAGAAGGGGTTACTAGCCCCTTGCTCCCGGCATTTTAGTCGCCTCTTACAACACGCATGACTTACGGAGGAAAAATTCTGTTCCACTTCCCCATGGAGATAAGGAAATAAACAAGAACAAGAACTAGAAAGAAAATAGAAGAATACCTTGAGGTTTGTGTATATTTATGCTTGTACATGTATGTGTAGTGTGACCTAAGTGTAAGTAGAAGTAACAAGACATACCTGAAATCTTGCATGTGTATGAGACAGACAAAAGACACCAGCAATCCTACCATCATGTAAAACAATTACAGGTTTTCGTTGTACACTCACTTGGCAGGACGGTAGTACCTCCCTGGGTGGTTGCTGTTTACCAACCTACTACCTAGGGTATATATATATATATATATATATATATATATATATATATATATATATATATATATATATATATATATATATATATATATATATATATATATATATATATATATATATATATTGTTTTTTTCATTAACGCAACGGCCGTCTCCCACAAAGGCAGGGTGGCCCTGAAGAGAAAAGCTTTCATCATCATTCACTCCATCACTGTCTAGCCAGAGGGGTGCTTTACACTACAATTATAAAACTGCAACATTAACACTCCTCCTTCAGAGTGTAGACAATGTACTTCCCATCTCCAGGACTCAAGTCCGGCCTACCGGTTACCCTGAATCCCTTCATAAATGTTACTTTTGCTCACACTCCAACAGCACGTCAATTATTAAAAACCATTTGTCTCCATTCATTCATATCTAACACACTCATGCAAGCTTGCTGGAAATCCAAGCCCCTCGCACACAAAACCTCCTTTACCCCCTCACTTTCCTAGGCCGACCCCTACCCCGCCTTCCCTCCACCACAGATTTTTACACCATCGAAGTTATTCTATTTTGTTTCATTCTCTTTACATGTCCGAACCACCTCACCAACCCCTCCACAGCTCACTGGATAATAATTTTGGAAATCCCGCACCTCCTCCTAATTTCCAAACTACGAATTCTCTGCTTTATATTCACACAACACATTGCTTTTAGACATGACATCTCCACTGCCTCCAGCCTTCTCCTTGTTGCAACATTCATCACCCATGCTTTACACCAACATAAGAGCGTTGGTATAAATATACTCTCATACATTCCCCTTTTTACTTCCAGACTCCTAAGTGTATCACTCACCTTTTTTCCCTTATCAATTCTATGATTCACCTCATCTTTCATAGACCCATCTGCTGACACGTCCACTCCCAAATATCTGAATATATTCACCTCCTCCATACTCTCTCCCTGCAATCTGATATCCAATCTTTCGTTACCTATTTTTCTGTTATCCTCATCACCTTACTCTTTCTTATATTCACTTTTAATTTTCTTCTTTTACATACCCTGCGAAGCTCATTCACCAACGTCTGCAACTTCTCATCAGAATCTCCCAAAAGCACAGTGCCGTCAGCAAAGAGCAGCTGTGACAACTCTCACTTTGTGTTAGATTCTTTATCTTCTAACCCCACACCTCTTGCCAAGACCCTCGCATTCACTTCTCTTACAACTCCATCTATAAATATAATGAACAACCATGTTGACATCACACATCTTTGTCTAAGACCTACTTTTACTGGGAAATAATCTCCCTCTCCCCTACATACTCTAACCTGTGGCTCACTATCTTCGTAAAAACTCTTCACTGCTTTCAGTAACCTACCTCATATTCCATACATTTGCAACATCTGCCACATTGCCCTCCTATCCATCCTGTCATACGCCTTTTCCAAATACATAAATGCCACAAAAACCTCTTTACCCATATCTAAATACTGTTCACCTACACACCCCCTACCCTTCCTAAAGCCTCCTTGTTCATCTGCTATCCTGTTCTCCGTCTTGCTCTTAATTCTTTCAATAACAACTCTACCATACACTTTACCAGGTATACTCAACAGACTTATTCCCCTTTAATTTTTAAACTCTCTTTTATCTCCTTTGCCTTTATACAAAGGAACTATGCATGCTCTCTAAAACTAGCGTTGAGGGTTCTAGTCACACCACCACCACCATCACTAGCTGCGAGGCTGTAGTCGTAAGCTAAAGTTATCGAGTGAGGAGCCAGTAGTGCTACCTGATATTAAGTTGAAAAATGTTGTGCAATTTTTGGGTGTCTTTACTGTGGGAACATTCCGCCAGCTATTGGCTTCACTAGTCCAGTACAGAGAACAACGGAGGAAGACGAGAAGTAGATTCAGGTAATAAGTCCCTCAGCCTAGAGATGAGCTATTGATTCCACCAATTTGGTATCAAGAGTGATAGACTGAATAACTCATTTCCAGAATAAGGGACTAATTATCTCATTCTCTTCCTTGTCTTCCACCATTTCTCTCTCTACTGGGCTGATGAAGCCAATGTGTGGCGAAACGTATCCACAAAGATTCCCTAATATACTGATGCTGGGTTCCTGGTTGTGGAACTTGACATATAGTTCCTCGTTGTTGTACCTGACATACAGTTCCTGGTTGTTGAACTTGACATACAGTTCCTGGTTGTGGAACCTGACATACAGTTCCTGGTTGTGGAACCTGACATACAGTTCCTGGTTGTGGAACTTGACTTACAGTTCCTGGTTGTGGAACCTGACATACAGTTCCTGGTTGTGGAACTTGACATACAGTTCCTGGTTGTGGAACTTGACATACAGTTCCTGGTTGTGGAACCTGACATACAGTTCCTGGTTGTGGTACCTGACATACAGTTCCTGGTTGTGGAACCTGACATACAGTTCCTGGTTGTGGAACTTGACATACAGTTCCTGGTTGTGGAACCTGACATACAGTTCCTGGTTGTGGAACCTGACATACAGTTCCTGGTTGTGGACATAACCTGGTTGTGTACCTGACATACACATACAGTTCCTGGTTGTGAACCTGACATACTGGTTGTGGAACCTGACATACAGTTCTGGTTGTGGTAGACATACAGTTCCCGACATACACTGTACTGACATACACGTGACATACAGTTCTACCTGATTGATGGACTGATGGACTCCTCTCAAGTTTCTTGGGATTCTTAATAAAACTGTCTTTTCTTGTTTGTTTCAGATAACGTGAAATGGTAGAGGACGCGGAGGTGGTCGATGCTAGTGAGTTAATATTGTTGTAAAGCTACAAATACTTATTCTAAATTTTCGAAAGTGGAAGTATGTGGGCACGGCAAGTAATTTCTTTGTGGACCGTGGCGGGACGTCGCGTCGCGGGACGTAGCGTCGCTGCTGCGACGTAGTTTAGGCAAGGATGAAAAAGATCAGGGTCTTGTGAGTTCTAGGCAGCTTCCTGGACAAGTAGCGATGATGCATAAGAACAGCCGTAGCTCACAGAGCAAGCTGGCAAACCCAGAGCAGTTGAGGTATGGATCCAGGGATGATCCTCCGAGTGAAGGCGTGAGGGAAGGACAGCTGGCCAACACACCCACATACAGTGAACGACCAGTGTGGACAGTTGATGGGTGGGTTGGACCTCAATCTGACAACTTTAAGAATCGAAAACCAAAAGTCAGCCTCATCAACCATAGAGAGAGGGAGATCTACTACAGTGACAGCACAGAGGATAACACTAGGACAGCTGTCAGTGGAGACAGGGAGGGGGACAGCCCAGCTTCATTCCGGTATCCTGCCGACAGACAGAAGAAAGTGTTGCCAGTTGGTTCGCGCCCACCCACGCCACACCGCCGAAAACCATGGTGGCACTGGTTGTCCTTGAGGGACGACAGTGCCATGTTTTTGCTGCTGGCCATTCTACTGGTCATCTACATGGGGCTGGGCGCCCTCGTTTTCCAGGCATTAGAGGAGAACTATGAGCAGCAGGCGAGAAGCTACTACTTTAACAAATACAATGACACTCTCCAAAAGATAATTAATTCTATTGCGGCCAGAAATACGAATATATCTGACATCGACGAGCTCGTCTACATATGGGGCAACATGTCCCTTGGACGGTACAGGCCCCAGGACCGGGTACTCTGGGATTTTGCTGGCAGTTATTACTTCGTCTATGTTGTTGTCTCCACTATCGGTAAGTTGCTTCACACTCTGTTTAACTATTTCCCTTCACTATCTCCCCTTTTGTAATATTACAGGTGTTTCACCCTTCAAGGAAAGCTTCATGATCACTGAAATTCTCTTCCGTCAAGGCACTGAAACTACTCGTGTTCAGACCAAACCTGACTACCATCTGTTTCATATTCACCAGGTGATTCAGCAGTCTAATTTTCGTGTACATAAACTTCACGCAAATGACGTCAAAAATAATCTGAATTCAGGATTGAAGTGGAGACCCGAGTACCGCAATATACACATAATTCCATCCTCACGGATATGTAGTGTAGAACACAAGCCGGTGAACAACCGGAAATGAGCACATGGCTGTAAAAAGGCCTGAAGACAATGACGAACGCTATATTGAACATCTGTTTTTAGACCGGAAATAAATTTTTAGACAGGAGATAAATTTTACTTTAAACTTTACATTTTTCTAACCACACGTTCTCTCTCTCTCTCTCTCTCTCTCTCTCTCTCTCTCTCTCTCTCTCTCTCTCTCTCTCTCTCTCTCTCTCTCTCTCTCTCTCTCTCTCTCTCTCTCTCTCTCTCTTTTATTTTACACAGGATTTGACAAGGTTAAGGATCCCTAGCTTTATTGACAAGCTATTTACAGGTTAAGGGTTCCTAACTTTATTAGCAAGCTAAGAGATGTTACCTACATCAGCTCATTTGAAAGCATTTTTATTGTTATGAGACATACAAGTAGGGAACAGGATGAAGTTGGAGCCATCTGTGGGCCAGAATTTTCATTTGATCAACTGACTTTATCTCGTTGACATCATTATGCTGTACGAATGTGTTCCAGATTCGAGTCATCCTGGGTATATATGATCTCAGATGGAGTGATGTTCTGGAGAAGGGTACAGCCAGAGTGAAGTTGCTGCTTTCTGCCCGTCTTGTGGCATAAAAGCTTGTTTCACGCTGTCCTCGAAGTGGATCCAAGTGTGGTATTTTGACAATATTGGCCTTGTACATAACAGTAAGGCCACCCACATCCCTCCTATGTTGAAGGCTCTGCTGAAATGACAGATCTATCCAGGATGGGTCCAGGCGAGAGATGAGACGTCTTGCTCTGTTCTCTGCTCTGTCAAGCAGTCGCAGATGAGAGGGAGGAGCAGGAAAACCAAGAAAGTGGAGCATACTCAAGGTGTGAGCGTACTTGTGCCTCGTACAGAATATTGCAACCCCTACTCTATGTATATATATATATATATATATGTATATATACATATATGTATATATATATGTGTGTGTGTATATATATATATATATGTATATATATATATTTTTTTCTTATTATCACACTGGCCGATTCGCACCAAGGCAGGGTAGCCCGAAAAAGAAAAACTTTCACCATCATTCACTCCATCACTGTCTTGCCAGAAGGGTGCTTTACACTACAGTTTTTAAACTGCAACATTAACACCCCTCCTTCAGAGTGCAGGCACTGTACTTCCCATCTCCAGGACTCAAGTCCGGCCTGCCGGTTTCCCTGAACCCCTTCATAAATGTTACTTTGCTCACACTCCAACAGCACGTCAAGTATTAAAAACCATTCGTCTCCATTCACTCCTATCAAACACGCTCACGCACGCCTGCTGGAAGCCCAAGCCCCTCGCACACAAAACCTCCTTTACCCCCTCCCTCCAACCTTTCCTAGGCCGACCCCTACCCCGCCTTCCTTCCACTACAGACTGATACACTCTTGAAGTCATTCTGTTTCGCTCCATTCTCTCTACATGTCCGAACCACCTCAACAACCCTTCCTCAGCCCTCTGGACAACAGTTTTGGTAATCCCGCACCTCCTCCTAACTTCCAAACTACGAATTCTCTGCATTATATTCACACCACACATTGCCCTCAGACATGACATCTCCACTGCCTCCAGCCTTCTCCTCGCTGCAACATTCATCACCCATGCTTCACACCCATATAAGAGCGTTGGTAAAACTATACTCTCATACATTCCCCTCTTTGCCTCCAAGGACAAAGTTCTTTGTCTCCACAGACTCCTAAGTGCACCACTCACCCTTTTCCCCTCATCAATTCTATGATTCACCTCATCCTTCATAGACCCATCCGCTGACACGTCCACTCCCAAATATCTGAATACATTCACCTCCTCCATACTCTCTCCCTCCAATCTGATATCCAATCTTTCATCACCTAATATTTTTGTTATCCTCATAACCTTACTCTTTCCTGTATTCACTTTTAATTTTCTTCTTTTGCACACCCTACCAAATTCATCCACCAATCTCTGCAACTTCTCTTCAGAATCTCCCAAGAGCACAGTGTCATCAGCAAAGAGCAACTGTGACAACTCCCACTTTTGTGTGATTCTTTATCTTTTAACTCCACGCCTCTTGTCAAGACCCTCGCATTTACTTCTCTTACAACCCCATCTATAAATATATTAAACAACCACGGTGACATCACACATCCCTGTCTAAGGCCTACTTTTACTGGGAAATAATTTCCCTCTTTCCTATGTACTCTAACTTGAGCCTCACTATCCTCGTAAAAACTCTTCACTGCTTTCAGTAACCTACCTCCTACACCATACACCTGCAACATCTGCCACATTGCCCCCCTATCCACCCTGTCATACGCCTTTTCCAAATCCATAAATGCCACAAAGACCTCTTTAGCCTTATCTAAATACTGTTCACTTATATGTTTCACTGTAAACACCTGGTCCACACACCCCCTACCTTTCCTAAAGCCTCCTTGTTCATCTGCTATCCTATTCTCAGTCTTACTTTTAATTCTTTCAATAATAACTCTACCATACACTTTACCAGGTATACTCAACAGACTTATCCCCCTATAATTTTTGCACTCTCTTTTGTCCCCTTTGCCTTTATACAAAGGAACTATGCATGCTCTCTGCCAATCCCTAGGTACCTTACCCTCTTCCATACATTTATTAAATAATTGCACCAACCACTCCAAAACTATATCCCCACCTGCTTTTAACATTTCTATCTTTATCCCATCAATCCCGGCTGCCTTACCCCCTTTCATTTTACCTACTGCCTCACGAACTTCCCCCACACTCACAACTGGCTCTTCCTCACTCCTACAAGATGTTATTCCTCCTTGCCCTATACACGAAATCACAGCTTCCCTATCTTCATCATTATTATTATAATCAAAAAGAAGCGCTAAGCCACAAGGACTATAC
>NC_091326.1:29698644-29793644 GCF_038502225.1 Cherax quadricarinatus
TCCTGGGGCTGGGATGGAGGACATTGTTAGCCGGCTTGACAACATCATGAACGGTAATGGGATCAATCCTATTATTTGCCTCAGTGCAGGAGGCAATGATGTAGGCAAGCGTAGAAGTGAGGATTTAGTTAGAAAGTTCAGGACAGTTATAGACATGATTAGGAAGAAGGGGGGGGGGCGCCCTGTTATATGTGGCATTTTGCCAAGAAGAGGTGTTGGTAATGAATGGTTGTCCAGAGCAATTGGTATTAATTGTTGGCTGGATAAACACTGTAAGGATAATGCAGTACCATTCATTGACAACTGGGACAACTTCTATGGCCGAAATGACATGTATGCCAGGGATGGGGTTCACTTATCCAGGGCAGGTGTGGGATTTCTTGCTAACTCAGTTGAGGAGGTTGTTAGGACTTTAAACTAGGATTAGTTAGAGGTATGGGTTTAGAAATGATTAATAATGAGTATGGATATATTGACTTATGCTCTGATATTAAGAATCTTAATAGTAACTGTCATGGAGTAACTCTGGGTAATGATAATTTCAGAAATTGTGTAAAACCAAAGATGAATAGGAAAAATGTGCAAACGAAAAAACATATGATGGTATTTTATGCTAACAGTCGAAGTGCAAGAAATAAAATTAATGAACTACGTTTGGTAGCATGTGCTGGGAACTTTGATATCATTGCATTAACTGAAACGTGGTATGATTTAAAGAGTTGGGATATGACTGCTGAGTGTAATATTCAGGGATTTAAGTTGTTCAATGTGGATAGATGTAATGGGAAGGGGGGAGGAGTTGCATTGTATGTTCGAGAAAATATTAATTGTTGCATAAAAAAAGGTATAAAAATAGATGGAGCAGTAACAGAGTCTGTTTGGGTAGAGTTCGTGGAGGGTCAAGAAAAACTAATTCTAGGTGTAATATACCGACCTCCAGGCTTGGATCACGATAGAGGGAGACTTCTTTGGGACGAAATTGTTAGGGCTTCTGGACACAGTAACATAGTCATAGTAGGGACTTTAACTTTAACCAGATTGACTGGAATACTTTGACAGGTAATCTAGAGTCCAGTGACTTCATGGAAACAGTTCAGGACTGTTTTCTGAAACAGTGTAACTGAGCCTACCAGGGGTAATAATTTGCTAGACCTAGTCTTGTCAAATAAGGAAACACTCGTGAATAATCTGGAGATCACTGAAGAGCTTGGCGCAAGTGATCACAAATCCATCACTTTTAGCATTAATTGGGAATGCAAGAATAATGATAATACAGTAAAAATCCCTGATTTTCGTTCTGCCGATTATAATGGACTTAGGGAACATCTGTCTAATCTTGATTGGGGTTATCTAGCTAATGATTTTATTGACGATAATCATACTTATGAATATGAAGGGATCTCCTTTTATGATTGTTTTCTTAATAATGTACACAGTGCCCAGAGTATATACATTCCCCAGAGAGAAATTAGGTCTAATAATAACGATCCCAAATGGGTTAACAGGAGGCTAAAGCATCTATTAGGGGAGAAAAGGGGAATTTATCGGCGCATCAGAAGAGGAGAGGTTAACCTTACTGACCAATATATTCAGCTTAAAAGAGAAGTAAAAAAGGCGATTAGAAAGGCTAAACGTGACTATGAAATTAGAGTTGCTAATGAATCAAAGTCTAATCCAAAGGGGTTCTTTCAGGTGTATAGGACGAAAGTGAAGGAAAAAGTAGGACCTCTGAAATCTGGGAATGGACAGCTGACGGATAATGAACTGGAAATGTGTTCCTTATTTAATGACTATTTTTTGTCAGTTTTTACACAGGAAGATGTAAATGAGATTCCAGTAATTAACAATTATTTAATTCCTGATGAATTTAAGTTAACTAATATTATTGTCACGAGGGACATGGTTATTAAACAGATAGACAGACTGAAGCAAAATAAGTCCCCGGGACCCGATGAGTTGTTTTCAAGGGTACTTAAGGAATGCAAGATGGAGCTTAGTCAGCCATTAACGAGTGTATTCAATGCGTCCATCCTTACCAGTGTTGTGCCAGAGTTGTGGAAGATGGCTAATGTGGTTCCTATATTCAAATCAGGGGATAAATCCACTCCTTCAAATTACCGTCCAATAAGCCTGACATCTATAGTGGGCAAGTTATTAGAATCAATTATAGCTGACATTATCAGAAGTCACCTTGAAGAGCATAACTTGATAAATGAATCTCAGCATGGATTCACGAGAGGTCGTTCCTGCCTGACAAACTTACTGACGTTCTTCAATAGAACATTTGAGGCAGTTGACAGTGATAAGGAATATGATATTGTTTATTTGGATTTTAGTAAAGCCTTCGACAGAGTACCTCACAAGAGACTCTTAAGAAAAGTGGCAGCTCATGGTATAGGAGGTAAAGTTCTAGCATGGATTGAGGCATGGCTTACCAATAGAAAGCAGAGAGTTACCATTAATGGAGTGAAATCTGAATGGGGATTAGTCACTAGTGGCGTTCCACAAGGATCAGTTTTAGGCCCTCTCTTGTTCATAATTTACATTAATGACCTTGATGAAGGGATTACTAGTGACATGAGTAAGTTTGCTGATGATACAAAGATAGGCCGTATAATTCACTCTGAGGAGGATATCAATGAACTCCAGGACGATTTGAACAAATTAATGTCTTGGTCTGAAAAATGGCAGATGAAGTTTAATGTGGATAAGTGTTAGGTACTTGCCCTTGGTAATGAAAATAACCCTCGAAGCTATAATCTAGGTGAAGTAGAGCTTGGTCATACAGAATGTGAAAAAGACTTGGGAGTCGTGGTAAGCAGAAATCTAAAGCCAAGACAGCAGTGCCTTAGTGTGCGCAACAAGGCCAACAGATTACTTGGATTTATCTCAAGAAGTATAAGTAACAGAAGTCCAAAAGTTATTTTACAGCTCTATACATCACTAGTGAGGCCTCATTTAGATTATGCTGCTCAGTTTTGGTCCCCTTACTACAGGATGGACATAGACTCATTAGAGAACATACAGAGAAGAATGACTAAAATGATTTACTGTGTAAGGAACCTCCCGTATGAAGATAGACTTAAAGCCTTAAATCTCCACTCTCTGGAGAGGCGTAGAATGAGGGGAGATATCATTGAAGTGTATAAGTGGATGACGGGCATAAACAAGGGAGACATTAATAAAGTACTGAGGGTGTCGAACCAGGTAAGAACCAGGAATAATGGATTTAAGTTGGATAAATTTAGATTTAGAAAGGACATAGGTAAGTACTGGTTTTCTAACAGAGTTGTAGATGCGTGGAACAGTCTTCCCGGTGGGGTGATAGAGGCTAGGACCTTGGGTAGCTTTAAGAAGAGACTGGACAAATATATGAGTGGGAGGGGCTGGGTTTGATTGGTGTTAAGGGGTACGGGAGTTATTTCTTGAGTAGCTTTAGGTAGATGTCGTTTTGATAAGGACCTGCCTCGTATGGGCCAGTAGGCCTCCTGCAGTGTTCCTACATTCTTATGTTCTTATGTTCTTACCCCTGCAGAGGATGGAAGCTTGTCCCGTCTACTACTGGTGATGTCCTTGATGGTCGTGGTTGTGGAGGTAGATACTTGGAATGAGGTATTGGAAAAGATGTTGGAAACATGTTTGGCAATGGAGTTGGTGGGGAGGACTATGTATCTCTTCTCGGCAGTGTCTTCTCTGGGTGTGTTGAAGATGTTTAATGCCCGCCGTCTGCATTCTCTGATGAAGTGACGAGGATAATGGAGTTTAGAAAATACTTGTTCAATTATAGTGCATTCTTCCTCAAGGAACTCAATGCTGCAGATTCTGAGTGCGCCTGGGAAGAAGTCTATAATTATACCACGTTTAGTTTTGGTGTCGTGGTGAGAGTAGAAGTGGAGAAGATCGTTTCGGTTGGTTGGTATTTTATGCCATTTATCTTCAGGTATACAGAAGTAAGATTAGGGACAAGATTGGCCCACTTAAGAGTAACTCTGGTCAGATCACTGACAGTGATAAGGATGTGTGCGAAATTCTCAATACCTACTTCCTCTCAGTTTTCACCCAGGAAAATACTAGTGATATTCTTGAAATAATAGATTATGTAGAGTAGGATGATAATAAACTATGTACGACTGCGGTAACTAGTGACATGGTCCTCAGACAAATAGAGAAACTAAAACCTAACAAATCCCCAGGTCCTGATGAACTGTTTGCAAGGATGTTAAAGGAATGTAAACAGGAACTTAGCATACCTTTGGCTAATCTTTTTAACATATCACTACAAACTGGCATAGTGCCTGATAAGTGGAAAATGGCAAATGTAATACCTATTTGCAAGGCAGGTGACAGGTCCTTGGCTTCGAACTATAGACCAATAAGCCTTACCTCCATAGTGGGAAAATTTATAGAATCAATAATTGTCGAAGCAATTCTTAGCCATCTTGACAGGCACAGATTGATTAATGAATCTCAACACGGTTTTACAAAGGGGCGTTCCTGTCTTACGAATTTACTTACTTTTTTCACTAAGGTGTTTGAGGAGGTAGATCATGGTAACATAAGAACATAAGAATGTAGGAACACTGCAGAAGGCCTACTGGCCCATACGAGGCAGGTCCTTATCAAAACGACATCTACCTAAAGCTACTCAAGAAACAACTCCCGCACCCCCCAACACCAATCAAACCCAGCCCCTCCCGCTCATATATTTGTCCAGTCTCTTCTTAAAGCTACCCAAGGTCCTAGCCTCTATCACCCCACTGGGAAGACTGTTCCACGCATCTACAACTCTGTTAGAAAACCAGTACTTACCTATGTCCTTTCTAAATCTAAATTTATCCAACTTAAGAACATAAGAACATAAGAACGAAGGAACACTGCAGAAGGCCTACTGGCCCATGCGAGGCAGGTCCAAGTCTCCTACCGGCTTAAGCCAATGCACCCAACCTAGACAGGTCAGGTCACAAAGTTGGTAGAATTACCGACAATATGTAAAGTAAAAGGACACAAGTGCAACTAATGTGACATTTATTGTGGCAACGTTTCGCTCTCCAGGAGCTTTATCAAGCCATTATGGCTTGATAAAGCTCCTGGAGAGCGAAACGTTGCCACAATAAATGTCACATTAGTTGCACTTGTGTCCTTTTACTTTACATAAGGTCAGGTCACATTGACTTAAGGGAGGAACACGGCAACCGACCTGTTAGCACAAGCTATCAGGTCTAACTCACACCCACCCACATCTACTCATGTATTTATCCAACCTATTTTTAAAGCTACACAACGTTCTGGCCTCTATAACGGTACTTGGGAGTTTGTTCCACTCATCCACAACTCTATTACCAAACCAGTACTTTCCTATATCCTTCCTGAATCTGAATTTTTCCAACTTAAAACCATTGCTGCGAGTCCTGTCTAGGCTAGATATTTTCAGCACACTATTTACATCCCCTTTATTTATTCCTGTCTTCCACTTATACACCTCAATCATATCCCCCCTAATTCTACGTCTTTCTAGAGAGTGCAGTTTCAGGGCCCTTAGTCTATCCTCATAGGGAAGGTTTCTGATACATGGGATCATCTTTGTCATCCTCCTTTGTACATTTTCCAGAGAATTTATATCCATTCTGTAATACGGTGACCAAAACTGTGCAGCATAATCTAAATGAGGCCTAACCAAGGATGTATAGAGTTGAAGAACAACCTGAGGACTCCTATTATTTATGCTTCTTGATATGAAGCCAAGGATTCTATTAGCTTTATTGCGAACACTTATGCACTGTTGTCTTGGTTTCAGATTACTGCTAACCAGAACTCCTAAATCTTTTTCGCAATCCGTAATATTAAGATCTACATTATTTAGTTTATATGTGGCATGGTTATTGTCCTGTCCAACATTTAGAACTTTGCATTTGTCTATATTAAACTGCATCTGCCACTTCTCCGACCACTGCATCAGTCTATTCAAATCTTCCTGGAGTGCTCGAATGTCCTCGTCAGAATGAATTCGACGGCCTATTTTGGTGTCATCGGCAAACTTGCCGATGTCGCTCTTTATGCCCTCATCTATGTCGTTTATGTAGATTGTGAACAGCAGGGGGCCCAACACTGACCCCTGTGGAACACCGCTCATGACACTTCCCCACTCTGATTTCTCCCCATTTATGCAAACTCTCTGCTGCCTATTTGTCAACCATGCCTCTATCCAGGAAAAAATTTCTCCTCCTATTCCATGTGCTTTAATTTTCCTCAATAGTCTCTGATGTGGGACCCTGTCAAAAGCCTTACTGAAGTCCATATACACAATATCATATTCATTACCATGATCTACCTTAAATCCATTATTCCTGGTTCTTACCTGGTTCGACACCCTCAGTACTTTATTGTCTCCCTTGTTTATGCCCGTCATCCACTTATACACTTCAATGATATCTCCCCTCATTCTACGCCTCTCCAGAGAGTGGAGATTTAAGGCTTTAAGTCTATCTTCATACGGGAGGTTCCTTACACAGTAAATCATTTTAGTCATTCTTCTCTGTATGTTCTCTAATGAGTCTATGTCCATCCTGTAGTAAGGGGACCAAAACTGAGCAGCATAATCTAAATGAGGCCTCACTAGTGATGTATAGAGCTGTAAAATAACTTTAGGACTTCTGTTACTTATACTTCTTGAGATAAATCCAAGTAATCTGTTGGCCTTGTTGCGCACACTGAGGCACTGCTGTCTTGGCTTTAGATTTCTGCTTACCATGACTCCCAAGTCTTTTTCACATTCTGTATGACCAAGCTCTACTTCACCTAGATTATAGCTTCGAGGGTTATTTTCATTACCAAGGGCAAGTACCTAACACTTATCCACATTAAACTTCATCTGCCATTTCTCAGACCAAGACATTAATTTGTTCAAATCGTCCTGGAGTTCATTGATATCCTCCTCAGAGTGAATTATACGGCCTATCTTTGTATCATCAGCAAACTTACTCATGTCACTAGTAATCCCTTCATCAAGGTCATTAATGTAAATTATGAACAAGAGAGGGCCTAAAACTGATCCTTGCGGAACGCCACTAGTGACTAATCCCCATTCAGATTTCACTCCATTAATGGTAACTCTCTGCTTTCTATTGGTAAGCCATGCCTCAATCCATGCTAGAACTTTACCTCCTATACCATGAGCTGCCACTTTTCTTAAGAGTCTCTTATGAGGTACTCTGTCGAAGGCTTTACTAAAATCCAAATAAACAATATCATATTCCTTATCACTGTCAACTGCCTCAAATGTTCTATTGAAGAACGTCAGTAAGTTTGTCAGGCAGGAACGACCTCTCGTGAATCCATGCTGAGATTCATTTATCAAGTTATGCTCTTCAAGGTGACTTCTGATAATGTCTGCTATAATTGATTCTAATAACTTGCCCACTATAGATGTCAGGCTTATTGGACGGTAATTTGAAGGAGTGGACTTATCCCCTGATTTGAATATAGGAACCACATTAGCCATCTTCCACATCTCTGGCACAACACTGGTAAGGATGGAGGCATTGAATACACTCGTTAAAGGCTGACTAAGCTCCATCTTGCATATGAATATGATATTGTGTATATGGACTTCAGTAAGGTTTTCGATAGAGTTTCACATTAGAGGCTATTGAGGAAACTTAAGGCACACGGAATAGGAGGAGAAATTTTTTCCTGGGTAGAGGCATGGCTGACGAATAGGCAGCAAAGAGTTTGCATAAATGGTGAGAAATCAGAATGGGGGCACGTCACAAGCGGTGACGAACCCGAACCCCTCACCGTGTGAAGCAAGAGATTTTGCCACCAGGTCACGGGCTCCGACCTCGGACCACAAAATAAAATAAAGCTATGCTATCGTATATAACTCTTGTTTTTATTCTTTGTAAAGCATTTGTGTTACTTATTTGTTCGTGGCTTTGATTTTGTAAAACAAACACTATGTTGGTTCTGGTACCACCCTGCCGCCCCTTCTTTGTAAAACAAACACTCTGTTGGTTCTGGTACCACCCTGCCGCCCCTTCTTTGTAAAACACTCTGTTGGTTCTGGTACCACCCTGCCGCCCCTTCTTTGTAAAACAAACACTCTGTTGGTTCTGGTACCACCCTGCCGCCCCTTCTTTGTAAAACAAACACTCTGTTGGTTCTGGTACCACCCTGCCGCCCCTTCTTTGTAAAACAAACACTCTGTTGGTTCTGGTACCACCCTGCCGCCCCTTCTTTGTAAAACAAACACTCTGTTGGTTCTGGTACCACCCTGCCGCCCCTTCTTTGTAAAATAAACGCTCTGTTGGTTCTTATACCACCCTGCCGCCCCTTCTTTGTAAAACAAACACTCTGTTGGTTCTTATACCACCCTGCCGCCCCTTCTTTGTAAAACAAACACTCTGTTGGTTCTGGTACCACCCTGCCGCCCCTTCTTTGTAAAACAAACACTCTGTTGGTTCTGGTACCACCCTGCCGCCCCTTCTTTGTAAAACAAACACTCTGTTGGTTCTGGTACCACCCTGCCGCCCCTTCTTTGTAAAATAAACGCTCTGTTTGTTCTGGTACCACCCTGCCGCCCCTTGTTTGTAAAACAAACACTCTGTTGGTTCTGGTACCACCCTGCCGCCCCTTCTTTGTAAAACAAACACTCTGCTGGTTCTTATACCACCCTGCCGCCCCTTCTTTGTAAAACAAACACTCTGTTGGTTCTTATACCACCCTGCCGCCCCTTCTTTGTAAAATAAACGCTCTGTTGGTTCTGGTACCACCCTGCCGCCCCTTCTTTGTAAAACAAACACTCTGTTGGTTCTGGTACCACCCTGCCGCCCCTTCTTTGTAAAACACTCTGTTGGTTCTGGTACCACCCTGCCGCCCCTTCTTTGTAAAATAAACACTCTGTTGGTTCTGGTACCACCCTGCCGCCCCTTCTTTGTAAAACAAACACTCTGTTGGTTCTGGTACCACCCTGCCGCCCCTTCTTTGTAAAATAAACACTCTGTTGGTTCTGGTACCACCCTGCCGCCCCTTCTTTGTAAAATAAACACTCTGTTGGTTCTGGTACCACCCTGCCGCCCCCTCTTTCCTCAACACCCACCTGGATCTTTCCACTGTTCCCAGGAGGGCGGTACCGCCCACTGTGGGATTCACTACTCGACTAAGGAACGGAAGAGACATCATCCATGGCAGGGATAATGAACATTAAAATGGTATAAAATACCGACAGATTGTTAGGTAAGACACATATGCAACAGTTAGGTAGCTTTATTTCGAAACGTTTCGCCTACACAGTAGGCTTCTTCAGTCGAGTACAGAAAAGTTGTTAGAAGCAGAAGATACTTGAAGACGATGTAATCAGTCCATCACCCTTAAAGTTTTGAGGTGGTCAGTCCCTCAGTCTGGAGGGATACCAGAAGCATCACACAAACATCGTTACGACTTGAAGGAAACAGTAAACAGGAAGAATCTTACAATAGACAAATTACGGCTTGAACTTAATTGCAAATCCATTTTCATATGAAGAACCTGAATTTGTTAACATTTCAACCAAGGCTCCCCTCAAGGAAGGTTCCTTGATGTTGGTGAGGGGCTCTTGATTTAGGGAATTGGATCTGTGCTCCAGTTCCCCGAATTAAGCCTGAATGCCTTCCACATCCCCCCCCCCAGGCGCTGTATAATCCTCCGGGTTTAGCGCTTCCCCCTTGATTATAATAATAATAATTCAACCAAGGCTGTTTATTTTATTTTATTATGCCCCCCTCTCAAGCACCCTGTTCCTCTTCACTCTTTCATGTGTATGTGTGTGTACTCAACTATTTGTACTCATCTGTTTGAGGTTGCTAGACTGTGCACGTGTTTCTTTACAAATATGTAATTAACACATTCGTCTAGAACCTTTTTTTCAAATTTTTTCTCTACCTCACTCTGGCCACGAGTGGCATGTTCGTGTGCACGCGTGTTCTTGTTTCTGTTCGTGGGCATGCACATGCAAATATGTTTGCATATATAATCTAGTCTTTGTGAGCGTGTATACGAGACACGTAGCCCTCCCGTTTACTGTCCCCTTGCCTGGAATTCAAGGTTCAAGTGTCTATATCCACTTAAGTAAATCAATTTGTGGCGAGACATAGACTTTACTAGAGTACAAGATATAGTGTTCGTCTAGAAAGAGAAAGGTATTGTCAGGTCAGTATGTTCTGCCAGCTTGAACCTTGAAATACCAGGCAAAGGGACAGTAAACAGGAGGGCCACGTGTCTCGTATACACGCTCACAAAGACTCGATTGTGTGAGGTCAGAGTGGTCGAGCAGAGAAACACTGCGGCAAGCCTTCCAACCCAAAACTGACTCACGAAATCGTAATGACACGATTACAAACAAACCATAACCGCAAACAAATCAAACAAACCATGCTTATATTTGTTTTATATTCTGCTGCAATATTGGCTATAGGTAAGGATAAAGAAAACATTCTGACCGCGGGTTCAAACCCCACCCGTGGTATGGTTTGTTTACACTTCAGACTTGATATAAAAAGTACTTTCAATGTAGTATTCTGTATTGAAAAGCTCTTCATTACTGCAAGTCCTGAGCGCCTGCCAGTACTTCCCGATCAATACGCCTTGCTAGGTCTGCAGATCATGATGTGTGAAATACATGAGGTCGTGCTTTTTGGTGTGCGTCCTGTACAATGTCCGTATTAATGCTCTTCCTGTTTTGTGAGGCAAACATCCCAGAAATAAAGGTAGTGAATGAAGTAAACCGTATTGATGGCTCAATCTGGTTTAACTGATCTGTGAAGTTATGTCAGTTGAACCGTTGAGGGGCAGTGGCGTGGATATCATCCAAGTGATATTCCGAGGGCCAAACTGCACTTAGTGGGCAGGAGATTCGATTGCCAAAGGAAGTTCATGTCTGTAGTTTTGTATTCTGGAGGTCAAATCTCGCAAAAGACGATAGTGAGAAGAATTTACCATGCCTTACAACAGAAGTAGACTTTACGTAATTTTTCTACCTAACTAGCTCAGACAACCTCTC
Source organism: Cherax quadricarinatus (assembly GCF_038502225.1). Taxonomy (NCBI): domain Eukaryota; kingdom Metazoa; phylum Arthropoda; class Malacostraca; order Decapoda; family Parastacidae; genus Cherax; species Cherax quadricarinatus. The sequence continues at coordinate 29,709,677 of NC_091326.1, forward strand.
AATTCTGCAGGTAATGGGTCTGAGTAGTATGCTGGATTCGTGGGTTTTGGGTAATCTATGTATGCGGGTTTGATGTGGATTTGCAAGTAGTAGATTATTCAGCGCCGACAAATCTGTACCATAACACTCAGATATATTATCTCGGGTATTAGGAGTGTTCTACACCGGTGCTCTACACTAGTAAAAACATAAGAAAATAAGAAAGAAGAGCACTGCAGCAGGTCTACTGACCCAAGCCAGGCAAGTACAAGTCACCTACTGGCCTAATTCAGCCAAGTCCAACTCACACCCACCCACACCCACTCATGTATTTGTCTAACCTATTTTTAAACCAACACAATGTTTCAGCTTCAATAACGTTACTCGGGAGTTTCTTCCACTCTTCCACAACTCTACTGCCAAACCAGTACTTTCCTATATCCTTTCCAAATTTATTTTTTTCTAACCTGAATCCATTGCTGCGAGTCATGTCGGGGTTAGATACTTTTACCACGTTATTTACGTCCCCTTTATTTATTCCTGTTTCCACTTAAGAACATAAGAACATAAGAAAGGAGGAACACTGCAGCAGGCCTGTTGGCCCATACTAGGCAGGTCCTTTACAATTCATTCCACTAACAAGCATTTGACCAACCCAATTTTCAATGCCACCCAAGAAATAAGCTCTGATGTGCAAGTCCCACTCAAATCCAACCCCTCCCACTCATGTACTTATCCAACCTAAATTTGGAACTACCCAAAGTCCTAGCCTCAATAACCCAACTAGGTAGACTGTTCCACTCATCAACTACCCTATTTCCAAACCAATACTTTCCTATGTCCTTTCAAAATCTAAACTTATCTAATTTAAATCCATTACTGCGGGTTCTCTCTTGGAGAGATATCCTCAAGACCTTGTTAATATCCCCTTTATTAATACCTATCTTCCACTTATACACTTCGATCAGGTCTCCCCTCATTCTTCGTCTAACAAGTGAATGTAACTTAAGAGTCTTCAATCTTTCTTCATAAGGAAGATTTCTAATGCTATGTATTAATTTAGTCATCCTACGCTGAATGTTTTCTAACGAATTTATGTCCATTCTGTAATATGGAGACCAGAATTGAGCTGCATAATCTAGATGATAAATTAGACACATGTGCAACTCTTGGGTATCTTTATTGAGGAAACGTTTCGCCACACAGTGGCTTCATCAGTCCATACAAAGGAGAATCTTGAAGAATAGGAGGAGAATGAGGTAATCAGTCCCTCAACCTTGTGTCGATGTGGTCAGTCCATCAATCTTGAATAGAATACGGCATACGTGCTGAGAAGGAGCTTATATACCGTTGGCAGGAGAGGTGAAGCAGTCAGAGGCAGTGTAACACTTATTCAATGTTGAAGTAGGTCGTGCCCAAGAATTGGGCAAGCGAAGAATTCCCAAGTATTAAGATCCCAAGAAGATGCAGCATCTTCTTGGGATCTTAATACTTGGGAATTCTTCGCTTGCCCAATTCTTGGGCACGACCTACTTCAACATTGAATAAGTGTTACACTGCCTCTGACTGCTTCACCTCTCCTGCCAACGGTATATAAGCTCCTTCTCAGCACGTATGCCGTATTCTATTCAAGATTGATGGACTGACCACATCGACACAAGGTTGAGGGACTGATTACCTCATTCTCCTCCTATTCTTCAAGATTCTCCTTTGTATGGACTGATGAAGCCACTGTGTGGCGAAACGTTTCCTCAATAAAGATACCCAAGAGTTGCACATGTGTCTAATTTATCAACATGTCGGTTCTCTGAACCATTCATCTACAAAGCTGCATAATCTAGGTGAGGCCTTACTAATGATATACAAAGCTTCAGTATGACCTCTGGACTTCTGTTGCTTACACTTCTTGATATAAATCCCAGTAATCTATTTGCCTTATTACGTACGTTTAGGCATTGCTGTCTTGGTTTAAGGTTGCTGCTTACCATAACCCCCAAGTCCTTTTCGCAATCTGTATGGCTAAGTTCTACATTATTTAACTTATAAGTGCTAGGGTTATGGACACTCCCGAGCTTCAGAACCTTGCATTTATCTACATTGAACTGCATCTGCCACTTTTCTGACCAAGAGTAGAGTTTGTCTAAATCCTCCTGAAGTTTCCTAACATCTACGTTTGAATCAATTATCCTACCTATCTTCGTTTCATCGGCGAATTTGCTCATATCACTAGTAATTCCTTCATCAAGATCATTGATATTTATTATAAACAACAACGGGCCCAAGACTGATCCCTGTGGAATGCCACTTGTTACTGATCCCCACTCGGATTTAACCCCATTTATGGACACTCTCTGCTTCCTGTCTGTGAGCCATGACTCGATCCACGAGAGCACCCTTCCCCCAATGCCATGAGCTGCTACTTTCTTCAACAGTCTTTGGTGCGGGACTCTATCAAATGCCTTACTAAAATCTAAGTAAATAATATCAAATTCTTTATCGTGGTCAACAGCCTCAAAAGCCTTACTGAAGAAAGTTAATAAATTAGTTAGACAAGACCGGCCTATTGTGAATCCATGCTGAGCTATAATTGACTCTAGTAATTTGCCTACAATTGATCATATATAATCAAGCTATGCATTGTTCCATTGTTTCTTATCGAGATGGCTTCTTATAATCTCAGCTTCTATCAACTTTTCTGTACTTATAATTGACTCTAGTAATTTGCCTACAATTGAGGTCAGGCTTATTGGGCGGTAATTTGACGGTAACGACTTGTCCCCTGTTTTAAAAATAGGAATTACATTAGCCATCTTCCACATATCAGACACTACACCTGTTTGAAGAGATAAATTAAAAATATTAGTTAATGGTTCACAGACTTCCATTTTGCATTCCTTTAGAACCCTTGAAAAAACCTCATCAGGACCCGGTGACTTATTTTGCTTCAGTCGGTCTATCTGCTTCACAACCATTTCACTAGTGACGGTGATGTTACATAATTTATCTTCTTCTGGCCCACTATAAAAATTAATTACCGGAATATTGTTAGTGTCATCCTGTGTAAAAACCGAGAGAAAATAATTGTTTAAAATCGAGCACATTTCATTCTCTTTGTCAGTAAGATGCCCATAGTTATTTATAAGGGGACCTATCTTATCTCTGACTTTTGTTCTATAGACCTGGAAAAAACTTTTTGGGTTAGTTTTAGAATCCCTAGCAACTTTAATTTCATAGTCCCTTTTAGCTTTTCTTATCCCCTTTTTAATGTCCCTCTTAATGTCAATATACTGATTCATAAGATGACCCTCGCCTCTTTTGATACGCCTATAAATTCCTTTCTTATGCCCTAGTAGATATTTCAGCCTATTATTCATCCATTTTGGGTCATTTCTATTTGATCTAATTTCTTTATAAGGGATAAACGTTCTTTGAGCAGCATGTATTGTGTTCAGAAAACTGTCATATTGATAGCTCTCTTCGTTACCCCAGTCAACAGATGATAAGTGTTCTCTAAGCCCATCGTAATCTGCTATGCGAAAATCTGGGACTGTTACTGAGTTATCCCTACTATCATACTTCCATTCAATGCTAAATGTAATTGATTTGTGGTCGCTAGCACCCAGTTCCTCTGAAACTTCTAAATTATTAACAAGGGATTCATTGTTTGCCAGAACTAAGTCAAGCAGGTTATTACCCCTTGTAGGTTCTGTCACAAACTGCTTCAAAAAACAATCCTGAACTACTTCTAAGAAGTCGTATGATTCTAAATTCCCAGTCAAGAAATTCCAATCAATATGACTAAAGTTAAAGTCTCCTAGAATTACTACATTATCGTGCCTTGTGGCCCTAACAATTTCCTCCCATAGTAGTCTCCCCTGGTCCCTATCTAAATTTGGGGGACGGTATATCACACCTAAAATTAATTTTTCATGCCCCTCTGAAAATTCTATCCAAACAGACTCTGTATGTGTTACTTCAGACTTAATACCCGTTTTTATGCAACAGTTCAAGCGATCTCGGACATACAATGCCACCCCACCCCCTTTTTCCGACACTTCTATCTACTTGGAACAATTTAAAACCCTGAATGTGACATTCTGCAGGCATGTCCCGACTTTTTGAATTAAACCACGTCTCAGTAATGGCAAATACATCTATGTTACCTGCACTAGCAACTAGTCTCAACTCGTCCATCTTATTCCTAGCACTGCGACTATTTGTGTAATAAATATTTAAAGACCGTCCTCTCTCTTTACCCTTCCTGCTCCTTTCTGTTATTCCATTAAACCTATTACTGTCCTTGTCAATTAGTGCCACTGGCTTTCCAATATCCACCTCATTTTGCCTATTACTAGTTCTCCTAGTACTCATATTACTACCCTGCAACCTCACAGTTTTCCTGCAAAAACCCATACCACTATTCCTAGTTTAAAGACCTAACAGCTCCCTCCACTGCATTGGCCAGTGCTCCCACCCCACACCTAGATAAGTGAACTCCATCCCTGGCATACATGTCATTTCTGCCATAGAAGAGGTCCCAGTTGTCAATGAATGTTACCGCATTTTCCTTACAGTATTTGTCCAGCCAGCAATTGACACCAATTGCTCTGGACAACCATTCATTTCCAACTCCTCTCCTTGGCAAAATGCCACATATGACAGGTTTCCCACCCTTTCTCCTAATTATCTCTATTGCTGATCTATACCTGCTAAACAGGTCCTCACTCCTACGTCTGCCAACATCGTTGCCTCCAGCACTGAAACAGATAATAGGATTGCTCCCATTACCTCTCATGATGTCATCCAGATGGCTAACAATATCCTTCATCCCAGCCCCAGGAAAACACACTCTCTGCCTCCTACTCCTATCCTTCAAGCAGAATGCCCTATCCATGTACCTAATCTGGCTATCCCCAACAACAACAATGATTTTACCTTCCTTGGCGTCGTCCGTCGTGATGCTCCGAGTAGTCGACTCACATTCGCCAGGTAGCATTACACCACTTGTAGAATTCGTCAAGACGTTCTCGATGGTCTTCGTTGGGGTTTCTAGGAATGTCTCACTCACGTCTGCAAATGCTTCTTTGGTGCTCGTTGTGGCATTCCCAGTAGAACACTCACATTCGTCAGGTAGCACCGAGAATGGGTTGGAAGTTTCCACGGTAATCTTCTGGTTTCTAGTTGTTTCTGCCTCTCCAACCGTTTTCTTGATCTTCAGCTTGGTTCCATGTTGCCCGGCCACTGACCAAGCTCCCCTCTTAACCTGGGTCTCCCCTCATTCTTCGTCTAACAAGTGAATGTAACTTAAGAGTCTTCAATCTTTCTTCATAATGAAGATTTCTAATGTTATGTATTAATTTAGTCATTATACGCTGAATGTTTTCTAACGAATTTATGTCCATTCTGTAATATGGAGACCAGAATTGAGCTGCATAATCTAGGTGAGGCCTTACTAATGATGTATAAAGCTGCAGTATGACCTCTGGACTTCTGTTGCTTACACTTCTTGATATAAATCCCAGTAATCTATTTGCCTGATTACGTACGCTTAGGCATTGCTGTCTTGGTTTAAGGTTGCTGCTAACCATAACCCTCAAGTCCTTTTCGCAATCTGTATGGCTAAGTTCCATATCATTTAACTTATAAGTGCTAGGGTTATGGACACTCCCGAGCGTCAGAACCTTGCATTTATCTACATTGAACTGCATCTGGCACTTTTCTGACCAAGAATATAGTTTGTTTAAATCCTCCTGAAGTTCCCTAACGTCTAAGTTTGAATCAATTATCCTACCTATCTTTGTGTCATCGGCGAATTTGCTCATATCACTAGTAATTCCTTCATCAAGATCATTGATATATATTATAAACAACAACGGGCCCAAGACTGATCCCTGTGGAACGCCACTTCTTACTGATCCCCACTCGGATTTAACTCCATTTATGGACACTCTCTGCTTCCTGTCTGTGTGCCATGACTCGATCCATGAGAGCACTTTTCCCCCAATGCCATGAGCTGCCACTTTCTTTAACAGTCTTTGGTGCGAAACTCATCAAAAGCCTTTCTAAAATCTAAGTAAATAATATCAAACTCTTTATCGTGGTCAACAGCCTCAAAAGCTTTACTGAAGAAAGTTAATAAATTAGTTAGACAAGACCGGCCTCTTGTGAATCCATGCTGAGTATCATTAATCAAGCTATGCTTATCGAGATGGCTTCTTATAATCTCAGCTATAATTGACTCTAGTAATTTGCCTACAATTGAGGTCAGGTTTATTGGGCGGTAATTTGACGGTAACGACTTGTCCCCTGTTTTAAAAATAGGAATTACATTAGCCATCTTCCACATATCAGACACTACACCTGTTTGAAGAGATAAATTAAAAATATTAGCTAATGGTTCACAGACTTCCATTTTGCATTCCTTAAGAACCCTTGAAAAAACCTCATCAGGACCCGGCGACTTATTTTGCTTCAGTCTGTCTGCTTCACAACCATTTCACTAGTGACTGTGATGTTACATAATTTATCTTCTTCTACCCCACTATAAAAATTAATTACTGGAATATTGTTAGTGTCTTCCTGTGTAAATTATTATTATTATAATCAAAAAGAAGCGCTAAGCCACAAGGGCTATACAGCTTCCTGTGTAAAAACCGAGAGAAAATAATTATTTAAAATCGAGCACATTTCATTCTCTTTGTCAGTAAGATGTCTATAGTTATTTTTAAGGGGACCTATCTTATCTCTAACTTTTGTTCTATAGACCTGGAAAAAACTTTTTGGGTTAGTTTTAGAATCCCTAGCAACTTTAATTTCATAGTCTCTTTTAGCTTTTCTTATCCCCTTTTTAATGTCCCTCTTGTTGCGAATAAGAAATTTTTTAAAGAACTTCAGAATGTGGCCTGTTACCATTTATTTCTTATGCAACAAGATTTTTGGATCCGAGTTATTTAAAGTTTTAGAGTGTATGGGAAATAATTTCAACTGGGAAACTCCATGGAATAATATTCAAATTTATTAAAGTATTTAAATACAATACTTTATCTTCTCTTTGTAGTTAATGTAACTTAATACTTTGTACAATAAATTTTCCATATACATTTAGTTCAAAATCATGGAAATGTCACATTAATAAGGAAGTTAAATTATTCTTCCTGTAATTAAGTCTTCATTAACATTTACATCTTTGTCTTAACAAGACTGTAAACTCAAAATACAAAAGGTACGAGATTTAACAAGACCTCTGAATCTTGAACTGACCAAGAATATAAATATCAAAAGAGTCTTTCAAAGCAATGAGGAACAAAGTGAGTCAGCTCTAGAGTCCAATTCTCAAAACCATTCAAACTGTACACCGTAAGAGCCAATATACGATCAGTTGTCAGGGCTAGAGCAGGGAGCGGACTGACTACTTGCCAGTCTGTTGATGCGTCGTCAGGCTGGATCACCTGACCCAACGTCAGTCAGCCGGACATAAACAATTGAACAATTCACCGGATAGTTCCGAGACTTAAACTCTATATACACAAGAAATCCTACCTAACAATAATACTAAAATAATAGTGATAATAACAAAATAGTGATAACGATAATAGTGATAACAGTGATAATAGTGATAATAGTGATAATAGTGATAATAACGATAATAATGATAATACCATGGTATTTGTCATATATTAACAGATAATAATATAACGCCGAAAGTCTCTATTTTAGCTATAAATATTAAGTGATGAACATATTCTCTTACAAATAACACAGGATGACCAATTTCGAAGATATAACACTCTTAATGTCAATATACTGATTCATAAGATGACCCTCACCTCTTTTGATACGCCTATAAATTCCTTTCTTATGCCCTAGTAGATATTTGAGCCTATTATTCATCCACTTTGGGTCATTTCTATTTGATCTAATTTCTTTATACTGGATAAACGTTCTTTGAGCAGCATGTATAGTGTTCAGAAAACTGTCATATTGATAGATCTCTTCGTTACCCCAGTCAACAGATGATAAGTGTTCTCTAAGCCCATCGTAATCTGCTAAGCGAAAATCTGGGACTGTTACTGAGTTATCGCTACTATCGTACTTCCATTCAATGCTAAATGTAATTGATCTGTGGTTGCTAGCACCCAGTTCCTCTGAAATTTCTAAATTATTAACAAGGGATTCATTGCTTGCCGGAACTAAGTCAAGCAGGTTATTTCCCCTTGAAGGTTCTGTCACAAACTGCTTCAAAAAACAATCCTGAACTACTTCTAAGAAGTCGTATGATTCTAAATTCCCAGTCAAGAAATTCCAATCAATATGACTAAAGTTAAAGTCTCCTAGAATTACTACATTATCGTGCCTTGTGGCCTTAACAATTTCCTCCCATAGTAGTCTCCCTTGGTCCCTATCTAAGTTTGGGGGACGGTATATCACTCCTAAAATCAGTTTTTCATGCCCCTCTGAAAATTCTATCCAAACAGACTTAATACCCGTTTTTATGCAACAGTTCAAGGGATCTCAGACATACAATGCCACCCCACCCCCCTTCCCGATACTTCTATCTACTTGGAACTTATACACCTCACTCATATTCTCCCTAATTCTACTCCTTTCTAGAGTGCAGGTTCAGGGCCTCAGTCTGTCCTCATAGGGAAGATTTCTGATACATGGGATCAACTTTGTCATTCTCCTTCGTGCAATTTTCAGGGAATTTATATCCATTCTGTAATACGATAGCCAGAACTGTGTAGCATAATTCAAGTGAGGCCTAACAAACGATATATGAAGTTGAAGAATAACCTGAGGAGTCCTGTTATTTATTCTTGTTGATATGAAGCCAAAAATTCTATTCGCTGTATTGCGAACACTTGACTTGTACTCACCGGAGTGCAGGAGAGAGAGATGTATCTTAATCTACATCTGGAAGATCCTGGAGGGACTGCTCCTTAATATGCACACAGCAATCACTCCATACGAAAGCAAAGGACTTGGCAGGCGATGCAACATACCCCCAGTGAAAAGTAGGGGCGTCACTGGTACACTACGAGAAAATGCATTAAGTGTCCGGGGCCAAAGACTGTTCAACAGCCTCCCACCAGCAATAAGGGGCATTACGGGAAAAACCCCAGTTGTCTTCAAGAGGGAGCTGGACAGATACCTAAAGACGGTGCCGGATCAGCCGGGCTGTGGTTCGTATGTTGGATTGAGTGCGGCCAGCAGTAACAGCCTCGTTGATCAGGCCCTGATCCACCGGGAGATCAGGTCGTGGACAGGGCCGCAGTGGCGTTGATCCCCGGAATGCCCTCCAGGTAGACTCCAGGTTATCTTGGTTCCAGATTACTACTGACCAGAACCCCCAAATCTTTTTCGCAGTCATTGATATTAAGACCTACATTATTTAGTTTATAAATAACAGTGTCATTTTTCTTTCCAACGCTAAGGACTTTCCATTTGTCGATATTAAATTAAACTGCATCTGCCACTTCTCCGAGCACTGCAAGTTTATTCAGGTCTTCCCGTAGCGTGCTAGTGTCCTCATCAGAAATAATTCGACGACATATTTTGGTGTCACCGGCAAATTTGCTTATCTCGCTATTTATGTCCTCACCTATGTCACTTATGTAATTTATGAACAGTACAGGGCCCAACACTGACCCCTGTGGAACACTGCTCGTGAAGCATCCCCACTCTGATTTCTCCCCAATTATGAAAACTCTCTGCTGCCTGTCTGGGAACCACAGCTCTAGTCAGGAAAAAAATTCTCCTTTTATTCAGTGTGTCAGCATAGTTGCTGATCCCCCTTACATGTGTTGCATAGCTTAGCTGAGTATCATAGTACCATCCATGTGTTTTATATAGAAGTTCCCTACTAGGCCTAGTGACTGTATGATGTCACGGGATGTGGCATGAGTGAGTGGGATGCCCTACCTCACTCTCAGTCCATGGATAGACATACAACAGGCAACTAGGCAGGTTGGGCCCCTTCCCTTTACCACAGTCTGACAATATATAGTTTTACCATCCAACAAGTGTGTTTATCTTCGACCATCATATCTCCTTTCGAACCCCCATGACAAATTGGTGACAGCGGTGTTGGCATAAAATTGATAATTACGCCGATGCACGGAGATAAATTCTCTAAGCCGACGAGGGACATTTTGTGTGGCCAGTAGGCCGACCTACCCAAGCAAGCTTTCACTAGCCTCATGCTTCCTACTTCTGGTCAGCCCAAGTCCAGTCCAGCCTAAGCTTTACACCATCCAGCCTTGCCTGCCAAGCCAGCTTTCCACCCCTGCTGTGCTCATCGTTACAAGTTATCAAGCCAGTCTGTGTGAAGGGTTAAGCCAAGCCAGCCAGCAACTAGCCCAGGTGACTAACCCAGTACTCAAGCAAGCCACGTGGATATAGTCTTCATCGCTCTGTGCTTCAAGTTCTAGCCATTCTGAGTGTTTTATCATCCCTGTGGTGTTGTGGTATTTTGTGGGTTTGTTTTTAAGGCAGCCGGCTTAGAATATCTTTGTGCCTAGTGCGGGAGTCCTCAGTGTGGCTTACGCCATTCATCCCATAGGCCCAGTCACCACGCGGTGTCTCACAACCGCGGTGCCTCACCCACCCACCACCACTATTTTTGTACCATTATTACGGGTTCTAGCATCATATTTTTAAGGACCAGGTGTGTTCCTTCGTCAGTGGCGCCATCATAAAAAGCCTCCTGTGTGAGTTCATCGTCGATTTAAGCACAAATTCTTTGGGCCGTCAACGTGTTGAGTGTAGCAGGGGAATGCCGCCAGCCACGAGTCTCCACCTCTACCATTCACTACCATCAACCTCATTCTATAACGTCGCTACAGTGTTAATGAATATTTTTCAAAGAGACATTTGTGAGTGTTGAGACATTTCTTTTTTGTGTTTCCAGTGATTTCTTAGAGACATTCAGTGACTTGATTAGACTCAGTGTTCAATATATACTGCTTGCAATATTATTATTTTTCCCCCTTTCTTCAGTGTTAATTTTCGTGCTTTATTTTATGTCTGTTGTGTTGTGTTTCTTTTTTTATAAGTTTACTGCGTTGTATGTTCCTCAGTTACATTTTCTTTTATTCTCTAAATTCTTGTTTTACATTTTGCAAACATGTCTCAAGTCTTCTCGAGCAATGCCTCAGCACATTCTGCTAGTCCAACCATTAATGCATCAGTCCCAAATTCGAGTAATTCTTCATCAAACAATAGACACACACAGACTTCGAGCCTTCGCAATTTTAGTCATGATAATTATGACGCTGTGCTGTTGTTCAATGGTAACCCAGATAACCTGGAAGGATGGTTCACTGCTGTTCGTGCTAGAGCAAATGCCTCAGTAGATGGTCCTCCGTCAGAGAGTTGCCTAATTAGTATCGGAAAGGAGAGTCTAGCTCATTCACCAGCTGCCTCACATGTCTTCAACTTGATCCATATGAAGGACTTTCAGGATCTAACCAAGTGACAAGATTATGAGCAATTAATCCATAATCGTCTTGAACCAGTATGAGAAACTGATCCTTTTTGTTGTTCTTAAGGAATTAGTGTGTACAGCTCCGAGGCCAGAGGAATCCTTAGATGAGTTTGCTCTTTGTTTAAATAACCTAATGTCTTCATTTGTTAAGGCAGATCAAAGTTCCAAGTACCTTAAAGACAATGATAAACCAGCTCTTGAGGGGTTTGCCAAATTAGCAGCATTCGGCGTTATTAAACAGCTAATGCCACCAACATCAATGTATGTGTATAATTCCAGTCCTCTAAATGCCACAATGGGACCGCTTGCAGCTCTTATCCATGTGAGTAATTTGCATCCCGAGGGAACCTTCCCCTATTGAAGGTCTATGTCAACCACATCAACCGCTTTGACCACTCCTGTACCTCCTCTTGTTTGTGCTACAACCAAAACTCCCAATCTAAATCACTCGCAATCGTCATCCAAAGCTAGTGTCAAGAGTCATCATTCCCGTAGAACTTGTAGCATGTACAGTACCCATAGCCAAAGAACTTGCTATAATTGTGGTTACTATGGCCACATCGCGGTAAATTGCCCTGATAGTCGCTCTAAGAGGCATCGTAATGCTGATAAGTACCTGTCCGATTTGCCTTATTGCACTTATCACAGAATTCATGGCCATGACACATCTGAGTGTAATGCTCTCTATAACCTCCAGTACTCTAGATCTTGCCATGGCCGTTCCAACCACAGAGCCAGGAGAGGAAATAGAGATCGGGGTTCTCAAAATAACCAGAACCAGCCTCATTCTTCCAATTCGGGGGAATCCGAGCACCCCAGTCTACTCGTCCAGTCGTGACAGTAGGTGATAATGAGTACACCATCCCTGTTCGCAATTCCTATGAAGCCTTAAGCAGTCTTGAGAATGACAACCGTGCTGATGATGTTGCTTCACACGTCTCTGACGTAGATGAATTTGGGGATGAAGTGGAACATGCCTTCTCCAATGACAACCCACCCTTCTGTTTGCACATAACTCCAAATGAAACGATAGGTCCTATAGTACAAGCATCTATTCATAATGCGCCCATTCATGTGTTCATGGACTCTGGTGCGCAAGTTAATATCATCAGGTCTAGTTTGTTTAAAGAGAAGCAGTTACGACGTGTCCTCCTCGTTGAACCAACTACTGTGACCTCCCTTAGTGGAGTAGCTGGTTCCCTTCTGCGTGTCCGAGGTCAGACTTCCCTCATCTTTTCTATCCAAGGTAGAGACTTTACTGCTTCTTTCCTTGTTGTTGACTAGATTACTTTCCCTGGTGACCTTCTACTGGGATTTGTTTCTATGAGAGACTTACGTATTGTGCTTGACCCTAACCGATGGCATGCCCAAATTGACGACTTGATCGTTCCATTTTGGGGTTACCAGCTTGGATCCGAGATATGCCATACTGCTGCAGAGTATGACGTTCGGATTAAGTCCTTACAAGCCAATGCATTTTCCAGTAGTGTACCCAAGTGGTCAGGCACTAGTAATTCTGTCACTCCCATCTGTGCTCCACCTACACCTTCAGACATGCAAGATAGTGGATTGCCTTAAGTGTCCGAGGACGCTCAGACTGCCTTGAGTGCTCAGCCTTTCCCTGCAATGTCTGCTAGTCCAAGTAGTAGTTTCACCACAGGAGACGCCTTGTCGGAAAACGATTACTTGAAACTAGTAATGCCATCTCTTGTTGATGTCACATGCCGTCTGCAGAAAGACGTCTTTGTTGTGGCTAGTGCTCTCACTAGAGTGTCTGTTGTTGTTCCTAGTGTTCCAGATGGTGATAACATCCTAGTTGACAGTGATTCCTGCAAAGTAAGGGGTTTATTTGTTGAACCTCCCTTACATGTTGTGAAAGACAGTAAGATCCATTTATTTCCTGCTAACACTTCGGGTCACAGTGTTCGTCTCAGAGCAAATATCAATCTCGTTGACCTGGTTCACTATCCTTACCCTGTTGAAGTACAGGATGACGTGCCACCCGACCAGTGGGTCGGTGCTATTTCAACAGGGGAGACCTCATCCACTCCACTGGATCAATCCATTCCACCAGTTGAGAAGAAAGACTTAGCTCCCACTGACTTCCCAGACGAAGTCAAGCATTTGTTGACTCTGTTGAACAAACGTCGTAAAGCCATTGCCTTACCAGGTGAGAAGATGGGTATAACGAACTTATTGTCCCATTGTATTCCACTTGAACCTGGTATTAGACCTATCTATATACCTGCGTACAGAATGCCTCATTCCCAAGTTGCTGTCGCAGAAGAGTTGATCAATCAAATGCTCGATGATGGAGTTATTGCACCTAGCAATTCACCCTGGAATGCACCCTTAATCCTAGTGCCTAAGAAGGACGGTACTTGGCGCCCGGTGATTGACTTTAGGAAGTTAAATGCGAAAACTATTCCAGATCGCTTCCCACTTCCTGTACTGGGTGATCGACCCTGGACTTGTTACAAGGGTTTTGGCAAGTCCCTCTTCACGAGGACAGCCAAGAGTTAACTGCATTCTCCACTCCCACAGGTCATTATCACTTCCTTCAAATGGCTTTTGGATTACGATCCTCTCCTATCACATTCTCTAGACTCATGACCAATATCTCTAGGGGTCTCATAGGTAAAGCACTTATGGTGTACTTAGATGACGTAATCGTCATGTCCGAAGACGCGGATACACATCTGAAAAGACTTGAAATAGTACTTGGTAAGCTTGAAGAAGCTAACTTAAAGATCAAACTGTCCAAATGTCAACTTTTCAGATCAGAAATTAAGTTTCTTGGTCACGTAGTCACTCCTGGAGGGGTTACGACTGATCAAAGTAAAGTAACGGCAGTGCTAAATTTTCCATCGCCCAAAACTGCTGATGCTGTAAAATCCTTTGTGGGTCTAGCAGGTTTCTATAGATCTTTCATTGCTAATTTTTCTTCAATAGCAGCTCCTCTAACTGAATTGCTTAAGAAAGATGTTCCTTTCGTTTGGATCTTCCATCAAGAAAGAGCATTCCAGACACTAAAAGTAAAGCTAACGTCCGCTCCCATTTTGAAATTCCCAGATTTTTCTAAGCCCTTCTATCTGACAACTGATGCTAGTTCAATTGGCATAGGTGCCATACTAGCTCAGAAGACTGATGGCAAGTACAACACAGTTGCATTTGCTAGTAGAGTCCTTACGAAGCTGAACGTAATTATACAGTAACGGAGCAAGGAGTTTTATCAATAGTATGGTCTTTAAAGCACTTCCAAGACATTAATTACCAGTACCCTGTTCATGTCTTGACAGACCATGCACCACTGATACCTTTATTCCAGAACAAACAACCTACTGGAAGGTTAGCCAGATGGCCCTTGACAATCCAAGAGTTCAATCCCACTTTTGAACATTTACCTGGCAAGTCAAACGTAGTCGCAGATGCTTTATCGCGACACTTTAGTATAGTAACTGCAGACCCTCCATTTACTGCCGAGGATGTAAAGAATGCCCAAAGAACAGATCCCATGTGGTCTGGTGTGATTCGATTCCTGCTCCAGGAAGACCTTATTCTGACTGTGAAGCTACCAGCACCCATTAGTGACTTTGTAATGAGTCAAGAATTACTGTATCGAACAGCCGAGTTGGGTACTCCAAGCAGAAGAGTATACCAGTTAGTAATTCCACAGTCACTAGTGAACGTAGCTCTACAGCTAGTTCATGATGCACCAGGTGTTGCACACCCTGGTATGGATCATTCTGTGAAACAAGCCAGAATGAAATACTTTTGGCCACGTATGGCAACTGACATTTTAGAGTATGTTAAGAAATGTAGTGTTTGCATGCAGCATAAAGGAAATGTCAATGGTCCAAATCCAATCCAGGTGTATCCTACCACTAGCGAACCGTGGGAAAGAGTTGCGCTTGATTTGTTAACCAATTTTAAATGTTCCCTCCAAGGCAACAAACATCTGTGTGTTATGGTAAACCATTTCACCAGATATTGTGAGTTAGTCCCTATTGCAGATAAGACTGCTGAGACAGTAGCTAAAGCGTTTAAAGAATGCATTATCTGCAGGCATACCACCCCTAAGTCCTTAGTAACAGATAATGGAGGTGAATTCTATAATGAGATTCTTGAAAATTTGTGTACCTTGTACAAAATCTCTAAATCCACCATTGTTCCTCATCATCCTGCCAGCAATGGGTTAGCTGAACGAACCAATAAGAAAGTACTTGATACCTTGAGAGCCACT
The DNA here is from genome assembly GCF_038502225.1 of Cherax quadricarinatus. Lineage (NCBI taxonomy): Eukaryota > Metazoa > Arthropoda > Malacostraca > Decapoda > Parastacidae > Cherax > Cherax quadricarinatus. The sequence continues at coordinate 29,725,384 of NC_091326.1, forward strand.
ATCAACCCCAATAGTGAAACTTGGGATGAAGTTATACCAGATGTTCAATGTGCCATAAATTCTGCTTACAATGCTTCCATAGGTGACACTCCACATTATGCATTGTACCGTGTAGACAAGCATTTACCCTATGAGTTGTTATATTCCACTCCAAAACCCAATTACAACCCTGATGATTTCGTAGCAACTCGTACCAGCATGGCTCAAAGTGTTTTTAGAAGAATCCGTGAAACACTTCATAAATCAACAGCAGAATTTACTAGAGTAACTAATAGCCGTGGTAAGCCGTCAAAAGTTAAAGTAGGTTCGAGAGTAATGCTGACCAATTCCAACAAAACATCCGCATTGCCTAAGCTCGATCAAAAGTTTGTTGGCCCTTATCAAGTTGTTGAACATATTACTGGCAATAAGTATAAGGTTAGAGAAATTAGTACTGGTAAGTACAAAGAATCGCATTTAGATCATATGAAGTTAGTATGCAATGTTGATGATATTGCTGCCCAGACTAATGTGACAAATGCTGACCATCCTCTTGATTTTGTACCCTCTACCTCAAATACTCAGTCATTTAATCAACTTGAATGTCGTTATTCTTTGTGTACTCGACAAGTAATGAGAAACCCACAAGTATCTTTTGTAGATACTCATTCAGATTGTCCTCAGTCAAGGCATGTGTTAGCCATTGCAGAAGAATTCAATCCTCCCAAAGATGATAACCATTCTGCATATGTAAACCTTACCCTCGCAGAATTGGTTTTAAATGTACATAGTCTGTATAATTAGATGTCCGAGATGAATGAAATTGTCAACTGTGTGTTTTGTTATCAGCAGATCAGTTTTCAATTTTTTTTTTTTCGTGTTCACGTTCCCTCCGTATTCTGAGAATTTAGCAATACTGATCTGTGTGCACCAGATTTGCCTTTGCTGTTAATTTCACCTTGTATATATATTTATTCTTCCTCAGAATCCGTAGAGTGCATGAACACAGATCGATCAATCAATTCCATCCTATATTATACCATGATTTGTACTTATAATTTGTAATGCATTACCTTAAAACTCGTTACGTTAGAACCCATTACGTTAAAACTCATTATGTTAACATCAGTTATGATATCATCCATTAGTTCTAAGTTACATATGTCTTTGTTATTGTATAGAATCAGCCCAGAACCACCTGCTGTTCAGCCTCAGGCATAGTAGTGTATGTCGAGACGACATACGTAACATGACCGAGCTGTCAGCATAGTTGCTGATCCTCCTTACATGTGTTGTATAGCTTAGCTGAGTATCATAGTACCATCCATGTGTTTTATATAGAAGTTCCCTACTAGGCCTAGTGACTGTATGACGTCACGGGATGCGGCATGAGTGAGTGGGATGCCCTACCTCACTCTCAGTCCACGGATAGACATACAACAGGCAACTAGGCAGGCTGGGCCCCTTCCCTTTACCACAATCTGACAATATATAGTGCTACCATCCAACAAGTGTGTTTATCTTCAACCATCATATCTCCTTTCGAACCCCCACGACACGTGTGCCTCTACTTTCCTCAAAAGTCTCCGATGTGGGACTCTGTCAGAAGCCTCACTGAAGTCCATATGCACAATATCATATTCATTACCATGATTACCTCCTCAAATACCTTAGTGAAAAAAGTTAGTAAATTCGTATGGCAGGAACGCCCTTTTGTAAAACCTTGCTGAGATTTATTAATCAATTTATGTTTCTCAAAGTGACTTCAAAGAGCCTAGGCAATTATTGATTCAATTAAAAATTAATTCCATTGTTCTACACCAGTGCTTAGCACTAGTGCTCTCCACCAGTGCTCTTCACCAGTGCTCTCCACCAGTGCTTAGCACTAGTGCTCTCCACCAGTGCTCTTTACCAGTGCTCTCCACCAGTGCTCTCCACCAGTGCTTAACACTAGTGCTCTCCACCAGTGCTCTCCACCAGTGCTCTTCACCAGTGCTCTCCACCAGTGCTCTCCACCAGTTCTTAGCACTAGTGCTCTCCACCAGTGCTCTCCACCAGTGCTTAACACTATTGTTCTCCACCAGTGCTCTTCACCAGTGCTCTTCACCAGTGCTCTCCACCAGTCCTCTCCACCAGTTCTTAGCACTAGTGCTCTCCACCAGTGCTCTTCACCAGTGCTCTCCACCAGTGCTCTCCACCAGTGCTGAACACTAGTGCTCTCCATCAGTGCTCTCCACCAGTGCTCTTCACCAGTGCTCTCCACCAGTGCTCTCCACCAGTGCTTAACACTAGTGCTCTCCATCAGTGCTCTCCACCAGTGCTCTCCACCAGTTCTTAGCACTAGTGCTCTCCACCAGTGCTCTTCACCAGTGCTCTCCACCAGTGCTCTCCACCAGTGCTTAACACTAGTGCTCTCCATCAGTGCTCTCCACCAGTGCTCTTCACCAGTGCTCTCCACCAGTGCTCTCCACCAGTGCTCTTCACCAGTGCTCTCCACCAGTGCTCTCCACCAGTGCTTAACACTAGTGCTCTCCACCAGTGCTTAACACTAGTGCTCTCCACCAGTGCTCTCCACCAGTGCTCTTCACCAGTGCTCTCCACCAGTGCTCTCCACCAGTGCTTAACACTAGTGCTCTCCACCAGTGCTTAACACTAGTGCTCTCCACCAGTGCTTAGCACTAGTGCTCTCCACCAGTGCTTAACACTAGTGCTCTCCACCAGTGCTCTTCACCAGTGCTCTCCACCAGTGCTCTCCACCAGTGCTTAACACTAGTGCTCTCCACCAGTGCTCTTCACCAGTGCTCTCCACCAGTGCTTAACACTAGTGCTCTCCACCAGTGCTTAACACTAGTGCTCTCCACCAGTGCTTAACACTAGTGCTTTCCACCAGTGCTCTCCACCAGTGCTCTCCACCAGTGCTCTCCACCAGTGCTCTTCACCAGTGCTCTCCACCAGTGCTCTCCACCAGTGCTTAACACTAGTGCTCTCCACCAGTGCTTAACACTAGTGCTCTCCACCAGTGCTTAACACTAGTGCTCTCCACCAGTGCTCTTCACCAGTGCTCTCCACCAGTGCTCTCCACCAGTGCTTAACACTTGTGCTCTCCACCAGTGCTCTTCACCAGTGCTCTCCACCAGTGCTCTCCACCAGTGCTTAACACTAGTGCTCTCCACCAGTGCTTAACACTAGTGCTCTCCACCAGTGCTTAACACTAGTGCTCTCCACCAGTGCTTAACACTAGTGCTCTCCACCAATGCTTAACACTAGTGCTCTCGACCAGTGCTCTCCACCAGTGCTTAACACTAGTGCTCTCCACCAGTGCTCTTCACCAGTGCTCTCCACCAGTGCTCTCCACCAGTGCTTAACACTAGTGCTCTCCACCAGTGCTCTTCACCAGTGCTCTCCACCAGTGCTTAACACTAGTGCTCTCCACCAGTGCTTAACACTAGTGCTCTCCACCAGTGCTTAACACTAGTGCTTTCCACCAGTGCTCTCCACCAGTGCTCTCCACCAGTGCTCTCCACCAGTGCTCTTCACCAGTGCTCTCCACCAGTGCTCTCCACCAGTGCTTAACACTAGTGCTCTCCACCAGTGCTTAACACTAGTGCTCTCCACCAGTGCTTAACACTAGTGCTCTCCACCAGTGCTCTTCACCAGTGCTCTCCACCAGTGCTCTCCACCAGTGCTTAACACTTGTGCTCTCCACCAGTGCTCTTCACCAGTGCTCTCCACCAGTGCTCTCCACCAGTGCTTAACACTAGTGCTCTCCACCAGTGCTTAACACTAGTGCTCTCCACCAGTGCTTAACACTAGTGCTCTCCACCAGTGCTTAACACTAGTGCTCTCCACCAATGCTTAACACTAGTGCTCTCGACCAGTGCTCTCCACCAGTGCTTAACACTAGTGCTCTCCACCAGTGCTCTTCACCAGTGCTCTCCACCAGTGCTCTCCACCAGTGCTTAACACCAGTGCTCTCCACCAGTGCTCTTCACCAGTGCTCTCCACCAGTGCTCTCCACCAGTGCTTAACACTAGTGCTCTCCACCAGTGCTTAACACTAGTGCTCTCCACCAGTGCTTAACACTAGTGCTCTCCACCAGTGCTCTCCACCTGTGCTCTCCACCAGTGCTCTCCACCAGTGCTCTTCACCAGTGATCTCCACCAGTGCTCTCCACCAGTGCTTAACACTAGTGCTCTCCACCAGTGCTTAACACTAGTGCTCTCCACCAGTGCTCTCCACCAGTGCTCTTCACCAGTGCTCTCCACCAGTGCTCTCCACCAGTGCTTAACACTAGTGCTCTCCACCAGTGCTTAACACTAGTGCTCTCCACCAGTGCTTAACACTAGTGCTCTCCACCAGTGCTTAACACTAGTGCTCTCCACCAGTGCTCTTCACCAGTGCTCTCCACCAGTGCTCTCCACCAGTGCTTAACACTAGTGCTCTCCACCAGTGCTCTTCACCAGTGCTCTCCACCAGTGCTTAACACTAGTGCTCTCCACCAGTGCTTAACACTAGTGCTCTCCACCAGTGCTTAACACTAGTGCTTTCCACCAGTGCTCTCCACCAGTGCTCTCCACCAGTGCTCTCCACCAGTGCTCTCCACCAGTGCTTAACACTAGTGCTCTCCACCAGTGCTTAACACTAGTGCTCTCCACCAGTGCTTAACACTAGTGCTCTCCACCAGTGCTCTCCACCAGTGCTCTCCACCAGTGCTCTCCACCAGTGCTCTCCACCAGTTAACCAGGAAGAATAAGTCCTCACCCTGGGAATCAGGGCAGAAGAAATTAACGTCAGAAATAAGATGACAAATATAATTTACCTTCTCCATCACCTATACACAATTATTTCTCCTCTGTTGATATTAAGAAAAATTCTTGAAAGCATTAAACACTTCCTTCGTAATATTATTTACAGAGTTATTATGCTTGACAGAATGAGTAAACGTCACTTGTCTTTATCAGTGGAGTAGCTAGAGGGAGAGCAAGGGTTGGGAGAGTTATTATGCTTGACAGAATGAGTAAAACGTCACTTGTCTTTATCAGTGGAGTAGCTAGAGGGAGAGCAAGGGATGAGAGAGTTATTATGCTTGACAGAATGAGTAAAACGTCACTTGTCTTTATCAGTGGAGTAGCTAGAGGGAGAGCAAGGGTTGGGAGAGTTATTATGCTTGACAGAATGAGTAAACGTCACTTGTCTTTATCAGTGGAGTAGCTAGAGGGAGAGCAAGGGTTGGGAGAGTTATTATGCTTCACAGAATGAGTAAACGTCACTTGTCTTTATCAGTGGAGTAGCTAGAGGGAGAGCAAGGGTTGGGAGAGTTATTATGCTTGACAGAATGAGTAAACGTCACTTGTCTTTATCAGTGGAGTAGCTAGAGGGAGAGCAAGGGATGGGAGAGTTATTATGCTTGACAGAATGAGTAAAACGTCACTTGTCTTTATCAGTGGAGTAGCTAGAGGGAGAGCAAGGGATGGGACTCCTCCTTCTTGTGTACATTTTTCAAAACCGGTGGATTTTCAACAAGTTTATTATTATAGAAAGCAAATGTTATTTTTTTTTATATAAAACTCTAGTCTCGACGTCAGACAAACGTTTCTCGTATAGTTAAATTTAACATTAAGATATGAAATATCAGTGTCATCGACACAACCTGATATCCTCAGTTTTTTGGTACCAAGATTTGTAGTACCAAGCTTGTTGTATCAAGTTTTTTTGTAGGATTATTGTACCAAGCTTGTTGGATGCTTGTTGTACCAAGCTTGTACCAAGCTTGTTGGATGCTTGTTGTACCAAGCTTGTACCAAGCTTGTTGGATGCTTGTTGTACCAAGCTTGTTGAGTAACTAACTGATTTTCTCACTTTGTGATGAGAAGAATCAGGCTGGATCTTAGTACTCACTGCTATATCGTCATATTAAAACGAAAGAGATTGTTTTTTCGAGGGAAAGTCATATAAGAAAAGTGAAAACCTGCGCTGCTATTTGGCGCATTATTTATTAATAGTTTTATGTTGCAGATTCAGAGTTAACTTTGCACCATCATTAACTTTGCTCCACCATAAGATTTTCTCTGATTGTATTCAGTACCTGATGACGGTGTAGAGTTAAAGTCGAAACTAGTGAATAAATAATGTCTCGAGGAGCAGTGCTGGCTTTTACCTTCCTTATACTGTATATGTATATACATTGATAAACAGAAGAATGGAAGGGGACTCGAACTGTGGTGTTGCCATGTAGCAAGTCCAACGCTACATGGCATTACCAGTGAGCCATAAAGCATAAAATAAGATTCTACAGGCAACACTTGTGTGACTGGTCTACCTGAGTAGCACCAACTCTATTGGCAGTCGTTCATGAGGAATTATCAGCGGTAAACAACCAAAATGCATCCGAGACCAGAGTAGCAATTTCCAACTAATCATAGGTCACTGAGAGTAAATATCATGGTTAAAATGGTTTGTTAGCTCTACTTTTCAGTATACACCTACGTGTTACAACAGGTGTGGCAGTTTCTTACAACACTCACAGTCTGACTGACCTTCATTATTGTTCCAGCAGTCATGGAAGGTGGTTGTGATGTGCAAGTTTATATTCTGAGGTGAAAGGTCGGTGATTTTCTTAGCCAAACACTTTTTTAAACCTATAATAAATATTCACTGAGCAAGTTATTGATATGCATGTGAGGCATATTACATTAATTTTATTTTCCTACTGAATGATATAAATACTTCTGCTTAGCTGTCATGCTCTGTATTACAATGATTAAGTAATGAATAAATTTTCTGTTTATCTTCTAACTGTCTGTTGTTTTCTTCTTTCAGATGTCTCGTACTTGTGTGAATAGTGCAGACAACTTCTGCTACATTTGTGGTGAGGTGATCTTTGCACCACAGAAGCGCAGTGTAACTGCTAAGATAAGAGAGGGAGTCTTCAATGGTCCTCAGATTCGAGAGTTTCTTAAAGATGGGGACTTTGAACCAGACCTCCATGGGGAGGAGAAAGCTGCTTGGGAAACATTCAAGTTAGTGGCGAAGGAATTTCTTGGGAACAGAAGGGAAGGCAGCTGTGAAGAATTGGTGGAAAACCTCATCAAGGCTTACAAGAACATGAGATGTAACATGTCACTTAAAATCCACTTTTTGGACTCACATTTAAACTTTTTCCCAGCGAACCGTGGAGCAGTTAGTGACGAACATGGTGAAAGGTTTGACCAAGATATTTCAACTATGGAAAAATGGTACCAGGACAAATGAGGCCACAAGAATGCTTGCAGACTATTGCTGGACATTGGAAAGAGATGATTATTCAGCTCACTATAAGCGTCAAGCAAAAAGTCAGAGAGTAGGTACGGATTAGAGTTTAAACATACTGACACATATTGTAAGTTATAATAAAATAATAAAAATATTACATGTCTCGTATCTTTAAATCTATAGCCAATAAGCATTTTTCAAGGTGATATTTGGATTCAGGACATGAAAATACATAAGAATTAACTAATCTCATTTAAGAAGCATACAACTTTTCAAAATTTGTTGACCAGTGTTATCATCAACATACATGTATACATTTATGTACCTGAAAAGCTGCTGGAGTGTGATCAGGGTAATATATTGTGAAGGGATTCAGGGAAACCGGTTAGCCGGACTTGAGTCCGGCTAACCGGTGGGGTTGGGTGGGGTGGCACTCTGTGTCCCAGGTCATTTGAACTGTTGCATAAAAATGGGTATAAAGTCTGAAGTAACACATACAAAGTCTGTCTGGATAGAATTTTCGGAAGGGCAGGAAAAATCGATTTTATGCGTGATATACCGTCCCCCAAACAAGGGAACAAGGGAAACTTCTTTGGGAGGAAATTGTTAAGGCCACAGTGGACGATAACGTAGTAATTCTAGGAAACTTAACTTTAGTCAGATCGATTGGAATTCCTTGACTGGGAATTTGCAGTCTAACGACTTCTTTTGGTCTTAGTATCTTGATGCCTCTTTTAGTCATAGTATCATCTGATTTTTCCAGTCAATGCAGGGGTTTACACTATACCCTGTGGCGGCTGCGACAGAATATACATAGGTGAAACAGCAAGGAACCTCGAAACACATCTCAGTGAACACATTAATGCATGTAGGAACAATAACTTGAACAATACCTGCGTACAACACCGGAATTCCACCAATCACTTAATGAAATTCAACGACGCCCGACTAGTGATCAAAGAACCTAATTTCCACAGACGTAAATGCCTTGAATCATCAATCGCTGTTTCTAACACAATTTAGAAAAATAACGGCAACTTTATCATCACTAGAGTCTTAGCAAGGATCATCCTCAAAACAATAAACCCTGCCATCACAGAGTTGCTGCTGCTGATACTACATAAGAACATAAAAGAGAAGGAAGACTGAAACAGGGCTTCTCAGATCCAACCAGAAATATTTGCTCAACCTATTTTCATGTTTTACAAACATTAACTTTTATAACCTTTTTACTCATGTACGAGTCAACTTTTTCTACCACACGTATCACCACTCTAAGACTATACAAACCGTTGTTAGGTAAGACACATATGCAACAGTTAGACAACTTTATTCCGAAACGTTTCGCCTACACAGTAGGCTTCTTCAGTCGAATACAGAAAGTAGGCAGGAACAGTAGAGATGTGAAGACGATGTAATCAGTCCATCACCCTTAAAGTCGTAGAATTTGAGGTTGTCAGTCCCTCGGCCTGGAGAAGTTCAGTTCCATAGTCAGGAACTATCTGAAGATCAAGCGACAGTGCGGAGACTTAAATACTGTCGGAAGGAGAGGTGCAGGGTAGTAGTAGTAGTAGTAGTAGTAGTAGTAGTAGTAGTAGTAGTAGTAGTAGTAGTGAGAGGCCACTGAGAGGTCATGTCCCTCTCAGATCCAACACTTCTCACTTGAAAAGCTTGTCCAAGGTGTTTTCTGTACCAAGATGCCACGTGTTGCAGTGTCTGACAAGATGAACATCAAAATGGTATACAATACCGACAGGTTGTTAGGTAAGACACATATGCAACAGTTAGACAACTTTATTCCGAAACGTTTCGCCTACACAGTAGGCTTCTTCAGTCGAATACAGAAAGTAGGCAGGAACAGTAGAGATGTGAAGACGATGTAATCAGTCCATCACCCTTAAAGTCGTAGAATTTGAGGTTGTCAGTCCCTCGGCCTGGAGAAGCTCAGTTCCATAGTCAGGAACTATCTGAAGATCAAGCGACAGTGCGGAGACTTAAATACTGTCGGAAGGAGAGGTGCAGGGTAGTAGTAGTAGTAGTAGTAGTAGCAGTAGTAGTAGTAGTAGTAGTAGTGAGAGGCCACTGAGAGGTCATGTCCCTCTCAGATCCAACACTTCTCACTTGAAAAGCTTGTCCAAGGTGTTTTCTGTACCAAGATGCCACGTGTTGCAGTGTCTGACAAGATGAACATCAAAATGGTATACAATACCGACAGGTTGTTAGGTAAGACACATATGCAACAGTTAGACAACTTTATTCCGAAACGTTTCGCCTACACAGTAGGCTTCTTCAGTCGAATACAGAAAGTAGGCAGGAACAGTAGAGATGTGAAGACGATGTAATCAGTCCATCACCCTTAAAGTCGTAGAATTTGAGGTTGTCAGTCCCTCGGCCTGGAGAAGTTCAGTTCCATAGTCAGGAACTATCTGAAGATCAAGCGACAGTGCGGAGACTTAAATACTGTCGGAAGGAGAGGTGCAGGGTAATAGTAGTAGTAGTAGTAGTAGTAGTAGTAGTAGTAGTAGTAGTAGTAGTAGTAGTAGTACTACTACTACTACTACTACTACTACTACTACTACTACTACTACTACTACTACTACCCTGCACCTCTCCTTCCGACAGTATTTAAGTCTCCGCACTGTCGCTTGATCTTCAGATAGTTCCTGACTATGGAACTGAATTTCTCCAGGCCGAGGGACTGACAACCTCAAATTCTACGACTTTAAGGGTGATGGACTGATTACATCGTCTTCACATCTCTACTGTTCCTGCCTACTTTCTGTATTCGACTGAAGAAGCCTACTGTGTAGGCGAAACGTTTCGGAATAAAGTTGTCTAACTGTTGCATATGTGTCTTACCTAACAACCTGTCGGTATTGTATACCATTTTGATGTTCACACTATACAAACCCTTTGTGTCGAAAGCTCCTGGAGAGCGAAACGTTGCCACAATAAAATGTCACATTAGTTGCACCTGCTACCTAACATATTGTCGGTAATTCTACCAACATTATTGCATTATTGTTTTCATTATTATTGTCTTTAACAACAGGAACAATGAAAACAACAGCAATAAAAATAGCGAAAACTACAACAATAATAAAATTAATTGTATTTTAATAATTATAATAATTTTGGGTAGACAACCAAGAACCCTGTGAGCACCATGTCTACACTGGTGGTTCGGTCTCTACAGGACGCACTGCAGTAGCCTGTAAACTATCCAGAAATGATTCCTGCATTAGGTTTAACAGGTAACTCATCCCAACACTAGCACAGCTAGCTATGCTAGGGAAAGAACCTAACTTTTTTATAAACACAGGAAAAAGGATCTTATTTGTTAGCATGTCTGCTTTGCCAGCATTTGACAGTCATGTCTACAGAAGCAAAGATCAAAAGCTTTTATATCTTAGTTGAGTAAATGCTTCTCCATATATGAATCAGCACACATGATGACCCCGATATGGAACTGGATCTGCATGTGGCTGGCTGGAGACTGAGTTTTGGTTGGGATTTCTTCTGAAGATATAATTTCCAGTAGGTGAGATCATTGGACACGGTGACTGGCAGAAATTAGGATAGCGTCACCTATGGCAAGTAAATGTACATGTCACATGCGAACCACCAAACCCATGTAATTTTAGTGAAAAAAGAAATTAAGCATGAGCTTCAGTATAATTTAATACCCATTTCTAAGTAACTTCAGGGTCGATCGACTGAGCTATTTCTACTGTATGAATACATCATCCACTCAGTTGCTTTAGGATATTATCTTTAGCTTGCCAGCACAAGCTATCGAACAAGTAATACTTAGCTGAATGTGAGGTATACAACACCTCTCACTATGTACGTGTTTACATTACCATAAAATTCCCCATGGGCGTTTACACTAACGAAACCAACAAATCAATAAACATTACTTCATCGTTTCTCTCATTATTTTACGCCATTACTTCACTTCTTTATTGTCAGTATCAAATTCTTTCCACACATTTATGCTCACGAAATATTTGAATATATCTCCAGTGTTCACACTCGTCATTGTTCGAATATATCTCCAGTGTTCACACTCGTCATTGTTCGAATATATCTCCAGTGTTCACACTCGTCATTGTTCGAATATATCTCCAGTGTTCACACTCGTCATTGTTCGAATATATCTCCAGTGTTCACACTCGTCATTGTTCGAATATATTTCCAGTGTTCACACTCATCATTGTTCGAATATATCTCCAGTGTTCACACTCGTCATTGTTCGAATATATTTCCAGTGTTCACACTCATCATTGTTCGAATATATCTCCAGTGTTCACACTCGTCATTGTTTGAATATATCTCCAGTGTTCACACTCGTCATTGTTTGAATATATCTCCAGTGTTCACACTCGTCATTGTTCGAATATATCTCCAGTGTTCACACTCGTCATTGTTTGAATATATCTCCAGTGTTCACACTCGTCATTGTTCGAATATATCTCCAGTGTTCACACTCGTCATTGTTCGAATATATCTCCAGTGTTCACACTCGTCATTGTTCGAATATATCTCCAGTGTTCACACTCGTCATTGTTCGAATATATCTCTTGTGTTAACACTCGTCGATGTTAAATGCGAAATAAAGAATATATTGGTAATATAAATTACATTATTTTATGTATATGTTAACTTCAAATAAACACGCACGTCAACAGTATATTTAAAGGCCCCCAAATTATTCGCTTAAGGTTCACTATGCCAGTATAATTCTATTGTTACTCTGTGTTATATTTTATATTATTTGAAATAGGAATTCATTTCGCGTTTAAGTTCTGACAGGAACTTAACCTATATTGTTGTATTATTATACAACTGCATATCATTTCCTGCCTAAATTTTTCAAATTGACTCTGAAATTTCTAGCTTAATTGTATCTTCTTTAAAATATATTTCTTTTAGGCAAAGATATGTATTTGAGTTAATTAATTCTTGCTGTAGATAGCATTCTTTATATATATATATATATATATATATATATATATATATATATATATATATATATATATATATATATATATATATATATATATACATATATATATATTTTTTTTTATTTAATTATCACACTGGCCTATTCCCACCAAGGCAGGGTGGCCCGAAAAAGAAAAACTTTCACCATCATTCACTCCATCACTGTCTTGCCAGAAGGGTGCTTTACACTACAGTTTTTAAACTGCAACATTAACACCCCTCCTTCAGAGTGCAGGCACTGTACTTCACATCTCCAGGACTCAAGTCCGGCCTGCCGGTTTCCCTGAACCCCTTCATAAATGTTACTTTGCTCACACTCCAACAGCACGTCAAGTATTAAAAACCATTCGTCTCCATTCACTCCTATCAAACACGCACACGCATGCCTGCTGGAAGTCCAAGCCCCTCGCACACAAAACCTCCTTTACCCCCTCCCTCCAACCTTTCCTAGGCCGACCCCTACCCCGCCTTCCTTCCACTACAGATTTATACACTCTCGAAGTACTTCTGTTTCGCTCCATTCTCTCTACATGTCCGAACCACCTCAACAACCCTTCCTCAGCTCTCTGAACAACAGTTTTGGTAATCCCGCACCTCCTCCTAACTTCCAAACTACGAATTCTCTGCATTATATTCACACCACACATTGCCCTCAGACCATGTCATGCCGAGGAGGTAAAACTGATCAATTAGCAAGAACTCATTTAAAATTCTCTCTTATACGTTTAAAGATATATTTTTTGCATTTATGTTAATGTAAAAATTAATAATTTTGTACCAAAAGTACCTTAAAAAACTCACCTAACCTTATTATAACAAGCGCAATTTAATTTTGCCTAATTCAGCTAAATATATTTTAGATAAGTTTGCAATAATTTAATAATAAACACTATGAAATATATTTTTTTTCGTTAGGTTCAGAGCGTTGCTATTTAAGAAAAACTCGTAAACTTTATGTATTTGGCACGATATATATATATATATATATATATATATATATATATATATATATATATATATATATATATATATATATATATATATATATATATATATATATATATATGCAAAACAACCACTCTGAAAGAATAGAGAAATTCCAAGCGCTTTCGTGACTACTCACATTATCATGAGTAGTCACGAAAGCGCTTGGAATTTCTCTATTCTTTCAGAGTGGTTGTTTTGCATATTTCGAAATCACCTGTTTACTGTGATCTTATTGCATATATATATATATATATATATATATATATATATATATATATATATATATATATATATATATATATATATATATATATATATATATATATATATATATGTATATATATATATATATATATATATATATATATATATATATATATATATATATATATATATATATATATATATATATATATATAGGTGTATGAAAGATGAGGTGAATCATAGAACTGACGAGAGGAAAAAGGTGAGTGGTTCACTCAGGAGTCTGTGGAGACAAAGAACTTTATCCATGGAAGCAAAGAGGGAAATGTATTAGACTATAGTTATACCAATGCTCTTATATGGGTGTGGGGAATGGGTAGTGAATGTTGCAACAAGGAGAATGCAGTAGAGATGTCATGTCTGAGGGCAATGTGTGGTGTGAATATAATGCAGAGAATCCGTAGTTTGGAGATTAGGAAGAGATGCAGGAATACCAAAACTATTATCCAGAGGGCTGAGGAGGGGTTGCTGAGGTGGTTTGGACATGCAGATAGGATGGAACGAAGTAAAGTGACTTCGAAAGTGTATAAAGTCTGTAGTGGAGGGAAAGCGGGGGGAGGGGTCAGCCTAGGAAAGGGTTAAGGGAGGGGGTAAAGGAGGTTTTGTGTGCGAGGGGCTTGGACTTCCAGCGAGCATAAGTGAGCGTGTTAGATGGGAACAAGTGGAGACAGGTGGTTATTTGGGACTTGGGCTTGACGTGTTGGAGTGTGAGCAAGGTAACATTTATGAAATGATTCAGGGAAACCGGCAGGCCGTATTTGAGTCCTGGAGATGGGAAGTACAGTGTCTGCACTCTGAAGGAAGGGTGTTAATGTTGCAGTTTTATAACTGTAGTGTAATCGCGCCTCTGGCAAGACAGTGACGGAGTGGATGATGAAAGTTACTCGTTTTCGGGCTACTTTGCCATAGTGGGGAACGGCCTATGTGTTAATAATATATATATATATATATATATATATATATATATATATATATATATATATATATATATATATATATATATATATATATATATATATAATCATTGCCAGAAACAGATAAACAAAAAGTCAGTTCCTTATTTCCCTCACTGAGTTAAAAATTCTTCAACACCTTGAATTCTGATTGCAAAATAATCAAGAATCAAGCCTCTATAACACTAAACTCTGATTTCTCGCAGTAAGATCTTCAGAACAGGTAACGTGACCTGTTCTGATCACTTCACTGACCTCGTTTCGAAAGTACATTCTTTGTCATAAAATATGACAATGAAACAGCTGGCTTTTTTCACAATATTACTATCATATAAAATTGGGTAGGAAATTGCTGCTTTTGTTCCCACTGTCACTATATAAAAAAAGGCTTCTGGTTTCGACAACTCCTTCATTGTCTTACACAGATAAGAGTAGAGTGTGACTGCTTGCACAATATAACTATCATAAAGAGAAGGGCAGTTTACATACTGCGTGTTCCCACGTTATGACTATCGTATAGAAAATAGTACACTGCAGGTGCTTCCACAGTGTAGCTAGCCAACAGAAAATGATAGTCAAGCCCTGCGTGATTTGACTCAATTTAAATATCACAAAAATGAGTACACTGCAGGTAATAAAGAGTGTTAATTATAAAGTCTTAACCTCCTCCCGTCTTCCCTTCTTTCTGCCTTCAGTTCTTCTCGCCATCCCTTGTCTCCCGTCCCTAATGTTAATTTCACAAATTATGCTGCCAGGGTATCTTAGCAACGTGTGTGTGTGTGTGTGTATCTGTGTATATTTCATTTATACGTAAGTGATATAGTGTGAAGTCTCAGGTTGGTGTGAATGAATGAGTGGATGTGTACGTTCCTCGTTGCAAGTTTGTGTACGTACTGGGATCGGTGTACATGTGTGAGTGGCAAGCGATAGTGTGGCACTAGCCTGACGACACGCTTGTTTTGATCTACGACTTGACATTGTTGCTACGACAACCCACTGACTACCACCACTGCCACTACCACCTCCACTACATCAACCTCCACCACAACCCCCCCCCACCACCACTACCACCACCACCACTACCACCGCCACCACCACCATCACTACCACCATCACCACCACCATCAATACCACCACCACCATCACAACCACCACCACCACTACCACCCCACCACCACAATAACAGCTACTATCACCGCTACTACAGATACTACTACTTTAACCACCACCATCACCAACATTACTACCAATGTAACAACCACTGCTACCACCACCATCACCACTACTACCACTACAAACACATCCACCACCACTGCACCAAACAATACCACCACTACCACAATCACTGCCACCACCAGCTCAACTACTACCACCACCACTACTACCACCACCACTACTTCCACCACCAAAACTACCGTTACCACCATTACCACCATCGCCAGTTCCATCACCACCACAACTATCATCATTACCACCACCACCACTACCATCAGCACAACCACTGCTACTGCCATTACCACTATCACCACAACTACCACTACCCCACTAACACAATCACCATTATCACCACCACCATCATTACCACTACCCCACTATTACAACCACTATTATCACCACCACTACCACAGCCACCACCACGACGACCACCCCTACCACCTATACCACCACTACTATCACTATTACAACTACCAGCATCACCACCACTACAACTATCATTACCACCACACCACCACCACTATCACCACCACCACCACCACCACCACCTCTATCACTACCACTCTCAGTACCATCAATATTATCAGAACCACTACTACCACTACCACCATCATAACCACCATCACTACCACCCCCAATACCACCACCATTACGAAAACCACTACCACTACCAATTTCACCCCCAATACTGTCACCGCTTCCACCACCACCGCCACCAACAGTACCACCATCACTACTACCATCACTACCAGCACCAACAACAACAACACCACCACCTTTAACAACAACAACACTACCTCTACCACCACCACCACCACTACAGCACTTACACCATCACCAGAAATACCATAAAGCACCACTACCCCACTACCTCAACCGCCATTATCACCACCTCCACCATCACGAAAACCACCATCACCTTTATCACCACCACTACTACCACCACCACAGCTACTACCACAACCATTACCACCACCGCTACTACCATCACAACCATCAACACCACCAACAACAACACCACCAACAACAACACCACCACCACTACCACAACTACTGCTACTACCATTGCCACTATCACCACAACTACCACCACTACCCCCAACCTCCATTATCATCACTACCACCACCCCAACCACCACTACCAACACCACCACCACAACTACCACCATAATAATACCACCACTACAACCTCAACTACCAACACCATAACCACCACTATCACAACCACCACCACCACAACCACCACTATTTTTTTTTTTTTTTTTTTTTTTTTTGATGGATTAATTCTATATAATTTTTAATAGTTTCGAATATGGAATAATACTGATATATAGAAATATGATCCAGAACTCTAGACTCTCATATATAGTTCATAAAATATATAACTTCAAACACATAAAGTGCTCTAGACCAACGCTTAATTATTTAACACACTGTTCATGAGACCTACTAATGCATGAATATATTACAGAGGAGAGTGTGTACACAACGTCTGGAATTCAAGTGAATTTTCACAGTACTTAACGTGTTGACAGAGTTATATTACATGAAGACAAACAACATTCAGACCACATAGTCCGGCACGGGCAAGCCAGCGTTCCCTGCTGCCATTACCCACTATGGTACCAACTACCATGGTGTCATTTACACACCGTCATGGATTGGTGTTATTTTTTTTTTTTTTTTTTTTTTTAAAAATTGTACTTGAAACACTCGGAACAAATAATGTTAAAATTGTACCCCAGACATACCTCATATAACATTCATCAAACTCATCATGCTACCGCCCATTCTGGGAAACCAGCCCATTTCATCCCCCTTACCTGCCTTTCAACTCCCGTAAATCCCGTAAAGTGAAATTCCTATAACCCTCACTTAAATCCCTCTCCCATCTCCCCCCATACACCTCCTTATTTCTACACTTTGTCCTATAAAAAGTTGCTGTTAATGCATTAATTCTTTCACACACGTTCGCTCCTCTCATAGCCCAAGACATATAAATATAATCCGTAATTATATACCCTACCGCATTCTCTACCATCTGATTCACCCCACCTATGTCTAAGCTTAAAACCCTCAACACCTGCAAACCCCCCCCTCCCACTAACCTTATTACCTTACCCAACCAAACCCTTATTAGTTCAATACATTCGCAAAAATACACTATATGGAAAACAGTCTCCCATCCACCACAAGCCTTGCATATCCCATCCTCCCGTATTCTCTTATGGAGTAAAACCATTCCAGACGGTAAGATCCCATGTAAAAATCTATACATTACTTCTCGTACTTTAGGTTTTAAACGTAATTTGTTCAAACGCCCCCAGATATTACGCCAATCATACATCGGATAAACACCTTCTACCACTGCTACCACTGCCTTACCTTCCACCCCATCAAGGTTTCCCAATTTAATATGTGAAGGATCGCTCATGTTTATGATGACCCGTAACATTGCCTCACCTATTATGAACTCCCTACCCACCCACCACCGTTGCATATCCTGACGTATCTTATGAAGTCCGCCTTCCCTCGCCCCCCCCTCCCGCTTATAACTACGTTTCAAATACACACTCATAATCCTCTTTTCAACAGCTATAAGACCCAGCCCTCCACGGCCAACCGGGAGTGTGACAACCGCTCTACCTAACCATTCGCTTCCAGTACCCCAAATGAATCTAAAAACGCGCTTTTGTAACCTTTGTATCTCACTACGAAGTATCGGATATATTGCTGCTACATGCCAAAGTTTACTATATAATAGGACATTCGTTGTAATTACTCTTTGATGCAAAGTTAAGTGTGCAGCTCGTAAACCACTGAGGCGCTTCAGTACACCATCTACAATACGCACTGAATTTATTTGTTGTGCTAACTTGATATCACTTACATAAACGATCCCACATATCAGTAATTGGTCCACCTTTTTCCACCTTTCAACTACTTCACATTCCTCACTTAACCTATCTCCAAGATCCATATACTTCGTTTTCTCCTTATTAATTGACATGCCAGAAGCCTTTTCAAAAACATTTACTAACTTTTCCACCCGAGGCAAATCCCTGTTACCACTTACTAAAATCGTTGTGTCATCAACATATCCAACAATGCCAGCCCCCCCACCCCTTTCGTCACCAACCCCATTTGCTGCCAATAAGACCCTAATTCCTCTATAAAAGGGATCCTGTAAACACGCAAAAAATATTTGTGAAAGGGGACAACCTTGACGTAGACCCCTGCTCATCTGAATTTGTTCTCCTAACCTTCCATTTACCTGCACCCGCAAGGATGCATCTTGATACATTAATTTGGCCCATGATATAATTTCCTCTCCAAACCCCTGCCATCTCATAATCTTCCATAACGCTTCCCTTTCTACACTATCATATGCCGCCTCCCAATCTATAGCCAACACCCCCCCCACTCCCAATTTTACTCTTTCTTCAATAAAACTTCTAATCAAACCATGCCCGTCATACATAGACCTTCCCGGCACCCCATATTGTCCCTTATCGATCACTTTACCCAGGACCTTTTTTATTCTGTTAGCTAAAATTCTTGCAAAAATCTTATAATCACCACACAATAACGAAATAGCACGATAGTCTTTAACTGTTAATGGCTCACCTTTAGGCACTAAAACGACCACAGCCATCCGCTGCTGTGCCCCTAAAACCCGATCCCGCTTAATGATATTGAATAATCTTACCAAAAATTCTTTTAAAACGCTCCAATTTTGGAGATAAAAGTCACTGGGCAACCCATCAATTCCTGGTGCCTTTCCTAATTGCGCCCCGGATAAAGCTACCCATGTCTCGCACTCCGTTATCGGCCCTTCCAAAACGAATCGATCATGCTCTGTCAACTCACACTGCACAAACCTTCCAATTGACTGTAATGCTATTTCACTTATTCCCACACTTTGCGTTTTCAACTTAACCCAAGCATCAATATACCCACTCATACCCTCAGTCGTCGTCAACACCTGGTCCACTTTATACCCTTGCATACCTACCTGAACATTCAACCCCATTAACTCCATTGCCTTGCGACGTGTGTGTTGACTCCGCAACACACACGCCGACGGCCGATCTCCCCACAAAACCTCCTCAATCCCGCCCTTAAGCCTTTCCCCATCAAACCTCTCATTTTGTAATTTCCGGATATTTTCCTTCAAACTTTCAATTTCAATAACAGGATAATTAGCATTAATGTGTGCATAACAGTCGCGCAACTGCCCCTCTAAATATTTTTGAAAACCGTATTGTAACTGATTATATCTCTTCCCTCGATTAATATAATATTCCTTGATACGTTTTTTAGCTATTGTTTCCCACCAATTAACCATGGCAACATCCCCTGGTGCTTCTACCACTAAACGATCCCACATATGTCCAAAAGACAAAAGACTATCCTCTTCCTTTAATAACTTTACATTCAATTTCCAAAATGATGGACCCCTCCGAGGCACACCCTCAATATCCACATCTATTACCACTCCTCTATGATCCGAAAAAACCACATCTATCACATCCACCCTCCGCACAGTAACCGCACAAGGCACGTACATTCGGTCCAACCTCGCCGCATAACCTCGTTTAATGAAGGTATGCTCTACCATCCCTCCCCCCCCACACACATCCTTTAACCCCACCCCGGTCAATATATCCCCCAATATACCCAAACAACACCCCGCACCTCTGGGCTCCACATCTTTACGACGTATCACGCAATTCCAATCTCCGCCTATTATTGCAACATTCGGTAAACCACGTAAAAAATAGACCAGCACGTCCCGAACAAATTTAGTTTTAATACTCACGTCACCCTCAGCCGGACCATATACACATACTAAACTAATGGGAACCCTACCCCAAGTTCCATCCACCCTAATTACCCTCCCCTCCCCCCCTTCACTACGCCTTACTATAAACGGGCTAGTTTCCTTTACCAAAATGGCAGCCCCACCTTTCAAACGTGTCGCATGTTCCATGTACACATTATAACCACTCATATCCAACTCATAACCAGGCCTAAAATTATGTTCCTGTAAGAATACCACATCCACACCAAGTCTCACCAAATACTCATTAAACCACTTAAGCTTCCTCTCAGCTCTCAACCCGTTAATATTTATAGTAAAACACTTGAATTCAACAAATGGGTTTTCCTTTTGTCCCCGGCATTGACTTTACCCCAGTTCGTTTTGCAACACCTCTGTCCCTCCCCCCTTTGTTGGGAATCACCTTTGCAATCCCTTGATCCTTGGGTTCACCATTCCCTCTCTTCTGTACCTCCACCCAAGACTTTTTCCCAGGGCGTTGGGCAGGAGTGAGCACATCATCAGAATCCGATGATGCTGCAGTCCTCTTTCGTGTCCCGCCCTCCACCTGCATTTTGACATCTGAAGCACCGTCCTGATGCACCTCCACCTCTACTGCATGCACCTTCAATCCTGTAGACTCTCTCGTCGACAAACCGTCATCTTCTGCCATACCATCATTCACAGCCTTTCCCAGAACTGAGCCTGGGTCTTCCACCTGATCAAGGACCGATTCCTCTAACAAGTCATCCAACGCCTTTACCAAAGACGCCGCCACTTCTTCACCCATATTAGGTAGTCTCTCCTCAAAAACCTTATGTATGTCCAATGACTGAGATTCTCCTTGTAGCGTTACAACTGGCGATTCAAGCTCCTTTTCCTTGTCTACCTCCTCACTCCATGACAACCGTTGTTGGGGCGGTGTAGCAAGAGACTGTTCTCGCTCATCACCAACCTCGTCCACTGGCTGCTGTTGCTGCTGTTGCTGTTGCTGCTGTTGCCGTTGCTGTTGTGCCGGGTACCCACTTCGTTTCTCACACTGCGCCGCGATGTGGTCATATGACCCACATAGCCGACACGTACGTTGTTGCCCCGCATACGTTACATAGACTTGAGTCCTTAATTCTTTCAACACAATATATGAAGGAATAGGGTGCCGAAGAGTCATTTTAACTGTATACGCGCCTTCCAGCGCACCTGCATACGGTCCAGTTGCCCATCTCCCTGCTGTGGCTACGTGAACCGTCCCATAAGTACGCAGTTCACTGGTAATATCAAAATCAGTCGCCTCAAAAGGCACATTCCTGATTTTCACCCAGGTGTAATGTCGAGATACATCATGAAGTCTCACCGACACAGCTGTATTAACCTGTATGATGGTCTCCTGATACTTGTCGACCACTGCCTCGTAGACTTGTGCAGACGTCATCTTAACGAAGATTCTTGTCATTCCATTTAATGCGACACCACATATCTCCTCATTTGCTATACCATAGGTATCGCGAATGATCGCTGGTAATAATAAATCCATGTTGGATCCTGTGACAGCACCACGGATCATCTCAATGCAGACAGTGTTGATTCTTCTTCTGCTATTCAGCGCCATGTTGGAGAAAATAAAGTTTCCACCAACCAACGCTAGGGGCAGCTCAATCAGGTAAACTGCGCAAAACAAACTCAAACAGGAGCGTCTGCGCAGCTCGTCCACACGGCTCGGAGGCGATGAGGACAATGTTTACACAGGTAATATCTGGCCTGCGACCTGGTCGTAATGGGATTCAAAGAGACGCAAACAAAGCTACTAGTAGTATATGACTTGTATTTCCTTCACAGGATATAATTTGCCAAACATATACATGTACACTTATGTACACTATATACAGAGGTTGAATAGTAAGTGTACCACACGGTGACAGATTGCAAAAAAAGAAACCAGAGAGTCCACCGCAATCAACCAGCAGCTCAGACAAGTCTGTCAATTCGCTTGGCGCAAGTGAATCACGTTGCTTCACCCTTGGCGGGCTTGTTTGTGATTGGCCAGTTCGCTGGTTGGGAGGCAGCCTATATGGGAGTTTAACATACGATGAATAAAATGTAACATACTCGCAGCATTCCACGCCATCCCAGAAGGGCTCTAATAGCCAAGACAGAGCCTTAACTCCATGGGCAGTGTGCCGCCATGGCACTTAACAATAATGGAACCGCCTTTCCTCTCAACAATCCAACTCATTAGATAGGGTTCAACTTTCTCTAGAGGCTCAATGTCAAACTCTACCGTAAAGCGAGACAGCAGACAGTAGGACTAACGTCGGTTCAAAAAACCTGCGGATGGCAGCAGAATGTTCCCCTCATTAAAAAAAACAGCAACATCATTTTATAAACAGTTTTTATAGAATGGGAAAAAAAGGAGCTTAGCTGCCAATATATTCTCAATCTCATCCTAACTTAAATTTGGGACAACGTGTCAGCCAGCATATTTTTGTTGACGGCTATGTGAGTAATTTTTGTATTGTAGGGTTACAGCCTGAGACTCCATCTCATCAGTCTTGTGTTGTGGTTTTTCATGGTGTTGAGGCAGACTAGCGGGTTGTGATCACTGTAGACTGTGACCACGTGTGATGACTGCCCTACGAAGACTTCGAAGTGCTCCAGTGGTAATATCAGGGCTAGAGCTTCTTTTCCTATGTTTGTGTAAGCCCTTTTGTGAGTTTGATACTTGGCTGAGTGGTAAGCTACAGGCTGCAGCCATTCTGCCCATCTGACTGCCCCTACTTCTGAGTCACATGCATCAACCTGTAACACTAAAGACAGGAGAATGAGTGCAGTTCAGAGTAATCGTTTGAGTCTGTTAAATGCTTCTTGGCACTCTGGGGTCCAATTGAATTTTTGTTTCTGACTGGTGAGGTTAGGGAGGCCACAATTTAAGGTTCTTACACAAGCGTCTGTAAAAACCTACAATTCCTAAGAGTTTTTGGAGGGATTTCCTATCATGAGGTACTGGGTAATTCTTAATAGCAAGAACTTTAGCTAATTTAGGGGCCACTTTACCACTACCTACTTCATGGCCCAAAAAGTAATACCAGACTGGCAAGGGATGTCTTACATAATTTGACAGTTAACTGAAAACCCCCGAACCTCTCAAAGAGGGCCCTAAGTAGGGAAATATGTTGGTTCCATAAATCGGAAACTGCTACTATATTGTCCAGATAAGCTGTCATGCCTTCATGTCCTTTAATAGCCTGATGAGTCAGCCTCTGGAAAATGGCAGGTGAGTTCCACATTCCGAATGGGGTCACAGTGTACTGATAGTGACCTACAGGAATTACGAAGGCAGAGATTTCCTTCACTTTATCTGTCGAAGGTACTGAAAGTAACCTTTAAGGAAGTCTAGTTTGGAAACAAAAGTGACCTTACCCACAAAGTTCACTATATCATCCAAACGTGGCAGAGGGTAAGCGTCTGGAACAGTGACCTCATTCACCTTACGGTAGTCTGTACAAATTCCAAAACCTCCGTCGGACTTCTTAACTAGGATACACGGAGAAGCCCACAGACTGGACAACTCCTCCTTTAGTCCATGTTCCAATAGAAATGCTACCTCCTGCTGAAGTAGCCTCTGTTTCTCAGGATTAGGCTTAGTATTTCCGCTATCTACATCATGATATCCCAGGGTACATTTTCTCGAAATATCCGAAGATATATCCAGGTGAACCCTTTATTATGGATACTAATTTAAGAAAAAACATCAGAAATCATGAGAATACCGATTATTTCCCCTTCGATTTCTTCATTTTTATTATATAATTTTTTCTTCTTCCCCCCCCCTCACTTTATGGATTGTTTTGTTATTCACTAACTCATCTATCCATGTCTTGCACCTGTCTGGCTTGGAGTCACACTTATTCTGTTTGAATTTGCAGTTATGTTAGCTTGTGGCAACACCGCCTACACCCGGTGATAGGTCTCCTGCCTTCCTCTTCTGGCATTGATTTCACTTTCAAATTGTTTTACATAAATGTAGCCCTCACCTCCCTTTTCTGATTTAGGGCATCTCGGGTTGTTCACTGTCCTTGTGACTTTCGATGATCCCAGCAATAACCTTGGATAGGCCAGAAAACACTAAAATTTATAAGCACTGTGTGATGCGGTTACTCCCATGTGTACTCACCTAATTGTGGTTGCAGGGGTCAATTCATAGCTCCTGGCCCCACCTCTTCACTAGTCGCTACTAGGTCCTCTCCTCCATGAGTTTTATGAAACCTCGTCTTAAAACTATGTATAGTTCCCGCCTCCACTACGTCACTGTCTAAGCTATTCCTCTTCCTGACAACTTATGACTGAAGAAACGCTTCCTTACATCTCCATGATTCATCAGAGTTTTCACCTTCCAATTGTGACTCCTTGTTTCTGTGTCCAGTATCTGGAACATCCTGTCTTTGTCCACCTTGTCAATTCCTCGCAGTATTCTGTATGTCATTATCGTGTGTCTCCTAATGTTCCTGTCCTCCAGTGTCGTCACGCTTAACCTTTCTTTGTAGGACAATCCTCATAGCTCTGTGACTAGTCTTGTTGCAAACCTTGCACTTTCTCTAATTTCTTGATGTGCTTGACCAGGGGTGAATTCCAAACTGCTGTTGCATACTCCAACATAGACCTGATGTACACAGTGTACAGAGTCTTGAACGATTCCTTGCTGAGGAATCGGAACACTTTTCTTAGGTTTGCCAGGCTCCCATATGCTACAACAGTTATCTGGTTGATGTGTGCCTCAGGAGATGTGCTCGGTATTATACTCACCCAAAAATCTTTTCCTTGAGTGAGGCTTGCAGTCTTTGGCCACCTAGACTATACTCTGCGGTATTCTTTGACCACCTAGACTATACTCTGTGGTCATCTTTGCCCTTCCCCGATCTTCATGACTTTGCGTTTGGAGCCAGTTGCTGGACCAGGCTTGTAGCCTATCCAGGTCACTTTGTAATCCAGCCTGATCCTCATCCGATTTTAATTCTCATTAACCTCACATCATCCGCAAGTAGGGACATTTCTGAATCTATCTATCCCTTCCATTAATTCATTCACATATTCCAAAAACAGTACAGGCCCCTGGACTGACTCCTGTGGAACCCCGGTCGTCACAGGTGTCTACTCTGACAGCTTTTGCATTAACCTATTGTGAGGAACTGTTTCGAAGGCCTTTTTGGAGTCCGAGAAAATGCAGTCTATTCACCCCTCTCTCTCGTGTTTATCGTTACCTTGTCATAAAACTCCAGTAGGTTTGTGACACAGGATTTTCCTTCCCTGTAACCCTGACGGTTGTCGTTTATAAGCTTGTGTCTTTCTAGGTGTTCCACCGCTCTCCTCTTGATAATCTTCTCAATGACTTTGCATATTATACACGTCAGTGATGCAGGTCTGTAGTTTAATGCCTCGTGTCTGTCACCTTTCTTAAAAATTGGGACAATATTTGCCATCTTCTATACTTAAGGTAGATGCCCAGTTTCAATAGATTAGTTGAAATTTTTTTATTAGTGGCACACACAGCATCTCTTCTCCCTCTGTAAAGAACCACGGAGAGATGTCCAGTCCCACAGTCTTTGAGGTATCAAGTTCACATAGCAGCTTCTTCACCTCCTCCTCCTCCGTTGTGTGAATTTCATCCAGCACTTGTTGGTGTACCTCCTTATTCTGGCTCCTTGAGTCCTGCCTGTGTCCACTGTACATACTTCTTTAAATCTCATGTTGAGTTCCTCACATGGCTGAACTCCCCATTATCCTTCCCCAGTCTGATTACCTGGTTCTTGACTGTTATTTTCCTCCTGATGTGGCTATACAACAGCTTTGAGTCAGTGGAAATATAAACACATATGCAGTTTAATGTGATCCTTTACTGACAACGTTTCGCCCACACAGTGGGCTTTTTCAAGTCACAAACAGATCTGCCTGGGGTGGAAGGTACGCGAGTATTTATAGTCAGGTTCAGAATGTTGAGGTCAGGTGTAGAATGCTGCATCTGATGATCTACCGAGTAGTGTTATAGAGTCTAAAATCTTGGGTAGCTTGGAAAGGAGATTGGGTAAGTTGTGAGCAGACCTTCAGCAGTGTTCTTCCATTCCTATGTTCTTATGTGGGATAGCGATGAAGAAGTTTCTTGGCAAGTGGTTCAGCTATGTTATAGAAGTCATTGTTCTGGTTGAAATTGTTGGTTATAGAGATAAGCGATGATTCCAGGATTCTTCGGTATTGAGTGTTGTCTTCTGTGGCGATAAGTCTTGAGTTTCTGTAGTTAATTAAATGGTTGTGTAAATTGCGGTGTTGTACACAGGCATTCCTTGTATCGTCAGTCCTGCTTGCTTATTGGTGTTCTGAAATACGTGTTTGGAGGTCTCTTGATGTTTCGCCCACGTGTAATTTGCTGCAGTTATTACAAGGGATTATGTATACTCCTGCAGAGGGTGGAAGCTTGTCCTGTCTATTACTGGTGATGTCCTTGATGGTCGTGGTTGTGGAGGTAGATACTTAGAATGAGGTATTGGAAAAGATTCAATTCAATTCAAGTTTATTCTCTATAAGGGTTACAATGTGGGGTTTACAGGTTTTGGGTATTGTGTGGTTTACATGTTATAAAATACTAATTACAGAGGGGGCCACTAGGACACCTAGCATGGCTAGGCATTTCGGGCAGACTTAGATTAATTCTTAACATTAAATCCTTACAGATTATGGTATTAAGGCTAAGTGACTACATCATAATTTGTGAATTTAGCAATGTGAATGCTTTTGTTTTGGCACAATACAAAGTGTCTATATTGGAGTGTCATAGGCAAACTTATGACTAGTTAGGATTTATTATTTTAAGATTAAGATTAGTATTTCTGGGTTTATAGTCAGTGGCTGAGTGAGTGTAATTGTGAACCACCAGGTGGTTATCATGTAGTTAGTTGTCGGGGTGTATCAGAAAGATAAGATGTTTTCTAACTGTAGTTTTGAAAGTGATGAATGTGTCTGCAGTTCTAGAGTTTTCAGGTAGGGTGTTCCAGATTTTAGGTCCTTTGAAATACATTGATTTTTTGTAAAGGTTTTGTCGAACACGGGGAATGTCATAGAGATGTTTCTGTCTGGTGTTATGCCTGTGCATCCTGTCACAACTATGAAGAAGTGTTTTAGGTCAAGGTTAATATTGGAATTTAAGGTCCTGTAGATATAGATTATACAGTAGTAAGTGTGGATGTTCTGAACAGTGAGTAAGTTTAGATCTATGAAGAGTGGGGGTGTGTGTTGCCAGGGATGGGATTTAGTGGTTATTGTTACTCCGGCTTATTGTTGGGTTATTATTGGCTTTAGGTGTGTTGCTGCAGTTGAACCCCAAGCACAGATAGCATAGGTGAGGTATGGATATATAAATGAATGGTATAGTGTGAGAAGGGCAGTTTGCGGTACGTAGTATCGTATCTTGGAGAGGATCCCCATCGTTTTGGATGCTTTTTTTGTTATGTGTTGGATATGGGTGCAGAAATTTAGGTTGTTGTCGAGGTATAGGCCAAGGAATTTGTCCTCATTATGTCTGGCAATTAGAGTGTTGTCGATCTTAATGCTAAGTTGCGCAACACCTGCTCTGCTACCAAACATAATATAGTAGGTTTTGTCAGTGTTAAGTGTAAGTTTATTGGCTGTCATCCAAGTCGATATTTTGAGCAGCTCCTCGTTAACAATGGTGTTGAGGGTTGTAAGATTAGGGTGGGAGATGACATAAGTCGTGTCGTCAGCAAAGAGAATGGGTTTCAGGTGTTGGGATATGTTTGGAAGATCATTGATGTAAATGAGGAAGAGCAGGGGTCCAAGGACACTTCCCTGCGGAACTCCAGTAACAAGTGGCCGTATTGATGAGGCTGTGTCTTTAATGGTGACATACTGATACCTATTAGAAAGGTAGGATTTAAAATATGCAAGCGTATGGCCTTTTATACCACATTGGTCAAGTTTGTGGAGTAGGATGCCGTAGTCTACTGTGTCAAACGCTTTTCTTAGGTCAATAAAAATTCCTAGCGGATATTCCTTATTTTCCAATGCTGTGTAAAGCAGATCTAGCATTTTTATGATTGCATCATTAGTGCTTTTATTTTTCCTGAATCCAAATTGGCAGGGGTTGAGTATGTTTCGTGGCGTTATAAATGAATATAGTCTCCTGTGCACGAGTTTCTCGAAGATTTTGGATAGCAATGGTAAGTTTGATATTGGCCTATAGTTGTTTACATCTGTAGGGTCACCACCTTTATATATTGATGTTGGAAACATGTTTGACAATGGAGTTGGTGGGGAGGACTATGTATCTTTTCTCGGCAGTGTCTTCTCTGGGTGTGTTGAAGATGTTTAATGCCTGCCGTCTGCAGTCTCTGATGAAGTGACGAGGATAGTGGAGTTTAGAAAATACTTGTTCAATTATAGTGCATTCTTCCTCAAGGAACTCATTGCTGCAGATTCTGAGTGCGCGCAGGAAGAAGCCTATAATTACACCACGTTTAGTTTTGGTGTCGTGGTGAGAATAGAAGTGGAGACGATCGTTTTGGTTGGTGGGTTTTCGATAGACTCTAAAACGAAGTTCATGGTCAGCTTTGCAGAGAAGAACATTAGGAAAGGAAGAGTGTTGTCGACTTCTTCTTCAAGTGTGAACTGGATTGAGGGCTCGACCTGGTTGAGCTTGTCTTGGAGAGCTTGAGCTGCGAATGATTTCGGCGGTGGGTCTGTTCATGTTGTCCCGGAGTGCTGTGCCTAGTGTTCTGGCTTGGAAAAAAGCTTCCTTTGTAGCATTCTTTAAGTCATCTGCACACTCTTCAAGGTAGGTCCGAGCTGTAGCGGAGAAAGGAGGTCTGATGTTGGCAATTTGAGGAGGAGTAGATCTTGGTAAGACCATTTCTTGGATGCAGTCAGGAAGAAGAGTGTGCAGATGACTTAAACAATGCTACAAAGGAAGCTTTTCTCCAAGCCAGAACACTAGGCACAGCACTCCGGGGCAACATGAACAGACGCACCGCCGAAATCATTCGCAGCAGAGTTACCACAGCGAATGTTCAACAGAAGATCAGACTTACTAGGAAACTACCAACTCTCTGCGATAATAGTCATTGGAAAAGTTTAGGAAGACCTGAAAGTATTCAAAATCTTTCATCTCGTCCACTGTCAACCACAGAAACCGAAGCCCTCATCTTAGGCCTCAAATTCGCAACAGGAATTACGAATATAAACACATATGCAGTATAATGTGATCCTTTATTGACAACGTTTCACCCACACAGTGGGCTTTTTCAAGTCACACACAGATCTGTGTGTGACTTGAAAAAGCCCACTGTGTGGGTGAAACGTTGTCAATAAAGGATCACATTATACTGCATATGTGTTTATATTTCCACTGTGTCGGTATTTAATACCATTTATTTCCAGGAATTACGAAACCAAAACAAGACCTCAATTTCATCGCCAAAAGCTACAGACACAATGACTCCGACTTCCAAAAAGGTTTTCTTCAAGGCATCATCTCAGCAGCCATCTCAACATGCAGCTCCCCAGTCATACCTCGACGTTACATCACTGCATTTAAAGGTTTAGCAGAAGACACGACCATCAGGATCACCACCGCTGATAAAGGAGGTGGTGTTGTTATCATGAACACTGACGATTACAGGAACAAAATGCTCAATCTACTTAATGATCCAGATACCTACAAACCTCTCACAACTAACCAAGTAGACAACCTTACTAAAACTTTTCTTCAAAGGACTCGCCGCATTCTGAGGAGCTCAGAACAAGGGAAGAAACTTCTGCACACCATACCCAGCAACCCCAGACCTGCCAGAATGTACAGCCTGCCTGGTATCCCATTGAGGCCCATATCTTCGGGAATAGGCAGTGCTCCCCACCAACTCTCAGGAATTCTCGCAAAACACCTCTCTAAACTCTTGGGCACTATCAGTCCAGCACATCTCAAACACTCGGGTGATCTTCTCAATCGCATTCGCAACATCAACATCAGGAACAAGAAACTTTCCAGCCTTGACGTAACTTCCCTATTCACCAAAGTACCTACTACAGAAGCCATCGATCTCCTACGCAGAAAAATTGACGATTCACTTGATCTTCCTATTCCAGCTAGCTATTTCATCGACCTTGTTGAACTGTGTCGGCTTTACGTGTTTCTCTTTCGAAAATCACCTCTTTCAACTGACTTTTGGACTACCCATGGGTTTACCACTCAGTGCCATCCTGGCGAACTTATACATGGAACATCTGGACGCAGAGCGTTTCTCCACCATTATTCCTTCGACTGTCACCTGGCTCCGTTATGTTGACGACATTCTCCTCATAACTCCCAGACGCTTCAACGTTCAAGCTCTCCAAGACAAGCTCAACCAGGTCGAGCCCTCAATCCAGTTCACACTTGAGGAAGAAGCCGACAACACTCTTCCTTTCCTTGATGTTCTTCTCTGCAAAGCTGACCATGAACTTCGTTTTAGAGTCTATCGAAAACCCACCAACCAAAACGATCGTCTCCACTTTTATTCTCACCACGACACCAAAATTAAACGTGGTGTAATTATAGGCTTCTTCCTGCGCGCACTCAGAATCTGCAGCAATGAGTTCCTTGAGGAAGAATGCACTATAATTGAACAAGTATTTTCTAAACTCCACTATCCTCGTCACTTCATCAGAGACTGCAGACGGCAGGCATTAAACATCTTCAACACACCCAGAGAAGACACTGCCAAGAAAAGATACATAGTCCTCTCCACCAACTCCATTGCCAAACATGTTTCCAACATCTTTTCCAATACCTCATTCCAAGTATCTACCTCCACAACCACGACCATCAAGGACATCACCAGTAATAGACAGGACAAGCTTGCATCCTCTGCAGGGGTATACATAATCCCTTGTAATGACTGCAGTAATTTATACGTGGGCGAAACATCAAGAGACCTCCAAACACGTATTTCAGAACACCAATATGTAAGCAGGACTGACGACACAAGGAATGCCTGTGTACAACACCGCAATTCACACAACCTTTTAATTAACTACTGAAACTCAAGACTTATCGCCACAGAAGACAACACTCAATACTGAAGAATCCTGGAATCATCGCTTATGTCTATAACCAACAATTTCAACTAGAACAATGGCTTCTATAACATAGCTGAACCACTTGCCAAGAAACTTCTTCATCGCTATCCCACATAAGAACATAGGAATGGAAGAACACTGCAGAAGGTCTGCTCACAACTTATCCAATCTCTCTTCCAAGCTACCCAAGATTTTAGACTCTATAACCCCACTCGGCAGATCATCAGATGCAGCATTCTACACCTGACCTCAACATTCTGAACCTGACTATAAATACTCGCGTACCTTCCACCCCAGGTAGATCTGTTTGTGACTTGAAAAAGCCCACTGTGTGGGCGAAACGTTGTCAATAAAGGATCACATTAAACTCCATATGTGTTTATACTTCCATTGTGTTGGTATTTTATACCATCTATTTCCTGCTTTGAGTCAGACTTGGCTTTCGATGCTAAGTCATTTTCGTATTTTGCAGAGCCTCCCTTCTTATCTGTGCATATTCGTTTTTGGCTCTTCAGCTAATCTCTTTATCTTCCTTAGTCTTCTGTATGTTTTCCACTCTCTAGTGCACTTAATTTTTGCTACCCTTCACTTTTGGGTGAACGAAGGTCTTGTTCTGGTCTTCCCATTATTTCTTTTTCCCTTGGAAACAAACCTCTCCTCTGCCTCCTTGCATTTTGTTGTCATTTAATCCATTTCTTTTACTGATTTTCCTGCCAATTCTCTTTCCCACTGAACATCTTGCAAGAAGTTCCTCATGCCTGTGTAGTCCCCTCTTTAGTTGTCAGGCTTCTCCCATCCTAGTCTTGCTACCCTCTACAGTTGTAGTTCAACTATGTATGCAAAACACAGAACCACATGATCACTAGCTCCAAGGGGCCTTTCATATGTGATACCCTCGATGTTCAAACTACTCAAGGTGAATATAAGGTCCAGTCTTGCTGGATCATCCTCACCTCTTTCTCTGGCAGTGCCTTTAACATGTTGATGCATGAGGTTTTCCAGTACCACATCCATCATCTAGGCTCTCCAAGTTTTGGGATCCCCATGGGGCTCCAGGTTTTCCCAGTCAATCTCCTTGTGACTGAAATGACCCATGACTAGTAACATTGCTCTACCCATGTGAGCTCTTATGGCCACCTCAGCTAATGTCCACCATTGCTCTGTTGCTCTTCATATTCTTCTCTTGGCCTCCGGCAGTTCTGTAGCGGGTTGCACATCACCTTGTGATCCCCAGACTGGATTGTTCCTAAGAAGTCCCTTTTGCCCATTCCATCCATTTCCTCAAACCCCCCTTCCATTTCCTCCCCTCCCCCTTCCCATTTGATCCCTCTATCTTTCCTCAGGATTTGATATCCAGGTGGAAAGATAGCATTTGCTATCCTGGTGAGTTTCGTTTTTGTGAGTGCTATTACGTCTGAGGATGTCTCCTTGATTCTTCCATGCCACTCATCCCATTTATTTGTTATTCCATCTGCATTTGTATACCAAACCATTAACTTCTTTCCTAAAACTGTGGTCTAGGGGGTATGTTGGAGTTGGGGAAGAGCGAGACCTCATGAGGAACTATGTGTAGTTGCTGTGAAGGTGGAATTTGTAATGAGGTGGCTGGAGGTACTGGGTACGGCATGTCTGTTTTTGGTTAGAATGTTTGGTTACATTGGGGTTGTCCTGGTTGCGGGCTTCTGTAGGTGGTTGTAAGGGAGATTGTATTTGATCTTCTTCCTGTCTCTGGCTTCTCCTGTCCATCTTCATCTTTGCCTCTATTTCCTCCTTTCGTCTTTGTATTCTCTCAGTTTCTGCCTTTCTTCTCATGTTCTGTAGCAGTTGAGATACACCCTCTTGTATGCCGACATGTCCTTTAACCATTCTTTCTCATGCAGGACCCTGTTTCAAATAAATAACAAAAAGGCACAATACCGTGACTGGAATGATACACAAATAACCCGCACATAAAAGGGAGAAGCTTATGACGACGTTTCGGTCCGACTTTGACCATTGACAATGGTCCAAGTAGGACCGAAACTTCGTCGTAAGCTTCTCTCTTTTATGTGCGGGTTATTTGTGTACCCTGTTTCAAGCTGATTCTGCCCTGAAATCACTTTGACTGGCCGGTTTCTTCCTGTTGCAAACCCTCCTATTTTCAGAAAATTTGCCAGCTGGGCCATGTCGTCTTCTCCTATTGCTTTCATGATGCTTTCACTCTTTTTTTTTATCCTCTTGTCTTCTTGCTTCATAAGTTCCCCTTCAACTTCCTGAAGTCCATAAACAAAGACTGATCTCTCCCTTTCATTCTCCCACTGCACATCCCTATGTATCCCCTGATTTGATTTAATTACCTCCATTGCAGCTTTCCTCATTCTCTTCTCATATAGCTTAGCTCTTTAATTTTCTACAGTCCCCTCTATTGTTCCTGATGTGATCCTCTTTTTTTCGGGCTCCATGGTCTGATAGGGCCTTTGCATACAGTTTCACTCCCTCATTCTCTACAGTACCCTCATTTGTGACTGAGATAGCAGTTTCTGATGTCATGCCAACATTGCTCTTTAGTTCTTTAGGCTGTTTCAGATTTTTCAGTTCCTCTTCTAATCTCTGTATCGTGGCCTCTGCTGTTGTGACTTGCATCTCCCACTTCCTGCTCTCTGGTGCTATTCTTTCCTTCATTTATATGCTAAGCTCTTCTAGCTTCCTTCCCCACTCATGTTCCCTTTTCATGAGCTCTGCTACCCAAACTTCCTTCCCAGACTCATCCTCCAGTCCTCTGGTTTTCCATCCTGGTCTCTGGCAACCCATTTTTTTTCGGTTGTCACAGAATGAAAAACTTACGTATTTCTGTTTGGTCTGTGTGTATGTGTGTGTGTGTGGAGGAGGGGGGCAGAGGGAGGGAGAGGAGAAAACTGGAGACAGTGGAAAAATGGGAAAGAGGTGGGGAGGGGAAAGGAGGAGGGAATATGGGGAGAGGAGGAGGGAGAAGCAAAGGGGAAGAGAGCATGTGAGAGGGAGAGGGGGAAAGAGGGAAAGGAGTGGGGAGAAGGGGGAGGGTGAGAGAGAGGGGGGGGATGAGAGGAGGGAGTGGGAGAGAGGTAGGGAAAGGGTGCCGGGGAGAGACTGTGTGGGTCTGTACGTGTGTGGGAATGTGTGTGTGGTCTGTGTGGGTGGGAACGTGTGTGTTTGTGTGGAACTATATGAGTGTGGGTTTATTAAGTGTGTGAAAAGTAATGGGTGGGATTTTGCGATATGGTGTACGAATGTGAATATGGAGTTGGCGTGTGACACGTGGTGTTCCGTGCTCCTCTGACCTAACCTGGCCCACATCCACCTACTTTATTATATCTTTTATGCTTTTATTTCTTCCTACTCTAATAGACACCTGTCTGCTCGCCCTATTCTGCTATAAATTACTAATTGCTATTTGTTATTGAGTACTTGATAGCCTATTGAAAAGCAGGGGTGTCACTAGCACGTTAAGAGACCATACAATAAGTGTCAGGGGCCCGAGACTGTTCAACTGCCTCCCAGCACACATAAGGGGGATTACCAACAGACCCCTGGCAGTCTTCAAGCTGGCACTGGACAAGCACCTAAAGTCAGTTCCGGATCAGCCGGGCTGTGGCTCGTACGTTGGTTTGCGTGCAGCCAGCAGCAACAGCCTGGTTGATCAGGCTCTGATCCACCAGGAGGCCTGGTCACAGACCGGGCCGCGGGGGCGTTGACCCCCGGAACTCTCTCCAGGTAAACTCCAGGTAGTACCAGGAGAGTTGGACCGTTCACAAACAGCTTGGTTGTTAATTGGAACTCGCACCCGACTCCCCGAAAACCATGCTTAGGTGAGATACTTGCGATTCAGCCTATAACATCCTGCAGCAACCTGTAGATTGTCCAACTCTTTGTGATGTCCTGGCGTATATCCACGTCCGTTACTTGTCGATATATAATATAACCCTTTCATTGGACTTCTTTCACTGGTCAGACATTTATTTCACTTTATTATCTTTCCAGGGTGACACATGTGGCAACGTCGCCTGCACCACACTAGGCCTACCCTCTCTGACTTGAGCCACCAAATATCAATTTCAAGTTCACTTATAAAATTATGGCTCTCCTCATGCTTATATAGCTCAGAGCAACTTGTAAATCACTTCAGGGATTGTTCACTACCCTGACACACTTAATGACGCCTGCAGTAACCTTGGGTACACACGAAACATTTAAATCCACAGAGCACTGAAGTTGGGACTCACCCACGCGTGGTCCCTCGTGCGTGTGTACTCATCTAGTTTTGGTTGCAGGGATCGAGTCATAGCTCCTGGCCCTGCCTCTCTCTGCTCCACGAGCTTTATCAAACCTCGCCTTAAAACTATGTATGGTTCCCGCCTCCACTACGTCACTTTCTAGGCTATTTCACTTCCTGTCAGCTCTGTGACTGAAGAAATACTTCCTAACATCCCTTTGACTCAGCTGAGTCTTCAACTTCCAATTGTGACCCCTTGTTTCTGTGTCTCCTCTCTGGAACATCCTATCTTTGTTCACCTTGTCTATTCACATTATTTTATATGTCGTTATCATGTCTTCCCTGACCTTCCTGTCCTCCAGTGTCGACAGGCCAATTTCCCTTAACCTTTGTTCGTAGGACATTCCCCTTAGCTCTCGGACTAGTCTTGTTACAAACCTTTGTGCGTGTGTTTGTGTGTATTTATATATATTAATATATACATATATATATATATATATATATATATATATATATATATATATATATATATATATATATATATATATGTATATATATATATATATATATATATATATATATATATATATATATATATATATATATATATATATGTATATATATATATATATATATATATATATATATATATATATATATATATATATATATATATATATATATATATATTTATTTATTTATTTATTTATAAAGTATAGGGAATTACCACCTCTATGGCTGGAATGGGCACCCTCATCCTCAGATTAGACAATAAACGTACCTCAGGGAAAACTCAAGGTTCTCCCCGGAGCTGTTTGAATATTTTCTTCTCCTACCACCCCCTCTATTTTATATTCTATGTGAACATTTATTAATAAACAGAATACATTTACAAAAAAAAACATAAACATGAATACAATGGCACAATGTATCAAAGATCATGAATTTCCTCCAGCTCCTCCGAGGCTGGACGCGAGCCAAGTATGCAGCAAGCATTTCCCCTCTGGATGGCTATGCTGAGGCGCTGGAACATGAAAGTGGCTGCCCTTGGGTCCCTGATGGTGTCGATGAGTCTGGAACCCAGTTCTTTAAGGAAACGTGTGGCATTTTTTCCCCATGATCCCAAGGTCTCTGATCCCACTGGGACAAATTGATACTGTTGGCTTATGTCCCTGTACTTGCTGATCTTGTACTCCTCCCTGTGGTCAGTAGCTCCTCCCTGTCTCCCCACACTGTGATGGATGTAGGTGTCAGCCAGTGTGGACACACAGGTATAGTCCCATGTTAAGAGCTTACCATTCTTCCAAGGATAGATGGTGATCCCGTCGGGGTGGTTTGCTGGGTTGTGGGTATTGTTGGCTGCTAATGATCGGGGCTCCCTCTCGGCTGGGCATCCAGCTGTAGCAAGGGTTCTCTTTATGATGTCGTTGACCTCATTGTGTCTTGCATGCCAGCCCTTGGTTTTGGAACAGTTAAGACCATGTAGACCATATTGGTCTGCTTGCACTTCGCCGCATATACACGTATATTGTGTGTGAATTGGGGCAGCAAGGCGCAGAGCCACTGCAATACGGAGGGTCTTAGGGTCGAGTCACGTTCCAATTGCCGATATGGGAACTGTTTGGAGGAAGTCCCCGGTGTGATGTGCGCTCACACCCTGGAGACGGGCAGTCTCCCTATCTGATGTTGCAGCCCTGAGCATGTTGGCAAGCACCTTTTCAGCGATTGGGCCATCCAAGCTTGACTGTGAACCAGTGCTGCACTAGGGTTTGGTGCTGGAGCAGCAAGAGTCTCCCATTTAGTGATGGCACTGACATAGCTAGGGTCTTCTATTGCTGCTGAGTCACTGAGGGTATCAGGAAGAATTTGTCTTATCAACTCGTTTGATGCTATGGAAGAGGACAGGAAAGCTGGTAGAGCAATCTGGGAGGATCTGCTTACTCCTAGCCCCTCAAGCCTGACCGGAAGTGAGGCTTGCAACCACTGTCCATCTTCAAGGGAAAGATTCAATACACTCTCTAGCATGGTCTTCAGGAGAGAGTCAGATTCCTTGAGTTTTGGACTGCTGAAGGCTGGGGAGCATCTCAAAAAGTAGGTAAGTTTTGGGATTGACAGGCACAGTGGCTCATGTTTATTTAGGTTGTTAAGTAACCGTTAGCAGCCTAAATAAACATAATCCACCCTCGCAAACCCCCATATATATATATATATATATATATATATATATATATATATATATATATATATATATATATATATATATATATATATATATATATATATATGGGGGTTTGCGAGGGTGGATTATGTTTATTTAGGTTAGGTTAGTTAGCAGCCTAAATAAACAGTAGTCACTTTGTATGTACACAATGTCTTCGTGTGCGTTAAATTACTGTGTCAGTTGCAGAAACATCTGTGTCCTGCGTTTTGATTGTGGTAGGTTATTAATTTATTACTGGCTCCTTCCCTTATTTACTAGCTATGCTATTGTATATATGTCATTGTGTCCGTGTCATTGTGTCTGTGTCATTGTGTCTGTGTCATTGTCTCTGTCATTGTGTCTGTTTCATTGTGTCTGTGTCATTGTCTCTGTGTCATTGTGGCTGTGTCATTGTGTCTGTGTCATTGTCTCTGTGTCATTGTGTCTGTGTCATTGTGTCTGTATCATTGTGTCTGTGTCATTGTGTCTGTGTCATTGTGTATGTATCATTGTGTCTGTGTCATTGTGTCTGTGTGTCATTAGGTGCATCAATTTGTCTGTGTGTCATTGCATCTCTGTATCATTATGTCTGTGTTATTGTGTCTGTGTCATTGTACTCACCTATTTGTACTCACCTATTCGTGGTTGTAGGGGTCGAGGCTTAGCTCCTGGCCCCGCCTCTTCACTGGTTGCTACTTGGTCCTCTCTCTCCCTGCTCCATGAGCTTTATCAAACCTCGTCTTAATATTACTACGATTACTTATTTTATCATTAATAAAGTTGAGAAGTATTTTCCTGGTCAGTTTATGGCCCTTAAATGTTCTCATTGTTAAACATTAGTTACTGGTCATGCAGTAGTGATGTAACTGGAGGTTACCCCCTATCCCCCCGCCCTTGGATTTCATGGGGGTGACACCAAAGATGCTGCCCCAGGTGACACCAACTCTAGCGACGGCACTGG
Organism: Cherax quadricarinatus; assembly: GCF_038502225.1. Taxonomy (NCBI): domain Eukaryota; kingdom Metazoa; phylum Arthropoda; class Malacostraca; order Decapoda; family Parastacidae; genus Cherax; species Cherax quadricarinatus. The sequence goes on from NC_091326.1 coordinate 29,764,363, forward strand.
CTGGAACTCCAAGCCCCTCGCACACAATACCTCCTTTACCCCCTCCCTCCAACCTTTTCTAGGCTGACCTCTACCCCACCTTCCCTCCACTACAGATTAATATACTCTCGAAGTCATTCTATTTCCTACCACCCTCTCTACATGTCCGAACCACCTCAACAAACCCTCCTCAGCCCTCAGGATAATAGTTTTGGTAAGCCCACACCTCCTACTAATTTCCAAACTGCGAATTCTCTGCATTATATTCACACCACACATTGCTCTCACACGTAACATCTCCACTGCCTCCAGCCTTCCCCTTGTTGCAACATTCGCCACCCATATTTCACACCCATATAAGCGCATTGGTATAGCTATGCTCTCATACATTCCCTCTTTGCTTCCATGGGCAAAGTTCTTTGTCTCCACAGACTCCTGAGTGCACCACTCACCGTTCTCCCCTCATCAACTCTATGTTTCACCTCATCTTTCATAGACCCATCCGCTGACACGTCCACTCCCAAATATCTGAATACATTCACCTCCTCCATACTCTCTCCCTCCAATCTGATATCCAATGTTTCGTCACCTTTTTTTTTGTTATCCTCATCACCTTACTCTTTCGTATATTCACTTTTAATTTTCTTCTTTTACATACCCTACGAAACTCATCCACCAACGTCTGCAACTTCTCTTCAGAATCTCCCAAAAGCACAGAGTCATCAGCAAAAAGCAACTGTGACAACTCCCACTTTGTGTTAGATTTTTTATTTTTTAACCCCACACCTTTTACCAACACATGATCATTCACTTCTCTTACAACCCCATCTACAAACATATTGGACAACCATTGTGACCTGACCATCCGGGCTGTGGCTCGTACGTTGGATTGCGTGCAGCCAGCAGTAACAGCCTGGTTGATCAGGCCCTGATCCACCATGAGGCCTGGTCACCGACCTGGCCGCGGGGGCGTTGACCCCCGAAACTGCCTCCAGGTAAACTCCAGGTAAACAACACACAACCTTGTCTAAGGCCCACTTTTACTGGGAAATAATCTCCCTCTCTCCTACATACTCTAATCTGAGCCTCACTATCCTCGTAAAAACTCTTCACTGCTTTCAGTAACCTTCCTCCTATTCCATTCAGCTGCAACATTTGCCACATTGCTCCCCTGTCCACCCTGTCATACGCCTTTTCCAAAACCATAAAAGCCCCAAAACCTTTTTACCCTTATCTAAATATATATATATATATATATATATATATATATATATATATATATATATATATATATATATATATATATATATATATATATATATATGCATGCAAAATAACCACTGTGAAAGAAGAGTGAGATACCACACGACTCTTCAGAATGTTCTCGATAAGCTTTCCTAATCATATATCTTTTGTTTCTCAGTTTTCTTCTGCACTGATCAAGTCCCACAAGTTAAAAATTCGACTTAATTTTTTAAAAAATTGTTTAAATGAACAAGATGTGCCCAAGTCTCTTTTACCCAATAGACTCCTTGACATGAGAGATCGTCCTTTTGATGATTTTATGAGAATTATTCTTCAGAAACATATTGAAATTAGTAAAATACAGGAGAAGGAAGCATTCAACTAGGCAAATGCCTAGTTTGCCTATGCGGTAATCCGACCCTGGGGCTCTGGTGGCCTGGTGGTTAACGCTCTCGCTTCACACGGTGAGGGCCTGGGTTCGATTCCCAGCCAGAGTAGAAACATTGGACGTGTTTCTTTCCACCTGTTGTCTATGTTCCCCATCAGTAAAATGGGTACCTGGGTGTTAGTCGACTGGTGTGGGTCGCATCCTGGGACACTGACCTAAGGAGGCCTGGTCACAGACCGGGCCGCGGGGGCGTTGACCCCCGGAACTCTCTCCAGATAAACTCTCTCCAGATAAACAGTATGTTGGATGATTGCTATAATAAACTCAGAAGAATTTGTAATGAACTCAAGAGCAAACTACAAAGAAAATTAGACATTTTAATTGAAAATAGTGATTGGACAAAGCATGCTAATAATAATTTTGTAATTAATTTATCAGATGAAATATTAGACAAAAATACAACTGCTGCTCTAGGTTTTGGTCTAAGTTTTGCAACTTCAAAAAAAAAATTAATAATGTTGAAATTGCAAAAGCCTTTCGTAACTTTGAAAATTTTTTCAGATTTATCCACTGATGAAATTAATATTAGTAAAGGAATGGTATATAGCTCTATGTTAAAACCAAACATTCCCAATTGCCCTCAAAGATTCTTTAAGTCTTATGATACACTTAATAATAATAAAAAATTGCACCTTACTAAAGTAAACAAAATAAATGCAATAGTAATTATGAAAGAAAATGATTAACAAGAAAAAATGAATAATCTCTTAGATGATACTGAAACCTATTCTAAACTTAGAAAGAATCCCTCAGAAACCGTTAACAGCAATTTCAATAAAACAATAAAATTTCTACTGAAAGGTAAAGATAATTAATTAAACAATTTACTTCCACTAATCCATCTTTACCTTACATGTATGGACTAATAAAAACACACAAACCAGGGAATCCAGTCAGACCAATTATTAGCTCCATAGGGTCAGTTTCATATAAATTATCCAAATGGCTTGTTGACATTTTGAGCCCTATTGTTGGTAAAATTTCTAACTTCAGTGTTAAAAACAACATAGATTTAGTTGATAAATTAAGCTCCTTGACTGACTTAAATAATTTTAACATGGTTAGTTTTGATGTTACTTCCCTGTTTACGAAAGTTCCTATTGATGATTTATTAAGTTTCTTATCTGAAGAACTCGTTAATTATGATTTACCATTGCCAGTTCCTACTATCATTAAACTTATTAAACTTTGCAGTGTTGATGCAAAATTGTATTTAATGATAAGTTTTACACTCAGAATTTTGGTATGGCAATGGGAAATCCTCTTTCACCTGTTCTTAATAGCATATACATGGATTTTTTTGAAACAAGGCTGTTTAACAATATCCTCCCTAATAGAGATAAGTGGTTTAGATATGTTGAAGATATTTTGTGTCTTATGCCCAAGAATGTAGATATACACCATTTCCTTGTTAAATTAAATGGCTTAGCCCATTCTATAAACTTTACTGTTGAGTTTGAAGAAAATAACTCATTGCCTTTTCTAGATGTTTTAATTATTAAGGGTAATAATGAATTCAAATATAAAATTTACAGAAAACCTACAAATAACTGTTCCTATGTCCACTATTATTCCTCGCATCACGATAGAGTCAAACTGTCTGTTTTCTCATCAATGTTTTTGAGAGCTTTACGAATTTGTAGTCCTGAGTTCATAGATGAGGAAATATCCAAAATTTATGAAATAGCTAATGATCTGAAATACCCAGGAAACGTAACTGATAAATCTTTTAAAGTTGCTAGAAATACTTTTTACAATCCAAAAAGGGACAACCAGCCTTATTCAACTAAAAATATGTTGGTTCTCCCTTACCATGAAAACTTGGTTGATATGCCTTCTCTTCTTAAGACTTTTAATATCAAAGTTGTATTTAAAAATCTTGATACAGTAAAAAAACTTTTGGTAAAGAATTCCCCCCAAAATGCTGACGGATGTGTCTATAAAATTCCTTGTAAAATTTTCGATAAAGTTTATTACGGTCAAACTGGTAAAAATCTCGAACTAAGATTAAAACAACATAAATATATCATTAGAACTGGACAAGATTCCAATGCTCTATTTATTCATGTGAGAGATTTTAACCATCCAATTGATTTTCAAAAAGATGAGTAAGTAGTATCAAGCAAGTCCATGGTCGACAGGAATGTAATTGAATCTTGTTTCATAAAAAGTAGTTTTGACAATAATATGAATATTTCCTTTGGTTTATATAAATTGGATTAATTTATAATTAATAAAATTTGGGAAGAATTTAATGATACATTAAGCAAGTAATAAATCTTAATTCTTGGGTAGAGTATTTGGTGTGTTTCACAGAGTTGGGTGTCGTCACGCGTGTGTGAGGTGTTGCTTTGTTGTGGGATGTGATGGTGAGGTGTGGTCTTGACTCTTTATATGCCTTCCTTTGATGTATTGTTCTTACAGTTCCTTGATAATGTGAGAAGTCACGAAAGCGCTTGGAATTTCACTATTCTTTCACTGTGGTTGTCTTGCATATTCTGATATCACCTGTTTGCTGTGATCTTATTTCATAAATATATATATATATATATATATATATATATATATATATATATATATATATATATATATATATATATATAAACTTAACAATTCGTAAACAGGCGAAATTATTGACAAATATTGTCTCTACATCCACAGCAGGACTCGAACCTGCAAACTCTGTATCAGAGTCCACAGTACTTTACCACGGTGCTAAACCCCAGATAAGTATGGGCGTCCAGCCGGAGGCAGTGTTTCCCCATACCCTCGTTTGAAGTTATTTCCTCGAATCCTGCCACATGCAGTGGGTTTAGCTCTGTGGTAAAGTACTATGGACTCTAATACAGAGTTTGCAGGTTCGAGTCCTGCTGTGGACGTAGAGACAATGTTTGTATAAATATACGATATATATATATATATATATATATATATATATATATATATATATATATATATATATATATATATATATATATATATATATATATATATATATATATATAGAGAGAGAGAGAGAGAGAGAGAGAGAGAGAGAGAGAGAGAGAGAGAGAGAGAGAGAGAGAGAACCCGTAAAAGATTTCATGATCACTCACTCCATCACAGTCTTGCCAGAGGTGTGCCAATACTGTAATTCAAAATCTGCAGCACATCTCCACCCTTATTTCAGAGTACAGGTACTGTACTTTCTACCTCCAGGACTCAAGTCCGGCTTCTCTGAAGTCCATCATAAATGGTTCTCCAACAGTACATCAAGTCTTAAAACCTATTTACCTTCATTCCTGTCTAATACGGTCACACACAAAGCTTCCTTTACTTCCTTCACAGCTTCCTTGGAAGACCTCTACCCACCCTTCCCTCCACTACACATTCGCTTTCCAAGACATCCTATTTTGTTTCGACCTTTCTAAATGTCCGAGCCACTGAGGCCACAAATGCAAGTTTTTACAGACGAATCTCCAGCTAGCGTGGCCGTGACGAACTCTAGCTCAAGTCCTCTCAAAGCCCTCAACATGACTAACGAAATCGTAATGACACGACTGCAAACAAACCGTACCACGGGTGGGGGTTAGAACCCGAGATCAGAGAGTCGCAAAACTCCAGTTCAACCCGTTAGCCACTGGGCCAGCTGGCTACAATAAGATTCATCCAACTATGTAAAAATTTGCATTTGTGGTCACAGTGGTGCCTATGCTAACCTTCCTATGGTGTAGAAATATACCTAGTTGGATGAATCTTATTGTAGCCAGCTGGTCCAGTGGTTAACGCGACGGTCTGGAGTTTTGTGACTCTCTGATCGCGGGTTCTATTCCCACCCGTGGTATGGTTTGCTTGCAATCGTGTCATTACGATTTCGTGAGTCATGTTATCGGTACATCTGGTTGAACGGAGGACAGGTGCAGTGTATGCATGTTGCACCAAGTAGGTTCACCAGATGACTGTCTTGGATAACTATTATCAGCTTGGCTAAAACTTTGAAGACGTTAAAACTCCCGGTGTTCTGCACAACTGTATTGCCAAGGCCGATAACTGTTCCATGACATTTATTCAATGATATCCTCTTATAAAATTAATCTAACCTCACTCCATTCATTAAATGGCCATAACAGTTCCCAAATATAACACAAGCATTGTTGACACTGTCAGTAGGACAGGCGTATTTGTATTGATTCACAGGAATGCCTAATTCCCTGGTTGCGACTCCCATATAAACATTATGGCAATCCCAGTGTGGTATTGCATTTAACTCAGCCTCAGCATCCAAAAGATTCTTCATCACTTTGCTGTTTGGCGAGCTTAGAATGTGATTGGGAATTTGTCAACCTTAGAGGTGTTGATGTGTTGGATTCCTTGTCAAGAGCCGCTGATGAGGTGGGAGGGGAAGCGCATCGTAGTGATGTTATAGTGGATGAAGTTACACTTCTCAAGGTACTCAGAGCAGCAGATGACCTCTCCTAGGTTCATTTTGTTAACGTGGTTAGGGTGGAAGTGGCTCTCATCATCTTTGTCAGTAGGCTTCAGATGCACTCTGAATGACACTTGTAACCGCATTTACATAAACAAACCTCGAGGAAGAAAAGGCTGCCATCAGACAACTTCTAGTATTAACTTAAAGGCTGGATTCCAGCTTCTGCTGGAGATCTGCGATGTTGAATCTCCTGGGCAGTAGGAAGATATCATCCATGCATCGTACTCGGGTCAGTGTCTGGGATAAAGGTGGCAATTTTTTTCCGTTTTAAGGTTTTCAATATACAGGTTGGCCACATTATCTACACATAGAGCTTCCATAGGAAAAACAGTGGAAATTAATACATAATTCAATCAGATTTACGAAATCCCTAGCCGGGATTAAGAAGTCAAGGTAATTACTGACCTTTCCCCAAAGAAATTCAGTTGCTAAATTGTATCTAAACCAGCCAATTTCTCTGTTAAAATTAAAATGTCAATTTGTTTAGCGTAGTGGATCAGATACCCTAAATGGCTTAAGTGAGCATTACTGATAGTACACATAAATTTGGATATATATTAGGTCAGCATTCCAAAAAACGTATGGAGAATTTCCAATTCCACACCTAATGGGCGTGAGTGAGGTATTCAGTTTATGGGGGGTGGAGCCCATCCATCCTCTCAAGTGTGAGGTTCCTGGAGATGAGACAATGAAGCTTCTTCAACCCTGTTTAAGAATCTGTTTTGATTGTAATAAAAATTCTTTATATTCATTAAACTTGCCACAAAATAGAAATTCATAAGCTGAATCTTCCTTTATTCATCTCTGTACTGGAAAGGTGCAAAATGGCAAGTTGATAAATAAGACAAATGTGCAACAGTTAGGTATCTTTATTCCAATACTTTATTGCTTAACCACTCGAGTGAGAGGGACCTACCCTACTATACTGCCTCTCAGTGATTACATTAGCACTTCTACTAGTGGTTCCTGTCTTGATTAGAGGTATTCTACTGTGATTAACTACCAAGTAGTCATATCAAACAACCCGTTAATTAAATCTAATCAAGCACCTGTTATTCCACACTCAGAACACGCAGGATTTATCTCTACAGACAGGTAAGTTATTTACCGGGATAGTGTTGGCATCTCAATGCTTCTAGTTGGCTATCTGCCATATAAAGTCCCACCAGTAATGTTAGCTAACATTACTGGTACCTATTAATGTGCATTTTCAGTACTTAGTAATGAGAACCTACCTGGGATAACTGCTTACACCTCCTAGAATTCCCTGAGAAATACCGAATATGAGCCATGAGAATATACCCAGGTTATTGAGGTTAAGCAAGATACGTCTCTCTCCTCCCTGGAAATTTGTGTGACTGGTGTCCACAAGCCGTGGACCCTGCGACTAGTGTCTGGCCTTATAAGTGTCAATTCTAGATGCCCATAGTTATAACTTAAACATACTAAGCTGCTTAGCTTACATTCCTAGATTAAATTAAGTATGGAATTATACAGTAGACTGGGAAATAAGATAATTAAGTCTTGTAACTAAATTAGTGTTACAATTAAGACTTTGGGGGTGAAGACTTGGCAACATGGTAACACCCCACCAGCCCACTCTCCCTTTACACCCCAGGAAAAACTCACTTGATTTTCACAGTACGGAAGGGGGGAGGGGGAGAAAAGCCTTGTCTGACCGAGTCACACAAGGTCAGTGTCTACGATTCCCCGTATAAGCTGTCTAACTACGTACCTCTGAGGATGTCTTGAGGGGTCACGATTTCCGATTGGAGGACAGCGGAATTCAAGAGGTACTAATCTATCTATGGTATGAATTGCCCCTTTGCCCAGGGCACCAATTGTTCTGACAGTACCACACCCGTCGGGAAGCATGGCCACTATCCTTCCTAGTGGCCATCTGGACCTCGAGTCGTCATCAATCACAAGATGTCACCATGTTGTATTGATGTATTATTAGCGGCCTGAGTGCCATAGCAGCGTTCCCGAAGTGATGTAAGATAATCCTCACACAAGACCTTCTCCCAGTGTTCAATAACTGATTTAAGGTGCTTGAACGTGTGTCTGAAATGGTTGGTTTCAAGAGAGCTAGAATTTTCTAATATATTATTGTCACACATAGGAGGTACTGGACCGTTCACACAGGTAAGGTTCGTCAGGAAACAGGACAAGTGTATCCTGATGCGGGTCTTAGTCATATGATAACCCACAGCTGCAGCTTTTGTTCATCTGACCGAGGCCTTCCACTTGCTTACCTGTCCACCCAATTAAAAATTATGGTTAAGGCTCTAGTTATGTCTACATATCAAATGGGATGAACTAAATACATGTACTTCTAAGTTGTCTAGAGCATAGATGATATACCTCAGAGGTCAGTTGTTAACTCTGTTCTCAACTTCAGTCACTACTGTACAACTCAGTGTGCCCCCCTACACTACCCCAGTCCTCCAATTAACTACCTACTCATGTTTTCCGAACTGCATTAGATTGCTAAATCTACTGGTGAGAGAAACGTATCCCAATAAAAGTCTACTAACTTTAAATATGTGTCTAATTATACATTTGTTCGTATAAGTTGTGCGATATACGCACGTGCTGGGTAAGTTTTTGTGAGAACGTTTAACTCCATGAAGAAATTGAACAAGCTGAGTACACTGTGATTTGTAAAAAGATGTTACAATAAAAATTTGCTCTGCACACAGGTCGAGGCTGAAACACAAACTCTCATAACATTACTAAATTAGCGCTATCGATAACATAGTCTTGAGTTTTGTATTCACAGTAGAGTTAACAATGGAGAGTGAAGCAGTACGAGAAGGACGGCAAAAGCCAAACTTCCAGAAAGGGGAATACACAGGTATGAGGAAATTCCTACTAAAGGTACAGTGGTAAGCAAGCTAGAGGGAAAGAAAGTAAACGAAATGATGGAAAAGGTGACCACAAAGTCCAAGGAAGAGGTGAAGTTCATACCAAGGGGCAACAGAAACAACGGGAAGACCTGAGTCCATGGTTTACCAGGTGTGTACAGGCCAATGCCAAGTGCACTAAAGTATGGAAAAAGTGTAGAAGGCAAAGGGCCCAGGAAAACAGGGATAAAGAGTGAAGCCCAGCATCAATGCGAGAATGACATAGCATCAAAAGCCAAATCTGACCAAAAGTTGTTATACAACCACAACAGGAGGTCTCACAAAGGACCAGGAGGAGAGCTCACAGGGAACGACCGGGAAGTATGTGAAGAGCTCAGCTCGGGATTCAGGGAAGTATTCGCAGTGGAGGTGGACAGAGAGGCTTCCAGCAAACCGAGGTGGTAGAGTGCACCAGCAAGTGCTAGACACACTGCACATAACATAGGAGGAAGTGAAGAAACTGCTACAGGAACTAGATATCTTGAAGGAAGTGGACCCAGATAATATCTCTCCTTGGGTCTTTAAAGAGGGAGCATATGCACTGTGTGTGCCACAAACAGCAATCTTCAATAAATATATGGAAACTGAGCAACTGTGTGAGGAGTGGAATACAGCAAATATAGTCCCGATTTTTAAGAAAAGAGACAGAGTGCACTAAATTACAGACCATTGTTGCTGACAAGTATGTATAGTTATGTTTGAGTACATATGCAAACCTATCAACTTAACCATGTATAGTTATGGAGAAGATTATCAGGAAATGAGTGGTGGAGCACCTAGAAAGGAATGGACCCTCAAGGCTTCAGGGAAGGGAAATCCTGCATCACAAACCCTAATGGAGTTTTATGACAAGGTAGCAGAAGTAAGACAGGAGAGAGAGTGATGGGTAAACTACATTTTCTTGGACTGTAAGGATTTCGACACAGTACCACACATAAAATGCTGAGAGGAATTGACAAGGAGGATAGGAACACAATGTTTCAGAGATGTAACACAAGCGGTTACAACTGGAAATTGAAAAATCAGATGAGTCACAGGGATGTTAGGAATTACTTATTCAATCAGGAAGTGGAACAGTCTGGAGAGTGATTTAGTGGAGACAGGATACATACATAGCTTGAAAAAGAGTTGGTACACAGACATATTGACACAGATACAGTGACACATAAACACAATAACACAGACAAAATGACACACAGATACAATGAGACAGACAAAATCACACACTGAAGCAATGGCACCCAGGCACTGACGCAGACACAGTGACATAGACTAAATGACACACGAACACAATGAGACAGACACAATGACACACAGACATAGTGAACATAACATAAGAAAGAAAGAACACTGCAGCAGGCCTGCTGGCCCATGCGAGGCAGGTCCAAGACTACTACCGGCTTAAGCCAACGCCCCAACCTAGTCAGGTTAGGTTGCATTCACTTACGGAAGGAGCATGGCATCTGACCTAGTAGCACCAGCTAGTCAGGTCCAACTCTCACACCCACCCACACCCACTCATGTATTTATCTAATCTATTTTTAAAACTACACAACGTTTTAGCCTCTATAACTGTACTCGGGAGTTTGTTCCACTCATCCACAACTCTATTACCAAACCAGTGCTTTCCTATATCCTTCCTGAATCTGAATTTTTCCCACTTAAAATCACTGCTGCGAGTCCTGTCTTGGCTAAATATTTTTAGCACGCAATTTACATTCCTTTATTTATTCCTGTTTCCATTTATACACCTCAATCATATCCCCCCTAATTCTACGCCTTTTTAGAGAGTGCAGAATCAGGGCCTCAGTCTATCCTCATAGGGAAGATTTCTGATACATGGGATCAACTTTGTCATCCTCCGTACTTTTTCCAGTGCATTTATATCCATTCTGTAATACGGTGACCAGAACTGTGTAGCATAATCTAAATGAGGCCTAACCAAGGATGTAAAGAGTTGAAGAACAACCTGAGGACTTCTATTATTTATACTTCTAGATATGAAGCCAAGGATTCTGTTAGCTTTATTGCGAACACTAATGCACTGTTGTCTTGGTTTCAGATTACTGCTAACCAGAACTCCTAAATCCTTTTTGCAATCAGAAATATTAAGATCTACATTATTTAGTTTATATGTGGTATGGTTATTTTCCTGTACAATGTTTAGAACTTTGCATTTGTCTATATTAAACTGCATCTGCCACTTCTCTGACCATTGCATCAGTCTATTCAAATCTTCCTGGAGTGCTCTAATGTCCTCGTCAGAAAGAATTCATCGGCCTATTTTGGTGTCATCGGCAAACTTGCTTATATCGTTATTTATTCCTTTTCATCTATGTCGTTTATGTAGATTGTGAACAGCAAGGGGCCCAATACTGACCCCTGTAGAAAACCACTCGTGACAATTCTGCACTCATATTTCTCCCCAATTATGCAAACTCTCTGCTGCCTATTTGTCAACCTATTCCACGTGCCTTAATTTTCCTCAATAGTCTCTGATGTGGGACCCTGTCAAAACCCTTACCGAAGTCCAAATACACAATATCATATTCATTACCATGATCTACCTCCTCAAATACCTTAGTGAAAAAAGTTAATATATTCGTAAGGCAGGAACGCCCCCTTGTAAAACCATGCTGAGATTCGTTGATTAATTTATGCTTTTCAAGGTGGCTGCGAACTGCCTCGGTAATTATTGATTTCATAAATTTTCCTACTATGGAGGTTAGGCTTATTGGTGTATTGTTCGAAGCTAAGGACCTGTCACCTGCTTTGAAAATAGCTATTACATTTGCCATTTTCTGCTAATCTGGAACCAAGCCAGTTTGTAGGGATATGCTGAAAAAAATTGAAAAAGGTTTGCTAAGTTCCTTTTCACATTTCTTTAGAGCCCTTGCATACAGTTCATCAGGGCCTGGGGATTTGTTAGATTTTAGTTTATCTGTTTGTCTAAGGACCATGTCACTTGTGACCCTAATCGTGCATAATTTACTATCGTCCTGTTCTACATAATTTATTATTTCTGGAATATTGCTAGTAACTTCCTGTGTAAAAACTGAGAGGAAGTATGTGTTAAAAATTCTACACATTTCCTTATCACTGTCAGTGAGCTGACCCGAGTAACTTTTGAGTGGGCCTATCTTGTCCCTGATCTTACTTCTGTATACCTGAAAGAATCCTTTTGGGTTAGTCTTCGATTCTTTTGCAACTTTAACCTCAATCTCTTTTTGCTTTTCATATTCCCTTTTTTATTTCTCTTTAACTGAATATATTGATTTCCTAACTGCCCTCTGCTCTATTGATTCTCCTATATATGGCTCTCTTTGACCAGTGAGATGTTTCAATCCTTTGTTTATCCATTTATGATCATTTATGTTTGATCTGATATTCCTATTTGAAACATAAGTTGTCTGAGCAGCTAGAACTATGCCCTGGAAAACGTCATATCGGCATCCATCACCACCTACCAGACCCATAGTCAGGTCATTCCAATTCAGCCACTCAGGTAATTTCTCAGTCCTCTGAAATCAGCCAAGTGGAAGTCAGGGACAGAGATTGAGACACAGTGACACACAACACAATGACACAGACACATTGACACACAGACACAATGACACATTGACACAATGACACAGTGACAGACACATTGATACACAAACACAATGACAATGCTACACAGACAACGGTACACATATTACAACCTAGGATTTCAAAGGCCTGTTATCCCAGGTGTAATGGGAGCAAAATAAACACAGCAGAAAAAGTTTAGACTTATATTATCCTTCACCAATTTAGAACAGCAATATGTACACTATGTACAGTAATAAGTATAGTGCACGTCACGGTAAGCAAGGCAGAAATAGAAGCCACAAGATAGCAGACCGTGCTCAACCAGCTCTAGAATGGGAATGACAAGGGCAGACAGGAGAGCGGTATCCACATAACCTCTGCGATTGCCAATCCCACCTTCTTATTGGCTAGAACCTGGTCACTAGTTGAACGATGGGGCCCCATCACCAACTCTTAGCAACCTGGTTCGCTGGTTGGGGGAGATAGCCTGTAAATGAGGGTGTGTCCATGCGCCGAATAAAGGTTACATACTCTTTGCATGCCACACCCCCACCCCCGAGAAGGCTCAGGATTAGGCTGCCACCTCCCAGTGGTAACCGTGCCGCCATGGCACAAAATAATGGGACCGCCTATCCTCTCCACCATCCAACTCTTAGATAGAGCTCAGCTTTCCTAGTGACCAAAAGCCAAACCCTAAACTCAGAGCGAGACAGCAGTCAGATAGGCCAACATAGGTCCAAGATACAAGCGGATGGTAGCCCGTATCCCCTCACTAAAAAAAAACCCCACATCAGGGGATAAAAAAAGAGCTTGAAAGGGGGTTACCACAAATACATCCTAACCTAAATAAAATATTAAACTAGACTCTTGACAAAGTCTGCCAACACATTTTCTTTGCCGGCAATATATTTAATTTTTATGTTGTAGGGCTGCAGCCTGAGCGTCCAACGCATAAGCCTTGTGTTGTGATTCTTCATGGCTTGGAGATAGACTAACGGGTTGTGATCACTGTAGACTGTGACCACCTGCGATGTCTGGCCCACATAAACATCGAAATGCTCCAAAGCCAGTACCAGCGCGAGGGCTTCTTTTTCAATGGTAGAGTAAGCTCTCTGATGTGGCTGGAACTTGGCTGAAAAGTATGCGATTGGCTGCAGCTCCTTGTTCCCGATTTGTAATAGTACCGCCCCAACCCCAGACTCGCAAGCATCAACCTGTAATGAAAAAGGTTTGGAGAAGTCTGGAGACAGGAGAATGGGTGCAGAGCACAATAATCTTTTTGCTTTATTAAAAGCAGTGTTACAATCTGAAGTCCAAATAAAGGGAACTTTATGACTGGTAAGAGAGGTAAGAGGGGCTACAATATCTGAGAAATTCTTACAGAATCTTCTGTAAAATCCGATCATGCCTAGGAAACGTTGAAGAGATTTCCTATCATGAGGAACTGGATATTCTTTAATCGAAAGAACTTTAGCAAGTTTAGGTGCAACATTACCACTACCTACTTCATGGCCTAGAAAAGTGACAGTGGCCTGGCCAAAGGAAGATTTAGATAAATTAACTGTTAATTGGGAATTCTTAAAGGTCTCAAACAGAGCTTTAAGTCTAAGTAGGTGTTGATCCCAAGTATCAGACACCACAACAATATCATCTAGGTATGCTGCCGTGCCTTCAAGTCCTTTAATAGCCTGATGGATGAGTTTCTGGAATGAAGAGGGGGAATTTTTCATTCCGAAGGGGGTAACTGTATACTGATAATGACCTCCTGGAATTACGAAGGCAGAGATTTCCTTCGCCTTATCTGTCAAAGGTACCTGATAGTAACCTTTAAGGAGATCTAATTTGGACACAAAAGTAGCCTTACCCACAAAGTCAATTACGTCATCCAGACGAGGAAGAGGGTAAGCATCTGTAATTGTGACCTCGTTCACTTTACGGTAGTCTGTGCACATACGAAACCCTCCATCAGCCTTTTTTACTAGGATGCACGGTGAAGCCCATGGACTAGATGACTCCACTAAACCATGTTCTAACAAGAAGTCTACTTCCTGCTGAAGTAGCCTTTGCTTTTCAGGATTAGCTCTGTAGGGGGAGAGTTTAATTGGTTTAGATTTTCCCACATCTACATCATGGTAACCTAACGTACATTTTTTCGGCACATCCGAAAAAAATATTAGGATATGACTGTAGAAGCTCAGTTAAATTGGTTGCTTGTATTTCAGATAATCCATCCATTAACGGGCTAGGATCCTTGAGGAGGACAGAATTTGAAAGTTTAGTATTAATTTCAGAGATAGAGTGCAAAGAGTCAGAGTCGTCCTCAGAGGTAGAGGACAGAGTCATTACTGGGACTTTATCTGGTGTATGAAAGGCCTTGATTTGATTAATGTGGTAAGTTTTTGTTTTTGAGGTCTTATCAATGGGAGCTACCACATAATTTAAATCAGATAATCTACTTACTATCTGCATAGGTCCCGTAAATCTAGCTTTCAAGGTGTGGCCAGGTATAGGTTCCTGCACCAACACCTTGTCTCCTGGATGGAAGGAGCGGAATTGTGCACTTCTGTCATACCTCTGTTTCATCTTACTTTGAGCTGTCTTTAGGTTAGCCTTGGCTAACTCACGTGCCACCTGCAACCTTGAAGACGGGTTGTAGAGTGCTGAGCTTACGTCTTCTCCCATCCATCCTTCTTTGAGCACCCGAAGAGGACCTCGTACATTGTGCCCAAAGATCAGCTCAAACGGACTATACCCTGTAGACTCTTGCACCGTCTCTCGTACTGAGAACAGCAACAACGGTAGAGATTCATCCCAATCTGTCGGAAAGTGCATGCAAAAACTTCTCATCATTGTTTTTAATGTTTGGTGGAATCTTTCCAAGGCGCCTTGGGACTGAGGGTGATAGGCAGTGGATAAGTTGTGAATTATCCCTAACCTAGTTAATACTTCCCTAAATGCTTTGGCAGTGAAGTTAGTACCTTGATCACTTTGTATAGTTTTAGGAATGCCAAAACGAGAAATGAATTTTGTTAAAGCTTTGAGAAAAGCTTTAGTATTGATACTACGCATAGGGATTGCTTCAGGATATCTGGTTACTTTATCCATAATTGTAAATAAATACTGGTTTCCAGACTTTGACTTAGGTAGTGGACCTACACAATCTATAATTAAATCTGCAAAAGGTTCTCCATCAGCAGGTATGGGTTGGAGAGGTGCAGGTTTAATGGAATGTCCAGGTTTTCCAACTTGCTGACATTCTCGGCAACACCTAATATGATTCTTCACATCTTTCTTTAATTTTGGCCAATAAAATTCTTTTGTGATTCTATACAAGGTTTTTGTAATTCCCAAGTGACCTCCTAATGACGTATTATGAGCTATATTTAATATCTGAGGTCTATACTTGGTTGGAACCACTAACCTGTCGTATAATTGCCGGTCCTCTATCTCCTTACCAGTCTCAGTGCAGACCAAATAATCATTTTTAACTTCATACTTGACTGGATGACCCAAAGAGGATTTACCCATGGCTGCCTGAAAAGCGAATTTTAAAGAAGGGTCCTTTCGTTGTTCCTCCCGGAAGGACAGTCCCTCGGGCATGGAAACAGACATCTGGCAATCCTGCAACCTGGGAATAGGAAGGCTTGATCGGGGTCTGTTCACTTGATTTACGAGACTCCGGCCGGTGTGTCTCATAAAACAACGTGGCTATTCCGAGATCGGAGTCGTCCAAGGATAGGTCAACATTCTCCCCAGACAACCCTTGGGATGTTGCCCGAGTTATGGCCAACACTGGAGAAGCATTAATCATTATAGGTTCAGGACACGAACTAACAGTAGTAATGTTATTACCCAGTAATAACATGGCATTTTTCATGGGAAATCCTTTTGAGACACCTACAGTCAAGTACCCAGTGTAATATTTGCACTGTACATAAATTTTATGCAAAGGAACAGAATATATAGCTCCTCCAAACGCTTCCAATAAAACTGAGGAATTCAAAGAAGTATTCTCTGAAAGGGGTAATATTCCTTCTCTGACAAGTGAGCAATATGCTCCAGTATCTCTGAAGGTATTTACTTTAGTTGGTTCTGAGTTTTCCTGAAGGGAAATAAGACTTTCGCAATAATAAGGGGCCATACCTTTTTCTACTTCTCTAGGGGACATGTTACTAGAGATATTAGAGATTTTCCCGATGGGTTGAGGTTTTTGGGGGCAGTTGGAACTGATGTGACCTACTTTATTACACCTGAAGCAGACGACAGGCTTGCCCTTTACTCCCTGATGACGTTGCAAGTGGTGTCGTTCTGGCTGGTGCCTCTCTGGATATTGTTGTCGAGATGCTCCATAAGTAGTTTGCCTCTCCGCAGGGGGACCATATGTTGAGAAGCGTGGCTCACCAGGTGACTTAGTTGGATGACGTAGACGCTCTCCCTCCGGCTGGCACTTCATTCTCCAATGTTGTCAATCTCTGCTCACGCCAGACTGTTGAAAAGAGACGGGACCGCTCGGACAAGGAGCGGTTCGTTTCGAAGGTATCAGCCCACCTGGCTGCCTCCAATGCAGTGGTTAAGTCACGATCCTGCAGAAAGACACGAACCTCGGGTCCCACAGACTCCAGCAGGTTATCAATCAGAATAAGCTGCACCAGCTCCTCAAAGTTAGACACCACTCGCTTTATACCAGCTGGTAAAAGCTTTGGTTTGCTGTCTCGCAAAGTCCACCAGGGATTGACCAAGCTGCCGCCTGTTCAATTTGAAGGTCTTACGATATTTAGCTGGGATACATGTATATGCTCCCAACACTGTGGTCTTCACTATTTGATAATCAGAGAATTCAGCGTCAGTTAATACCGACGTAAATTCCTGTGCCTTACCCAATAATGCTGTATGAACCAACGCTGCCCAGTGCTGTTCCGGCCACCTCAAGGCTCGAGCCTGATTTTCGAAGCTTTCGAAAATTTGCTCTGGTTCGGCCTCATTGAAGCGGGGAACAAGCTGTACTGCTTTTTGTAAACTGAAATCGTTTACAGAATGCGAAAACTGCCTCCTTTCTCTTCCCCTATCAAATTCTTCCCTTGCGAATGCTCTGTTCCCTAGTTTGCTCCAGCGTGATTTTTGCCAGCTCAAGTGCCAAGGACGCTGACTCACCTCGAGACAACCCAGCTGCACTATACTGACCATCTTGCTCCGTAGGTGTATCATCTTCCTCATGCGAGAACATAGGAGTTTTTTCCTTAGCTCCCGTAGAGGGAGGAGTTTGATGTGCCATCTCTTCTTCAATAAGTTTGTCAGCAATAAGTGAACGCAGTTGCGCAGCTGTAAGAGTGCGTTTATAGGGAATGCCAATGGAACGAGCAATTTGCCAACAACGCTGTAGGGACAATTTAGGTAGGTTATGCAAAGTATATGCCGACACCAGGCGTCTGACTCGTCTAGGTGGCATAAGTTATTGGCTATGCACAGTACGAATACCCCAACGTAACACGTTAATTTGCAGAACACGCTTAGCTATGCACAGTACGATTCCAGAATACGCATACAAGCAAAGCTGACTGCACACAAGATTGACCGTAGCGAAGCGAGCACACTGAACAAGCTAGTAGCGAGCTGTTGAACGATCACACAATAGCAAGGCTGATTGTAAGCAACTGACACGCAAAATTTGTAAAGCGAAGCGAGACAGCAAGCTACACAATGTTCCTGCTACAAGCTTCACCCTAAGCTCAACCGTTTCTCTAAGTCCAGCTCCAGCTCTCGGACAGGCTACCCATATTACAACCTAGGATTTCAAAGGCCTGTTATCCCAGGTGTAATGGGAGCAAAATAAACACAGCAGAAAAAGTTTAGACTTATATTATCCTTCACCAATTTAGAACAGCAATATGTACACTATGTACAGTAATAAGTATAGTGCACGTCACGGTAAGCAAGGCAGAAATAGAAGCCACAAGATAGCAGACCGTGCTCAACCAGCTCTAGAATGGGAATGACAAGGGCAGACAGGAGAGCGGTATCCACATAACCTCTGCGATTGCCAATCCCACCTTCTTATTGGCTAGAACCTGGTCACTAGTTGAACGATGGGGCCCCATCATCAACTCTTAGCAACCTGGTTCGCTGGTTGGGGGAGATAGCCTGTAAATGAGGGTGTGTCCATGCGCCGAATAAAGGTTACATACTCTTTGCATGCCACAACACACAATGACACAGACACGCTGACACACAGACACAATGACACACTGACACAATGACACAGTGACACAGACACATTGACACACAGACACAATGACACATAAATACAATGACAAAGACATAATGACACACTGACACAATGACACACTGACACAATGACACAGTGACACAGACACATTGACACACAGACACAATGACACATAAACACAATGACAAAGACACAATGGCACACAGACACAATGCCACAGTCACAATGGCACAGACACAATGACACACAGACACAATGACACACACACAATGACACACAAGCATAATGACACAGACACGATGACATAGACACGATGACACACTGACACAACGACACACAGATAAAATGACACACAAACACAATGACACACACAACGGCACGCAGACACAATGGCACACAGACACAATGACGCATAGGCACAATGTAACAACAAAGCGCAAGGAGGCAGAGGAAAGGTTTGTTCCCATGGGAAATAGAAATAATAGGAAGATCAAAGAGAGTCCTTGGTTTACCCGAAGGTGTAGGGAGGCAAAAACTAAGTGCACCAGAGAATGGAAAAGGTATAGGAAGCAAAGGACCCAGGAAAATAAGGAGAGTAGTAGAAGATCCAGAAACGAGTATGCACAGATAAGGAGGGAGGCCCAGCGACAGTACGAGAACGACATAGCATCGAAAGTCAAGTCTGACCCGAAACTACTGTATAGCCACATTAGGAGGAAGACAACAGTCAAAGACCAGGTGATAAGGCTGAGGAAAGAAGGTGGGGAACTCACAAGAAACGATAAAGAAGTATGTGAGGAGCTCAATATGAGATTTAAAGAAGTATTTACAGTGGAGACAGGAAGGCCTCTGGGGGGACAGAACTGAGGGGGACACCAGCAAGGAATATACCAACAAGTGTTGGATGACATACATACAGATGAGGAGGAGATGAATAAGCTGCTGAGGGACATCGATACCTCAAAGGCAATGGGACCGGAAAACATCTCCCTGCGGGTCCTTAGGGAGGGAGCGGATATGCTGTGTGTGCCACTTACCACAATCTTCAACACAACCCTGGAAACTGGGCAACTACCTGAGGTATGGAAGACGGCAAATGTAGTTCCCATTTTTAAAAAAGGAGACAGAAAAGAGGCACTAAACTGTAGACCTGTGTCACTGACGTGTATAGTATGCAAAGTTAAGGAGAAGATTATCAGCAGGAGAGTGGTGAAGCACCTGGAACAGAACAAGATTATAAACGCCAACCAGCACGGATTCATGGAAGGTAAATCCTGTATCACAAACCTTCTGGAGTTTTATGATAAAGTAACAGAAGTAAGACATGAGACAGAGGTGTGGGTTGATTGCGTCTTCTTGGACTGCAAGAAGGCCTTTGACACAGTTCCTCACAAGAGAATAGTGCAGAAGCTAGAAGAACAGGCGCATATAACAGGGAGGGCACTGCAATGGATCAGAGAATACCTGACATGGAGGCAACAACGAGCCATGGTAAATGATGAGGTATCACAGTGGGCACCTGTGATGAGCGGGGTCCCACAGGGGTCGGTCCTAGGACCAGTGCTATTTTTGACCTTGAGTACAGGTAACATCTCAGTGAATCTGATCTTACATTTGACCTTGAGTACAGGTAACATCTCAGTGAACCTGATCTTACATTTGACCTTGAGTACAGGTAACATCTCAGAGAATCTGATCTTACATTTGACCTTGAATACAGGTAACGTCTCAGAGAATCTGATCTTACATTTGACCTTGAGTACAGGCAACATCTCAGTGAATCTGATCTTACATTTGACCTTGAGTACAGGCAACATCTCAGTGAATCTGATCTTACATTTGACCTTGAGTACAGGCAACATCTCAGTGAATCTGATCTTACATTTGACCTTGAGTACAGGCAACATCTCAGTGAATCTGATCTTACATTTGACCTTGAGTACAGGTAACATCTCAGTGAATCTGATCTTACATTTGACCTTGAGTACAGGCAACATCTCAGTGAATCTGATCTTACATTTGACCTTGAGTACAGGCAACATCTCAGTGAATCTGATCTTACATTTGGCCTTGAGTACAGGTAACATCTCAGTGAATCTGATCTTACATTTGACCTTGAGTACAGGTAACATCTCAGTGAATCTGATCTTACATTTGACCTTGAGTACAGGTAACATCACAGTGAACCTGATCTTACATTTGACCTTGAGTACAGGTAACATCTCAGAGAATCTGATCTTACATTTGACCTTGAATACAGGTAACGTCTCAGAGAATCTGATCTTACATTTGACCTTGAGTACAGGCAACATCTCAGTGAATCTGATCTTACATTTGACCTTGAGTACAGGCAACATCTCAGTGAATCTGATCTTACATTTGACCTTGAGTACAGGCAACATCTCAGTGAATCTGATCTTACATTTGACCTTGAGTACAGGCAACATCTCAGTGAATGTGATCTTACATTTGACCTTGAGTACAGGCAACATCTCAGTGAATCTGATCTTACATTTGACCTTGAGTACAGGTAACATCTCAGTGAATCTGATCTAACATTTGACCTTGAGTACAGGCAACATCTCAGTGAATCTGATCTTACATTTGACCTTGAGTGCAGGTAACATCTCAGTGAATCTGATCTTACATTTGACCTTGAGTGCAGGTAATATCTCCGTGAATCTGATCTTACATTTGACCTTGAGTACAGGTAACATCTCAGTGAATCTGATCTTACATTTGACCTTGAGTACAGGTAACATCTCAGTGAGTCTGATCTTACATTTGACCTTGAGTACAGGTAACATCTCTGTGAATCTGATCTTACATTTGACCTTGAGTACAGGCAACATCTCAGTGAATCTGATCTTACATTTGACCTTGAGTACAGGCAACATCTCAGTGAATCTGATCTTACATTTGACCTTGAGTACAGGTAACATCTCAGTGAACCTGATCTTACATTTGACCTTGAGTACAGGTAACATCTCAGTGAATCTGATCTTACATTTGACCTTGAGTACAGGTAACATCTCAGTGAATCTGATCTTACATTTGACCTTGAGTACAGGCAACATCTCAGAGAATCTGATCTTACATTTGACCTTGAATACAGGTAACATCTCAGAGAATCTGATCTTACATTTGACCTTGAGTACAGGCAACATCTCAGTGAATCTGATCTTACATTTGACCTTGAGTACAGGCAACATCTCAGTGAATCTGATCTTACATTTGACCTTGAGTACAGGCAACATCTCAGTGAATCTGAGCTTACATTTGACCTTGAGTACAGGCAACATCTCAGTGAATGTGATCTTACATTTGACCTTGAGTACAGGCAACATCTCAGTGAATCTGATCTTACATTTGACCTTGAGTACAGGCAACATCTCAGTGAATCTGATCTTACATTTGACCTTGAGTACAGGCAACATCTCAGTGAATCTGATCTTACATTTGACCTTGAGTACTGGTAACATCTCAGTGAATCTGATCTAACATTTGACCTTGAGTACAGGCAACATCTCAGTGAATCTGATCTTACATTTGACCTTGAGTACAGGTAACATCTCAGTGAATCTGATCTAACATTTGACCTTGAGTACAGGCAACATCTCAGTGAATCTGATCTTACATTTGACCTTGAGTGCAGGTAACATCTCAGTGAATCTGATCTTACATTTGACCTTGAGTGCAGGTAACATCTCAGTGAATCTGATCTTACATTTGACCTTGAGTACAGGTAACATCTCAGTGAATCTGATCTTACATTTGACCTTGAGTACAGGTAACATCTCAGTGAGTCTGATCTTACATTTGACCTTGAGTGCAGGTAACATCTCAGTGAATCTGATCTTACATTTGACCTTGAGTACAGGCAACATCTCAGTGAATCTGATCTTACATTTGACCTTGAGTACAGGCAACATCTCAGTGAATCTGATCTTACATTTGACCTTGAGCACAGGCAACATCTCAGTGAATCTGATCTTACATTTGACCTTGAGTACAGGCAACATCTCAGTGAATCTGATCTTACATTTGACCTTGAGTACAGGCAACATCTCAGTGAATCTGATCTTACATTTGACCTTGAGTACAGGCAACATCTCAGTGAATCTGATCTTACATTTGACCTTGAGCACAGGTAACATCTCAGTGAATCTGATCTTACATTTGACCTTGAGTACAGGCAACATCTCAGTGAATGTGATCTTACATTTGACCTTGAGTACAGGCAACATCTCAGTGAATCTGATCTTACATTTGACCTTGAGTACAGGCAACATCTCAGTGAATCTGATCTTACATTTGACCTTGAGTACAGGCAATATCTCAGTGAATCTGATCTTACATTTGACCTTGAGTACAGGCAACATCTCAGTGAATCTGATCTTACATTTGACCTTGAGTACAGGCAACATCTCAGTGAATCTGATCTTACATTTCCTTGCCTTCAATCCTGCAAAATCATCTATCACATCATCAAAATCAACGAGCTTCCCTATATAGGCCTATTTGCACTCTGTAATCATATAATAGGCTATATAGAAACGAAGGATTCCTCTCTTATGTTGGTGCAGCAACGTTTCGTGCACTAGTGTCACCTTCTTTAGAGGTTCTATGGTGTCACCCCCTAAATGGTAGCACCCGGGGCGCCCCTCCCCTTACGATGTCACTGCTTCCAGCAAACGTGCGTGAGCGTGTTAGCCAGGTGCTAATGGTGACAAGTGGTTCTTAGGACTTAACATGCTGTCGGAGGTAACATATATAAAGGGATTCAGGGAAACCGGCAGGCCGGACTTGAGTCCTGGAGATGGGAAGTACAGTGTCGCACTCTGAAAGAGGAGTGTTAATGTTGCAGTTTTATAACTGTAGTGTAAGTATATCTCTGGCAAGACAGTGATAGAGTGAATGATGGTTAAAGCTTTTTTTTTTTCGGGCCACCCTGCCTTGGTGGGAAACGGCCGATGTGTTAATAAAATAAAAATAATTATGCCTGTGAATGTTGTATTCAGTTAAAATTGGTTGACTAACGTAAACACACACTTACCCAGATTACCCTAACTCAACCAAGCCTAACTCAACCAAGCCTAACTCAACCAAGCCTAACTCAACCAAGCCTAACTCAACCAAGCCTAACTCAACCAAGCCTAACTCAACCAAGGCTAACTCAACCAAGGCTAACTCAACCAAGGCTAACTCAACCAAGGCTAACTCAACCAAGGCTAACTCAACCAAGCCTAACTCAACCAAGCCTAACTCAACCAAGGCTAACTCAACCAAGGCTAACTCAACCAAGGCTAACTCAACCAAGGCTAACTCAACCAAGCCTAACTCAACCAAGCCTAACTCAACCAAGCCTAACTCAATCAAGCCTGGCATAAGAAAATACGTAACAAAAATCAGGTTAGTGTTAGAATAACACTAACGTGTAATGGACTTCCTGCAAACACAACTAAATGTTTCCATCTCTGTATAAACATTGTATCACGCCGAAATAAAATTATTATTATTATTATTATTATTATTATTATTATTATTATTATTATTATTATTATTATTATTATTATTATTATTTAAATTTTATGAAGGACTGGATTAGTAAATGGATTGGAAGAACTTTACCTCGATAACTGGATGGTTGAGTAACTGGGTGGGAAGCAAACTGACTGAGTGAATAAAAAAAGTAACTGACTATTAGTTAGTTGAGTGGCTGGATGACTGGATAACTGACTGCTAGCAGGTTGGCTAATAAGATGGCCTGCTGGCTGGCTGGCTGGCTGGATACCTGGTTATCTGTGCAATTAGTTAGATGGTTTTCTGACTGGCTAGGTGCCTGGCTAGAGTACTTAGGCGACTGGTTCGTTAGCTCTGATGGCTGACTACCTGGCTTGCTAGCTGCATGGCTAGCTGGCTCGTCACTAGTTTGACTGGCAGTATGTGCCTAATTTTACCTGCTACAGAATGAAATATGCAACATGCGGACTCTGAATGTGACTCAGGTGCTAGTGTATTTAAGAAAATTGAGTTTTTTTTGCGCGCTCACGCGAGTGTGTACTCACCTAGTTGTACTCATCTAGTTGTGGATACAGGGGCCGTGTAACAGCTCCTGGCCCCACCTCTTCACTGGTCGCTACTAGGTCACTCTTCCTGCTCCATGAGCTTTATCATACCTGTGTGTGTGTGTGTGTATTGGTATTTATGTGTGTGTATTTGTGTGTGTGTGTGTGTGTGTGTGTGTGTGTGCGTGTGTGTGTGTGTGTGCGTGTGTGTGTGTGTGTGTGTGTGTGTGTGTGTGTGTGTGTGTGTGTGTGTGTGTATGTGTGTATGTGTGTATGTGTGTGTGTGTGTGTGTGTGTGTGTGTGTGTGTGTGTGTGTGTGTGTGTGTGTGTGTGTGTGTGTGTATGTACCCACCTATTTGTACCCACCTATTTGCACTCGCCTATTTGTGGTTGCAGGGGTCAAGTCTTAGCTCCTGGCCCCGCCTCTTCACTGGTTGCTACTAGGTCCTCTCTCTCCCTGCTCCATGAGCTTTATCAAACCTCGTCTTAAAACTATGTATGGTTCCTGCCTCCACTACGTCACTTTCTAGGCTATTCCACGGCCTGACAACTCTATGGCTGAAGAAATACTTCCTAACATCCCTTTGACTCATCTGAGTCTTCAACTTCCAATTGTGACCTCTTGTTTCTGTGTCCCCTCCCTGAAACATCCTGTTTTTCTCCACTTTGTCTATTCCGCGCAGTATTTTATATGTCGTTATCATGTCTCCCCTGACACTCCTGTCCTCCAGTATCGTCAGGCCGACTTCCCTTAACCTTTTTTGATAGGACATTCCCCTTAGCTCTGGAACTAACCTTGTCGCAAACCTTTGCACTTTCTCTAATTTCTTGACGTGCTTGATCAAGTGCGGGTTCCAAACAGGTGCTGCATACTCCAGTATGGGCCTGACGTACACGGTGCACAGTGTCTTGAACGATTCCTTACTAAGGTATCGGAACGCTGTTCTCAGGTTTGCCAGGCGCTCATATGCTGCAGCAGTTATCCGGTTGATGTGTGCTTCCGGAGACATGCTCGGTGTTATACTCACCCCAAGATCTTTCTCCTTGAGCGAGGTTTGCAGTCTTTGGCCACCTAGCCTATACTCCGTCTGCGGTCTTCTGTGCCCTTCCCGATCTTCATGACTTTGCATTTGGTGGGGTTAAATTCGAGAAGCTAGTTGCTGGATCAGGCGTCCAGTCTGTCCAGGTCTCTTTGAAGTCCTGCCTGATCCTCATCTGATTTAATTCTCCTCATTAACTTCACATCATCTGCGAACAGAGACACTTCTGAGTCTAACCCTTCCATCATGTCGTTCACATATATCAAAAATAGCACTGGTCCTAGGACTGTGATACCTCATCACGTACCATGACTCGTTGTTGCCTCCCTGTCAAGTATTCTCTGATCCATTGCAGTGCCCTCCCTGTTATATGCGCCTGATCCTCAAGCTTCTGCACTAATCTCTTGTGAGGAACTGTGTCAAAGGCCTTCTTGCAGTCCAAGAAGATGCAGTCAACCCACCCCTCTCTCTCATGTCTTACTTCTGTTACTTTATCATAAAACTCCAGTAGGTTTGTGACACAGGATTTGCCTTCCATGAATCCGTGCTGGTTGGCATTTATACTCTTGTTCCATTCCAGGTGCTCCATCACTCTCCTCCTGATAATCTTCTCCATAACTTTGCATACTATACACGTCAGTGACACAGGTCTATAGTTTGGTGTCTCTTTTCTGTCTCCTTTTTTAAAAATGGGAACTACATTTGCCGTCTACCATACCTCAGGTAGTTGCCCAGTTTCAAGGGATGTATTGAAGATTGTGGTTAGTGGCACACACAGCATTTCTGCTCCCTCTCTAAGGACCCACAGGGAGATGTTGTCTGGTCCCATTGCCTTTGAGATATCGATGTCCCTTAGCAGCTTCTTCACCTCCTCCTCATTTGTAAGTATGACATCCAACACTTGTTGGTGTATTCCTTGCTGGTGTCCCCCTTTGTTCGGTCCCCCCAGAGGCCTTCTTGTCTCCACTGTAAATACTTCCTTAAATCTCATATTGAGCTCCTCACATACTTCTTAAATCTCCTGTTCAGCTCCTCACATACCTCCTGATCATTTCTCGTGAGTTCTCCACCTTCTGTCCTTAATCTGATCACCTGGTCTTTGACTGTTGTCTTCCTCCTGATGTGGCTATACAACAGTTTCGGGTCAGTCTTGATTCTCGATGCTATGTCATTTTCATACTGTCGCTGGGCCTCCCTCCTTACCTGTGCGTACTCATTCCTGGCTCTGCGACTGATCTCCCTATTTTCGTGTGTTCTCTGCCTTCTGTACTTTTTTCTCTATTGCACTTTGTTTTTGCCTCCTTACACCGTCAGGCAAACCAGGGGCTCGTTCTGGTCTTCCCGTTGTTACTGTTGCCCTTGGGAATAAACCTTTCCACTGCCTCCTTGCATTTTGTTGTTACATATTCCATCATTTCATTTACTGGCTTTCCTGCCAGTTCTCTGTCCCACTGGACATCCCGCAGGAAGTTCTTCAACCCTATGTAGTCCCCTCTTTTATAGTCAGGCTTTTCCCATTCAACTCCTGTTATTCTCTCCACTTGCAGCTCTACTATGTATTCAAAGCACAGAACCACGTGGTCGCTAGCTCCTAGGGGACTCTCATACTTGATGTCCTCAATATCTGAGCTGCCCAGGGTGAACACAAGGTCCAATCTTGCTGGTTCATCCTCCCCTCTGACTCTGGTAGTGTCCTTAACATGTTGGTGCATGAGGTTTTCCAGCACCACGTCCAACATCCTGGCTCTCCATGTTTCAGGACCCCCATGTGGCTCCAGGTTTTCCCAGTCAATCTCCCTGTGGTTGAAATCCCCCATAACCAGCAACTTTGCTCTGCTGGAATGAGCTCTTCTTGCCACCTCAGCAAGTGTGTCCACCATTGCTCTGTTGCTCTCCTCATATTCCTCTCTTGGCCTCCTGCAGTTCTGTGGTGGATTATACATCACTTCAATGACCACTTTGTGTTCCCCAGACTGAAGTGTACCTGCTATGTAGTCTCTTTCTCCCGTCTCATCTATTCCTTCCATTTACTCGAATTTCCATCTGTTTTTTTACGAGCAGAGCAACCCCACCTCCCTCCCTGCCCCTTCTATCTTTCCTAATGATCTGGTATCCTGGTGGGAAGATTGCATCTGTTATTGTCTCCATGAGTTTTGTTTCTGTAACTGCTATGATGTCTGGGGACTTCTCATTGATTCTTTCTTGCCATTCCTCATGTTTATTCGTTAATCCATCTGCATTTGTGTACCAAACCTTCAACTTCTGTTCTAATACTGTAACTGTGGTGAGGGGGGTGGAAACAGAGGGATCGGTGTGTGATGGTTGGTTTGGATTGTTCAGTTGCCTTGGGGGGGTCATGGCTGGAGTCCTCTGCAGGTGTTTCTGGGGGGTGCGCTTGTCCTTCCATTTGATCCTGGGTTATTCTGCTCTCCTTTTTCATTTCCTCCCATTTCTCCTTTCTTTTTTGAACTCTCTCTTTCATTGTCTTCCTTTCGTCCTGTGTTCTGTCTCGATCGAGGTACACACTCCGGAACTTCTGCTTGCCTCTCAGCCGTGCTTTCTCCTGCAGGATCATGGTTCGGGTTGATTCTGCCTTGAAAATTACTTTGAGAGGCCGATTCCTTTTCTTTGTGAACCACCCAATTCTCCGAAAATTTGCCACCTGGGTCATGTCCCCCTCGCCTATCACCTTGACTCAAGAAATCGTAATGACACGATTGCAAATAAACCATACCCCCGGCCGGGATTGAACCCGCGGTCATAGAGTCTCAAAACTCCAGCCCGTCGCGTTAGCCACTAGACCAGCTAGCCACAATAAGATTCATCCAACTAGGTATATTTCTACACCATAGGAAAGTTAGCACAGGCACCTCTGTGACCACAAATGCAAGTTTTTACAGACGAATCTCCAGCTAGCGTGGCCGTGACGAACTCTAGCTCAAGTCCCTTCACTGCCCTCAACATGACTCAAGAAATCGTAATGACACGATTGCAAATAAACCATACCCCCGGCCTGTGCTAATTTTCCTATGGTGTAGAAATATACCTAGTTGGATGAATCTTATTGTGGCTAGCTGGTCTAGTGGCTAACGCGACGGGCTGGAGTTTTGAGACTCTATGACCGCGGGTTCAATCCCGGCCGGGGGTATGGCCTATCACCTTCATGATATCTTCAATCGCTTTTTTCTCCTCCTGCTTTCTTTCATCATAAGTTTCCCCTTTAGCTTCGTCTAGCCCATAGACAAACACGGATCTCTCCCTTTCCACCTCCCACTGTGACTCCCATTGCATCCTCTGATGTGTTTTAGTTCCTTCCCGTGGAGTGTTCCTTCCT
>NC_091326.1:29798644-29846144 GCF_038502225.1 Cherax quadricarinatus
TGAAGCGGAGGGCTTTGTTTTGGACTCATTGGAGTTTTAGCATGTTGGTTTTGGTTGTGAGTGACATGGGTACACAGGGGGGTATTCCAGCAGAGGTCTGATCATCATCTTGTACAGGTGTTGTTTGATGTGGGGAGGAGCTGCTTTGAATCGATAAAGTTGGCCAAGGTGGGCTTTCGCTAAGTTTACTTTTTTGGTTATGTGGGATGTAGAGTTGAGCAATCTGTCGATCTCGTATCCTAGGATTTTGTTTGGATTCCTAATAGCTATTCGGGTGCCTCTGATGGAAATGCTCCCTTTGTCTTCTTTGGTTGATGGTAAGCATCCGATGGTACTGATGATGACTTTGTCTGGGTTGGTTGTGATTCTCCATTTCTTCTCCCTCCTGGCTGTTCTATTTAGTTCTTCATTATTTTCTCAATTGCTCTCCTATGCTTATTTGCACCAGCTGTAGGGGTGGAGGAGACAACATGGATGACATCGTCTGCGAATTGGGTGATGATGGTGTCGGTATGTTCAGGTTGGGGGAAGTCATTGTCGTATATGTTGAAGAGGATAGGGCTGAGGCAGGAGCCTTGGGGTACTCTTGCTGTTGGTGTGAAGGGGGTTGATTCCGTTCCATGGAAGGTGGGGATAATTCTTCTTCCTGTTAAGAAGTTGTAGATGAGCCTGAGAAAGGTTCAGTTGTGATCAGGGAGGTCTACGAGTTTGTAAATGAGACCATCGTGCCAAAGGCTGTCAAAGGCCTTGTGCACGTCCCTGGTAGCGATAAGGGCCAGGTTCCCTTGCTTCTTCAGGCTGGCCACGGCATCAAAGATGATGTTTATGGCCTGCTGAGTGCTGCGGCGGGACCTGAAGCCGAACTGCCTTTCAGAGAATAGGTGGTTGAACTCCATGTAGTAGTTTAGTCTGTTGGAGATTATTCTTTCGAAAACTTTGCCTGTGACTTCAAGTAGGGAGATGGGTCTGTAGTTCTCGGGGCTGCGGTTGTCCTTGTTAGGTTTGGCAATGAAGATCATCTTAGCTGTCTTGAAAGCCTCTGGGAAGTGACCAGATGCCAAGATGGCATTGTAGATATTCACCAGCTAGGAGCTGTGTTTCGCAGTCGCCCTATGACTTGGGACACTTCTATGAGCGTGATTGGTCTGGTAAGGGGATGTTCGTCGTCGAGGGAAGATGTGTCAATTGATGGTATAGGATGAAAGTCTTCTAGGTTCTCGTCACGCCATTGGTTGACCCGCTGGTAGTGGATATTGTTAAATCTTCTGCTGTCATTGTGTGAGAGAATGTTCTCCCATACTTCGCCCATCAGCTTGGCTTGGTCCAGTGGGTCGTCAAGAAGGGTAGTCACTACCTCGCCGTCTTCGTCGGTGAAGGAGTGAGTGAGGTGTTGAGTGGGAGTGTGATTGGCCCCTAGAAGTTTGGGGATCTTGTTCCAGAATTGGTCTGGGTGGCGTTTATGTTGGTTTGCTTGGCGCACCAGATAATCCCAAAGATCTCTTTTATGTTGGGTTATTAGGGCGATTAGCTCTCTTCTCAACCTTTGTAGGACTTCCTGGGAGGGTTGCCCTGTGAGGAAGTGTCTGCTGCATTCTGATTGGTACATGTTGTTTATCATATTTCCTTTGGCTTTTCATTCATATAAGGTCCAATACACAAAAAAATCCGCTTATGAGACTGAAACAAATGACGATATTTCGGTCCGACTTGCGCCATTAACAACCCACAATGGGAAACACTGAAACTGATGATGATATTTCGGTCTGACTTGATTCACTAACAGGTCACGCCGTCTCTTCTAAGTACAGATTTTTTGTGTGTGTTCTATTCTATTATGCCTTTGTATTCTCCCTCTAAGGTCATCTGAGACAAAGACCGTTGCAAATTTCCGAATTTTCTGCAGTGTCGTTATATAACTGACCAGGTGTGAGATCTAGGCAAAAATATTTGCTCACTGGTGTATCTCTCACCTGTTTTGGCAAGCCCTGGAGGATTTTTCTTCTGAAAAGTTATGGAAGCATTCTAATGTATATACTAGGCTGTTTTATGCTGCTGACACTATTTTGTTAATATGTTCCTTCAAAGATATGCTTGGAGTTATGCTATGTCTTTTTTTTTGTTGAAGGTTTGCAGCCTAGCTGATTCTCTAACTAGTCTGGATGGAGAGGTGTTTACTGATAGGGTTTTGTAGTTCGCTAATTACATGCGATTTTGCGATGTGGTAGAGCAGTCAGCTCAGAACCGAAAGGAAACGGGTTCGATTCTCAGGTAAGGCGTGGCGTGTGAGCAGATGTACATACACTTTTTACCGTGTTTACCTAATACATGAACATTCGTCGTGAGGGATGGCTTCCTGGGATGGCTGATAGGCTATGACTTTAAAATAAATTGAGGCAGGATAACAACGCCTAGCCTGTTAAACGGTGTCGACTTTTTTTTTTTAATTCCGAAATACTACTCACAGTGAGAGGAATAATGAATGAAGGGAAGTGAAGAATTAAATATAATATAATACAAAATATTATCATATAATTCTAGAGATATATGTTCACCTCTAGTGTGTAACCTTGTACTATTTATATACATACTAACGTGAGGTAAGACTGCAGCAAATGAATGTGTAAAGAATTTATTACCATGAATAATTTTCGCCTCCCAACGTAGTTCTCTGGAAGGTACTCTGGTCAATGAACATACATACTTAATAGTACTTTGTTAAGTACTAGGGCACTGTGTAACCTACTGCAGTCACTTGGAAATAAACAGCATTCTTTACACTCTCCTTCAACAACCGACCCCTTAAATAGAATCGACATTGTCGTATGCATTTCGTTTTGTTTTCTTCCCTTTCTCTTTCAACTTCTCCATAAATTCATTGTTATTCTAAGATTAGGTTAGCTCAGATTATATTAAATTGACGTAAATTAACCTATATAATGTCGGGAATTAGTCTCCATGTGATGACGTGTGAATATCTCTTCTGATTCCCTTCAGAACTTTAACACCAATTTCTGTTTTCGTGAATAGAGGTACAGAGGGCTGGGGTTATACAAAACGGGGATATCTTTCACGGATCGTGCAGCGACGAAAATACATCCATATGCACAAATAACCCGCACATAGAAGAGAGGAGCTTACGACGACGTTTCGGTCCTCTCCTATGTGCAGGTTATTTGTGTATCGTAGCAGTCACGGTATTGTGCCTCTTTTTAAGTTATTTATATCCATTTCTTTAAGATATCGTTCAGATTTCGTGCGTAAGAAAACCTTCAAATGATTCATGACTTAAGAAATCGTAATGACACGATTGCAAATAAACCATACCCCCGGCCGGGATTGAACCCGCGATCATAGAGTCTCAAAACTCCAGCCCGTCGCGTTAGCCACTAGACCAGCTAGCCACAATAAGATTCATCCAACTAGGTATATTTCTACACCATAGGAAAGTTAGCACAGGCACCTCTGTGACCACAAATGCAAGTTTTTACAGACGAATCTTCACGGCCACGCTAGCTGGAGATTCGTCTGTAAAAACTTGCATTTGTGGTTACAGAGGTGCCTGTGCTAACTTTCCTATGGTGTAGAAATATACCTAGTTGGATGAATCTTATTGTGGCTAGCTGGTCTAGTGGCTAACGCGACGGGCTGGAGTTTTGAGACTATGACCGCGGGTTCAATCCCGGCCGGGGGTATGGTTTACCTTCAAATGATATTAAACCGTGTCCACGATGACGTACATCTACATTACTATTTTTTTTCCAAACTGCCACAGGCAGAGTCACCAGTCTGAGGCATTACGGCCATATGCGAATTTTTAGCTGATTTTGTGGCACTCCAGAATCGTAGAGTTTCACTCACCAGAGTGCGTAGCAAAATTAATTTCGAGTCTGGGTCTCCACTATAACATCGCGATATATATCAGTGATTGAATGAACAAACAACTTACTTAATCAAGCATTATATGCCGTTCACTGTATTTTGCTACATTATAATGCCATAAGCCGCACATTGTACCTTATTAGCGGAGGATCACGATGTTTGTTATACAGTGGACCCCCGCATAACGATTACCTCCGAATG
Source organism: Cherax quadricarinatus (assembly GCF_038502225.1). Lineage (NCBI taxonomy): Eukaryota > Metazoa > Arthropoda > Malacostraca > Decapoda > Parastacidae > Cherax > Cherax quadricarinatus. The sequence goes on from NC_091326.1 coordinate 29,802,725, forward strand.
CGACCAATTATGTAAGTGTATTTATGTAAGTGCGTTTGTACGTGTATGTTTGGGGGTCTGAAAGGAATAATCTACTTCACAATATTCCTTATGGGAATAAATTCGGTCAGTACTGGCACCTGAACATACTTATGGAGTGAAAAAATATCGTTAACCGGGGGTCCACATTTATATAACAGACGATAATATTAATATTGCTGATAATTTTTAACTCGAAATTTGAGTGAAATTTCCGGCTATACATACCGTCATATGGACTTTGATTTATGAGATTAGTGTACTTTTAAAATTATTAACTCAAACTGTGACTCATTTAAACGAGAAAGTTGGTGATGAAAGATATTTTTACCAGTGACCATTCTGGCAGTGACCACCCAGGCACTGACCACCCTGGCAATGAGCACCCTGACAGTGACCACCCAGGCACTGACCACCCTGGCAGTGAGCACCCTGACAGTGACCACCCTGGCACTGAACACCCTGACAGTGAGCACCCTGGCAGTGACCATTCTGGCAGTGACCATCTTGGCACTTACCACCCTGGCACTGAGCAACCTGACAGTGAGCATCCTGGCACTGGCCACCCTGGCATTGAGCACCCTGAGAGTGAGCACCCTGAGAGTGAGTACCCTGACAGTGAGCACCCTGACAATGACTATTCCGGCAGGGATCACCCTGGCACTGAGCTCCTTGACAGTGAGCACCCTGGCAGTGAGCACCCTGACAATGACTATTCTGGCAGGGATCACCCTGGCACTGAGCACCTTGACAGTGAGCACCCTGGCAGTGAGCACCCTGACAATGACTATTCTGGCAGGGATCACCCTGGCACTGAGCACCTTGACAGTGAGCACCCTGACAGTGAGCACCCTGACAGTGAGCACCCTGACAGTGAGCACCCCGACAACGACCATTCTGGCAGGCACCACCCTGGCACTGAGCACCTTGACAGTGAGCACCCTGACAGTAAGCACACTGACAGTGAGCACCCTGACAGTGAGCACCCTGGCAGTGAGCACCCTGACAGTGAGCACATTGACAGTGAGCACACTGACAGTGAGCACCCTGACAGTGAGCACCCTGACAGTGAGCACCCCGACAACGACCATTCTGGCAGGCACCACCCTGGCACTGAGCACCTTGACAGTGAGCACCCTGACAGTAAGCACACTGACAGTGAGCACCCTGACAGTGAGCACCCTGGCAGTGAGCACCCTGACAGTGAGCACATTGACAGTGAGCACACTGACAGTGAGCACCCTGGCACTGACCAACCTGGCACTGACCACCCTGGCACTGACGACCCTGGCAGTAAGAACCCTATTACTGTGAAGGAGTATGCTGTTACTGTTACTGTGAAGGAATGTACTGGTACTGTTACTGGTAATGTACTGGTACTGTACTGTGAAGGAGTGTGCTGGTACTGTTACTGTGAAGGAATGTACTGGCACTGTTACTGAGGAATGTACTGGTATTGTTACCGTTAAAGAGTGTACTTGTACTGCTACTTTGAAGGAGAGTTCTTGTACTGGTACGGTGAAGTAGTGTACTGGTACTGTGAAGGAGTGTACTGGTACTGGTACTATTGATAACGTACCAGTGAGTCTCTGCACCAGTGTAGTATGACAGTTGTTATTTTTTTAAGAAATTGATGTGATCATTTATGTTGATACTGACATAATCATCACAGATCTTGTGCATCATCCTGGCTACAGTCTTACCCTTGTTTCAAGTGTGGAGTTGATAGTCAAGTACACTGTTACTCTTCAGAGTGTGTATGGTTAGTTCAGAGTGTGTATGGTTAGTTCAGAGTGTGCATGGTTTGTTCAGAGTGTGTATGGTTAGTTCAGAGTGTGCATGGCTTGTTCAGAGTGTGTATGGTTAGTTCAGAGTGTGCATGGCTTGTTCAGAGTGTGTATGGCTTGTTCAGAGTGTGTATGGTTAGTTCAGAGTGTGCATGGCTAGTTCAGAGTGTGTATGGCTAGTTCAGAGTGTGTATGGCTAGTTCAGAGTGTGTATGGCTTGTTCAGAGTGTGTATGGCTAGTTCAGAGTGTGTATGGCTAGTTCAGAGTGTGTATGGCTAGTTCAGAGTGTGTATGGCTAGTTCAGAGTGTGCATGGCTTGTTCAGAGTGTGCATGGCTTGTTCAGAGTGTGTATGGCTTGTTCAGAGTGTGCATGGCTTGTTCAGAGTGTGCATGGCTTGTTCAGAGTGTGCATGGCTTGTTCAAAGTGTGTATGGCTTGTTCAGAGTGTGCATGGCTTGTTCAGAGTGTGCATGGCTTGTTCAAAGTGTGTATGGCTTGTTCAGAATGTGATTGTCTCCTCACTTTCCTGTCCTCCAACCTGGTTTCCAGCTTCCTAAAATTCCTTCTCATTCACGACATGATAATGGTCGAGGGTGGAGCGAAACATCGTCTTATCACTAGGCTACCTATGATTGTCATTATTACTACCCACTCTTTCCCATTTTTTTTTTCAAAATTTATATTCCCCATTGTCCAAAAAACCTCACTCATTTTGAAACAAGCAAAAACAGAAAATAAGTTAGCCTAACCTATTCTTTAATTAAACTAACTTAAACCCCTCCTAACCTACTTTAAAGCCTACTTAAGTAAGTAATGCAGTTGATTATCATTCAAACATTTCTGTAATATGTAATCAACTTTAGAAACGTGTTCGCAACAATCTCCATTCGAAAGTGGCCATAAAATGCGGAAATTTGCTTCCAGGGAAATTTGCAAATATTAATTAATTTGCAAATCCAACCGTTCTCACTAGTAGAGGTTGTCGAAGTTGATTGTAGATCTGTACCAAGATACCCTTGTGTTGCAGTGTCTGACAGATTGAACATTAAAATGGTATAAAATACCGACAGGTTGTTAGGTAAGACACATTTTAATGTTCAATCTGTCTGACACTGCAACACAAGGGTATCTTGGTACAGACCTACAATCAACTTCGACAACCTCTACTAGTGAGAACGGCTGGATTTGAGAGGGACCTGACCTCCCAACATCTGAGTTCTTACCTCTTCTAGTGACCTACGTCTCACCTCTTGGCGCTATATAGGCTCCATCCTGTCATTTCATCTCCATATTGTTTCATACCATGGAACAATGCTCTTCTCCAGACTGAGGGACTGACCACCTCAAAACTTTAAGGGTGATGGACTGATTACATCGTCTTCAAGTATCTTCTGCTTCTATCAACTTTTCTGTACTCGACTGAAGAAGCCTACTGTGTAGGCGAAACGTTTCGAAATAAAGATACCTAACTGTTGCATATGTGTCTTACCTAACAACCTGTCGGTATTTTATACCATTTTAATGTTCAACTTTAGGGTTATCAAGGTTATTAAGGAAACTTTAGGGTTATCAAGGGAACTTTAGGGTTATCAAGGTTATTAATTAAGGAAACTTTAGGGATATCAAGATATTAAGGATAGTTTAGGGCTATCAAGGATACTTTAATTCCTTAAACAGACATTAATGTAATCTTTCAGTGTAAACAGCCAAGAGAGTCACTGTATACGTCACTGCAGTTGTATATAATACATCAAGTGTGCGTTTACCTCCACAGTGTCTGCACACTTCACATGGCATGTCTTGACACTAACAAACACCTTTACAGTAAACTAACAATACTGTTTACCCTTTTGTGTTATAATTTTCTTTAGTATATCAAGACAAATTACTCAGTAATTGTCTTGGTGTTTATCATGCTTCAGTAACTTTAATCCGTTTTTTTCCATAGTTAAATTCACAATCAGGTGATAGTTTGGCAGCAAAATATGTGCGATAATAATACCTGAGGTAAATATTACTTGAGCCTAATAACACCTGAGGCTAAAACACCTACCATAAACTATAAAGGAAATGTACATACTTTCTCAAGGTGTACCTTGTAGCCTTAAGTTTAATTAATAAAATGTTCACTGGAGAAGGCATAGACATGAGGGACAGGGATGGTTACTCAGGTTACAGTCAACCTTTGATATACCTTTGATGAGTTTCGAGAGTCTCACTATTCTGGTGCTTGCCTAATCAACTAGGCTGATGATGCTGGGGGCCTACTGCCCAACATATCCATCACAGCCTGGTTGATCTGGCAGCTTGTGAAGATACTTGTCCAGATGGAAATAAATGGTATAAAATACCGACACAATGGAAATATAAACACAAATGCAGTATAATGTGATCCTTTATTGACAACGTTTCACCCACACAGTGGGCTTTTTCAAGTCACACACGGATCTACCTGGGGTTGGAAGGTACGAGAGTATTTATAGTCATGTTCAGAATGTTGAGGTCAGGTGGAGAATGCTGCATCTGATGATCTACCGGGTGGGGTTATAGAGTCTTGGGTAGCTTGGCAGGGGTATTGGACAAGTTGTAGACCTTCTGCAGTGTTCTATGTTCTTATGTGGGATAGCGATGAAGAAGTTTCTCGGCGAGTGGTTCAGCTATGTTATAGAAGCCATTGTTCTGGTTGAAATTGTTGGTTATAGAGATAAGCGATGATTCCAGGATTCTTCTGTATTGAGTGTTGTCTTCTGTGGCTATAAGTCTTGAGTTTCTGTAGTTAATTAAATGGTTGTGTGAATTGCGATGTTGTACACAGGCATTCCTTGTATCGTCAAGAGACCTCCAAACACGCATTTCAGAACACCAATATGCAAGCAGGACTGACGATACAAGGAATGCCTGTGTACAACATCGCAATTCACACAACCATTTAATTAACTACAGAAACTCAAGACTTATAGCCACAGAAGACAACACTCAATACAGAAGAATCCTGGAATCATCGCTTATCTCTATAACCAACAATTTCAACCAGAACAATGGCTTCTATAACATAGCTGAACCACTCGCCGAGAAACTTCTTCATCGCTATCCCACATAAGAACATAGAACACTGCAGAAGGTCTACAACTTGTCCAATACCCCTGCCAAGCTACCCAAGACTCTATAACCCCACCCGGTAGATCATCAGCTGCAGCATTCTCCACCTGACCTCAACATTCTGAACATGACTATAAATACTCTCGTACCTTCCAACCCCAGGTAGATCCGTGTGTGACTTGAAAAAGCCCACTGTGTGGGTGAAACGTTGTCAATAAAGGATCACATTATACTGCATTTGTGTTTATATTTCCATACTTTTCCAGTTTCTTCTTGAAGGTTTCTACACTTGTTCCAGCCGTGTTCCTGATATCTTCTGGTAAGATGTTGAATAGTCTGGGAATGCGAATGTTGATACAATGTTCCCTTATTGTGCCCACTGCACCCCTGCTCCTCACCGGGTTATTTTGCACTTCCTCCCATATCTCTCACTCCAATATGTTGTTATGGCAGTGTGCAAATTAGGGACCAGGCCCTTGAGTACTTTCCAGGTATATATTATCAAGTATCTCTCCTTCCTCTGCTCCAGTGAGCACATGTTCAAGTCTTCAAGGCATTTCAAGTAATTTAAGTGCTGTACTGGCTCCATGTGTGCCGTAAACGATCTCTGCATTCATTTGTTCCAGCTCTGATATTTCTTCTGCTTTGAACAGGGCCGTCAACACTGAGCAATATTCTAAATGAGGGAGCACTAGTGATTTGAAGAGTGTCACCATCGGCATTATTTCCCTTGTTTTGAAAGTTCTCAATACCCAACCTGAAAGGTCAGCTGGCGTAATTATTCCCAGATCTTTTACGTGTTCTTTTCGTTCTGTTTGGTGATCCTCTTAAATTTTGTATACAGTGTTCTTTTTGAGTTCTTCATTCTTTCTACATCTAAACAGCTGGAACTTATCACCACTGAACATCATGTTGTTCTCCACTGCCCACTGGGAAACACTGCTTATGTCTTCCTGTATTTTTTTAGTGTCTTCTTTCGTAGTGACTTTCATGCTCATTTTAGTGTCATTTGCAAATGATGATACAAAACTGTGATGGGTATTTTTATCAATGTCTACTATGAGGATGAGAAACAGCAGAGGTGCCAGGACAGTGCCTTGGGGTACTGAGCTTTTTACCTTGCTGATACGGAATTTTGCTTTGTTTACTACTACTTTTTGTGTTCTGTGTTTTAGGAACCCGAAAATCCATCCGCCTACCTTCCCCGTAATGCCCATGGCCCTCACTTTGTGCACTATCACTCCATGATCGCATTTGTCGAACGCCCTTGCAAAATCTGTGTAAATCACATCAGCGTTTTGGTCGTCTTCCAACGCCTCCGTAATTCTGTCATAATGGTTCAGCAGCTGTGACAGGCATGATCATCCTGACGTAAAACCTGTTTGGAACTACATTACTTCAGAACAACAGCAGTCAATTGTGTCCTCTGGTTTACTCAGCTCAAACGTCAGTGAAGTCAGCAAATCACTCAGAACCAGTGAGTGTGGATGTATATAGACATCTGGAACAACGAGGTGAGTACGGCTTGGTACACCGTCAGTGACCATATTAACGAACGTAGCATCGAGCCTTCGCTGCTCCTGGAGCTACTAAATATTTTACAATTTAAGATTATATTATTAGCAGGAGATATGCACAAAAGATTGGTTATATGATCAGCTTCCTTCTTACTAGACGCATTCATCAATATGTTTTCTGGCAAATTAAAGAGCTGAGTATATATAATTGTATATAATTATAACTTAGTTTACCCTTGTATAACTACAACTTTTTTTTATGTCAACGATGATATGTATTTACAAGGTTACTAATTAACAAGTCTTATTATAGTCAAGAATAATAACTCGACGATGAACGGGTATGTTTGGTATGTAGAAAGATAAGCTATAAATGTAAGAAAGTTAATTGCGCCTCACAGTGAAAAGTTTTCTTCTCCTTGTCAGGAGGTGGGTGTGGTGGTCTCATACCCCTGCACCTGCCTCATCAGGAGGTGGGTGTGGTGGTCTCATACCCCTGCACCTGCCTCATCAGGAGGTGGGTGTGGTGGTCTCATACCCCTGCACCTGCCTCATCAGGAGGTGGGTGTGGTGGTCTCATACCCCTGCACCTGCCTCATCAGGAGGTGGGTGTGGTGGTCTCATACCCCTGCACCTGCCTCGTCAGGAGGTGGGTGTGGTGGTCTCATACCCCTGCACCTGCCTCGTAAGGAGATGAGTGTGGTGGTCTCATACCCCTGCACCTGCCTCGTCAGGAGGTGAGTGTGGTGGTCTCATATCCCAACACTCATTGCGCCACAAGGAGTTAGTTGTGTGGGGACTGATGCTCTGCACCCATCTTCTCTGGAGGTCGGGGTGGGGGACTTACGTCCCCGGGCCCGCCTTGACAAGAAGTGGGTGTAGGGGGCTTGAGACTTATTCTCCTGCACATAGCTTGTGCAAAGGAATAAGTCTCTCACACCTGCCTTGTCAGAAGGCAGGCTGAGTAATTTACGCTCCTGCACCTGCCTTGCCACAAACAATGTATTTATTTTACTTTTAGGTTCAAAGAAAAAATATAACTGATTTACATTTAAGTTTTTAATAACAGACCTTTAATATAAATGGTACTTAAAAATTATACAAAAAAAAAAATATCTTGGAAAGTCATATTTTGGACATTAGAATAAAAGTATTTTAACATGATGTGACACTCAACACAGTGCAACTCAGAAATGCCCACCATCCTCAGAGGTTGCAACCCTCACCCTCTTGCAAATTTTAGAATGCCATGTAGACTAAACATGCTTCCGGGTTTAAGGAAGCCTGAGGTGAAATTTAGTTTGAAACACACACACACACACACACTACAGTTATAAAACTGCAACATTAACACCCCTCCTTCAGAGTGCAGACACTGTGCTTCCCATCTCCAGGACTCAAGTCCGGCCTGCCGGTTGCTCTGAATCCCTTCATAAATGTTACTTTGCTCACACTCCAACAGCACGTCAGGTATTAAAAATCATTTGTCTCCATTCGTTCTTTTCTAATAAGATCACGCATACTTGCTGAAAGTCCAAGCCCCTCACACACAAAACCTCCCTTTTCCCCCTCCCACTAACCTTTCTTAGGCCGACCCCTACCCTGCCATCCCTCCACTTCAGATTTATATACTCTCGATGTCATTCTATTTCGTTCTATCCTTTCTACATATCCGAGCCGCCTCAATAACCCCTCCTCAGCCTGGAGTTTACCTGGAGTTTACCTGGAGAGAGTTTCGGGGGTCAACGCCCCCGCGGCCCGGTCTGTGACCAGGCCTCCTGGTGGATCAGCGCCTGATCAACCAGGCTGTTGCTGCTGGCTGCACGCAAACCAACGTACGAGCCACAGCCCGGCTGATCAGGAACTGACTTTAGGTGCTTGTCCAGTGCCAGCTTGAAGACTGCCAGGGGTCTGTTGGTAATCCCCCTTATGTGTGCTGGGAGGCAGTTGAACAGTCTCGGGCCCCTGACACTTATTGTATGGATAATACTTTTGGTAATCCTGCACCTCCTCCCTAATCTCAAAACTACGGATTCTCTGCATTATATTCACACCACACATTGCCCTCAGACATAACATCTCCATTGCCTCCAGCCTTCTCCTTGTTACAACATTCACCACCCATGATTCACACCCATATAAAAACGTTGGTGTAACTATACTCTCATACATTCCCCTCTTTGCTTCCACGCATAAAGTTCTTTGTCTCCAAAGACTCCTCAGTGCACCACTCACTTTTTCCCCCTCGTCAGTTCTATGATTCATCTGCTGACACGTCCATTCCCAAATATCTGAAAGCTTTCACCTCCTCCATACTCTCTCTGATATCCAATCTTTCGTTGCCTAATTTTTCTGTTATCCTCACCACCTTACTCTTTCCTATATTAACTTTTAATTTCCTTCTTTTGCGTATACTACCAAATTCATCCACCAACTTCTGCAACTTCTCTTTAGAATCTCCCAAAAAACACAGTGTCATCAGCAAAGAGCAACTGTGACAACTCCCACTTTGTGTTAGATTCTTTATCTTTTAACCCTACACCTCTTGCCAACGCCCGAACATTCACTTCTCTTACAACTCCGTTTATAAATATATTGAACAACCACGGTGACATCGCATATTCCTGTCAAAGGCCTACTTTTACTGGGAAATAATTTCCCTCTCTCCTACATACTTTAACATGAGCTTCACTATCCTCTTAAAATCTTTTCACTGCTTTCAATAACCAACCTCCTATCCCATACAATTGCAACATCTGCCACATTGCTCCCATATCCACCCTATCATACTCCTTTTCCAAATCCATAAATGCCACAAAAAACTTTTTACCCTTATCTAAATACTGTTCACCCATATGTTTCACTATAAACACTTAGTCTACACACCCCCTACCCTTCCTAAAGCCTCCTTGTTCATCTGCTATCCTGCTTTCCGTCTTAATCTTAATTCTTTCAATAATAACTCTACCATACACTTTACCAGGTGTACTCAACAGACTTATTCCTTTACAATGTTTACACTCTCTTTTGCTCCCTTTACGTTTATACTAAGAAACTATGCATGCTCTCTGCCAATCTCAAGGTACCATACACTCTTCCATACATCTATTAAATATAAGGTCAGATAAGTTTTCTAAGACTCTTTTGGTAGAATATTATTAATTTTTTACATTAATATAAATTAAAAATATATATCTATAAGCGTATAAGAGAAAATTTTAGAAAGGACTAAATTTTAAATTAGTCCTTGCTAATTGACCAGTTTTACCTATTTTCATTATATATATATATATATATATATATATATATATATATATATATATATATATATATATATATATATATATATATATATATATATATATATATATATATATATATATATATATATGTCGTGCCTAATATGTAAAACTGGTCAATTAGCAAGAACTCATTTAAAATTAAGTCCTTTCTGAAATTTTCTCTTATACATTTAAGGATATATTTTTTTCATTAATGTTGACGAAAAAAATTATAATTTTGCACCAAAAGAATCTTAGAAAACTTACCTAACCTTATTATAACAAGAACAATTTATTTTAGCCTAACCCAACTATATATATTTTAGATTTGTTTACAGTAATTTAATACTAAACAAACACATTGAAATATTTATTTTTTCGTTAGGTTCAGAATGATTTTGGCGAAATTATTGCATACACAAATTTTCACTTGTCCTATATGGCAAGATGAGCGTTGCTATTTAAGCCAAGATAGCAAGTTGTGCCTATTCGGCACGACATATATATATGCTATGTTACATTACGTTTTGTTAGGTAAGACACATATGCAACAGTTAGACAACTTTATTCCGAAATGTTTCGCCTACACAGTTTCGCCTACTGTGTAGGCGAAACGTTTCGGAATAAAGTTGTCTAACTGTTGCATATGTGTCTTACCTAACAACCTGTCGGTATTTTATACCATTTTGATGTTCACATTACGTTTTGCATATCCAGATAAATTAGTACAAATTTGTTTGCTTGACTGACTTCTTACTCTACACTAAGACAAGCAACGACAAATCGCTCTTATAATACGCAGCAAAAAGTTCCTCCCATGGCGAGGGTAGAAACATCAGACATGTGTCCTTACACCGGTTGTCTATGTTCATCCATCAGTAAAGTGGGTACCTGGGTGTTAGTTGACTGGTGTGGGTCGCATCCTGGGACAAAGCTGACCTAATTTGCCCGGAAAGCTCTACATAACAAGCTGCTTTCTATATAGTAGTATGTCACTGATGTCACCTATGGTCTGCATACCTTGTACATGTACTTGTAGTAATTAAGATATTATTGCTATTAATATTATTGTTAATTACCAACATCATGCTCACAGTTCAAGGCATGAAGTAATTAATCAGCTGCTACATGTACTTACGTCTGTATAATGTGTGGCTGTGGCAGCTCAACCTGTGTTTACTCTTACCACGATAAATCACTCTTTACGCTTTATTTATTATGTTATTAGTGAGTGCTTAAGAGAATAAAGGAAATCAATACAGTTGAGCACCGATGTATAACTCATAGTCGTTTAGCCCTTGTTTGTTTATTAATAATAATATAAACCCTCCACTCAAACTTCTCCTTACCAACTTAAACAGGACATATGACCACAACACAAGACACAGATCACTCTTTGATATACCTCGCGTCCATATGACACTATGTAAAAACTATGCACATGAAGGGCCCAAAAATATGGAATTGTTTACTAGAAGATATTAAAGTAACCCAGTCTGAAAATTAATTTAAGACTCTTCTCAAAAACCACTTAATCACCCTAGACTAAACGCTAAATACTCAGTACACATTTACTCACCTATGTACTCCCACATTATAACTTCAACAATCACTTTGAACCTTTTATCCATTGTTGACAGGAATATAATTGAATCATTGTTTTTACAAAAAGCATTTTTGATTATATGAATGTATCTTTTGTCTTATACAAATTTTGATTCACTTATAATTAATAATCTACTGTACAACTATGAAATAATTACTATCCTACTGTACAACTGTGATATAATCCATAGTGTTAAGTAGTCTGTAAGTCAATAATGTTAAGTTGGCCCATAATGCCTGGGCATAATAGAGGTTCTTCGCATTGCAACCCACTATATTGTAAATACAAAATCTCAATGTATTGTTTGCAAAGACATAAAATAAATAAATAAATACATAAATAAATAAATAAATTATTGTAATTATCATTAGTTTTAACAGAGGACTTTATTAGTATCATCGAATAATATCAAAAGCTTTAGAGAACTTTACACAAATAACCCGCACATAAAAGAGAGAAGCTTACGGCGACGTTTCGGTCCGACTTGGACCACTGACAAAGTCAATGTTAATTAATATCACAATATATCGAAACAAGAACTCTGAAGCAATTTGTAAAATATAAGGTACTGTTAATACTTTTCAATAATAACATTAATAATAATAATAATAATAATAATAATAATAATAATAATAATAATAATAATAATAATAATAATAATAATAATAATAATAATAATAACAATAATAATAATAATAATAATTCAGTGATATTATCCAATTTGTATATTGTCTGCAAATTGGATTATATCACTGGATTAGAGTATAATTATTCTCTAAAAAAATATCAAAGTACCCACAACAAATGAATAATAATAATAATAATAATAATAATAATAATAATAATAATAATAAAAATGACTTCAATTGGATATGTTAGGTCATTGAGGGATTCCAGACAGGTGTTCCCACTCCACAACACCTGCTTCATCTCCCTCCCACCTCAGACATGCGAGAGATGAAGAGTAAGACACATGTGCAACAGTTTGCTATCTTTATTTACTTTAAAAAATCATCTCTAATAGGCTGAACTATTACATGGAATTCCATCACTTCTTTACTGAAAAGCAGTTTGGTTTTAGGATCCACAGAGGAACCCAACATACCATCAATATTATCTTCGATGATATTGACCCGGTTGTGACTCGTGATGTACACAAGCATTAAAGTCTATGGCACGACGGCCTCATTTTCAAACTTGCTGACCTTCTAGAACATAACTTGACGTTTCTTAAACTTATATATAGCTTATTAACAAATAGAAGCATTATCCCCATCCACATTTTCAACTACAAGACGGCAGAGTCATTCACACCAACAGCTGGAGTACCACAGGGATGATGCTTGAGCCCTATTCTCTTCAGTATATATGTAACTGATTTTCCCCAACCTGAATATAGTGGCACCATCATTACCCAAGTTGGCGACGATGTTATCCATGTAGTATCATCCACCTCTGCATCCGAAAGAAACAGACATGAGGTGATCGGAAAAAAAATGAATTTAGAATTGCAAGAACAGCCAACTGGGAGAAGAAAAGGATAATTATGACTATTCCTGACAAGGTACTCATCAGCACCATCGGGTGTTTTGCTACAACAATTGAAAACAACGGAGGTATCTGCATCAAGGGTACATTTATCACCATTAAAAACCCTAATAAGATCCAGGGCAATGATATAAACATATTACTCAACTCTACGTCACACGTCACCAAAAAGGTAAACTTTGCAAAACTCCGCCTCAGTCAACTATATAAGGAGCAGGACACCACTTCCACGAGTCCTTCTAGGGCGGGAAAGGTACCACAGCCAGAGCGTGCTACCACCTGCAGCTCATATGACTGCCATTCCCACGAGCCCTCCTAGGGCGGGGATGATAGCAGACCAGAGGCCTAGCTTCTCCCAACGAGCCCCGTGCAGGCGAGGAATGATGCTAGGCCTGGGGACAGTTGGTCCAAGAAGATGAGGAGGTACTTGTACCTCCTCCCATGGCAGACATAGGTCTCAGACTCTCCCGAGACAGGGAGCCAAGGCCGGGTTACCATCGGGAAAAGACCCGGGCAGGGAGAGTACCGGCGAATCAAGGAGGAGGAGAAGGAGTCAACTATAGGGGTTTAATCAGGAGCCTCTTTCATATGAAGAAACACCTATATAAGATGATAAGACCTGCGCTTGATTATCGTTGTTTGTCCATGTCGCTAACAACAAAAAAACATGATGTTACAGCTGCAAAGAGTTCTGAACAAGGCACTCCGCTTTATCACAGGCAACAGACAGGGACATAATCAAATTGGAAGATCTGCACATCCAACAGGAGATCGACGCAATAAATATCAGGCTTGACAAACTAAAAAAGCGATAACTATATGCTATGAAAGATCTATACATAACAGACAGGAAAAAGCCCACCTCAGCCAGCTAACACCACTGACTACATAATCAATACACCTCCCCACAGAACCCACAGGATGTCCCTACAAGAAAGAGTCCGACATTTCATTCACAAGGAGAACTTCCCCAAGACCAAAGATTCTGAGTGATCTCCCTGAAGATATAGAGGAATGAATACCACCAGAGCCAGTCTATGTTCATGACATAAAATCATCCTAAATCATAATACCTTTCAACATCTCACCAAGCAGCATCTGAAAATAACCTACTGCAAAACACCGCCTCTGAATCAAATCAGCCGACCACCAGTTCCAGCAAGAAGCACTTTACGACTAGCCCAGACAATATGCTATCTGCGCTGATAATAAAAACCTTGCCAATAACAAAAATGTACCCACCATGTATACATGTGTGCCTGTGTCAGGTGGTGTGGTATACCCAGTCATCTTATTATTATACATAACACAACACACTCCTGTCAGCTAAAGTGGATGGGCCACTTACCTTCGTTACCCCGTCTTCTCATCCCACACTTACCCGTCTTTAACACACTATCCTTATCCATCCTTCTTCCTTTCCCAACTAACCGAAGTTCTGGTCAAAGCTTCGCTTAGTGTGTCTATTGTTGAAACATTTCGCCTACACTGTAGACTTCTTCAGTTAAATACAGAGAATATTGATTTAATTGTTCTCTCTAAATCTCAGTGTGTTTATTGTACTCTGTAAGTTTGTTTGTGCTCTGCAAGTCCTAGTTTTTGCTACTGTGCCTTGAGGATGTTGATATACAGCTGCTAAGCCATTTGAAGGTGTTAAATTACAAGTACTAGTCTTCTTGAGCATGTCTTAAAGGTGTTGACAATCAGCTCCTGGACATCGACTCAAGGCTGAGGGGCTGATTACCTCAAACTCCTCCTGTTCTTCACCATTCTCCTTTGTATGGACTGATGAAGCCACTGTGTGGCGAAACGTTTCCTCATTAAAGATACCTAAGTGTTGCACATGTGCCTATTTATCAACATGAGTTAGTTAGTTTAATATCTTTATTATGCACCCCATACCCATCCTGTAGGCGGCAGTCAAAAGATTACAGAGGTACATAATTGGTCCAGGGACTGGACTCCAAAGTTATGATAGCTGAACTAGTTACACACAAGCACGCACACAGCATACACACAAGCACGCACACACACACACACACACACACACACACACACACACACACACACACACACACACACACACACACACACACACACACACACGTGGTAATGCTTTATTTACAGCTAGTAAAGTCAGGGTATTTCTCCAGAATATTCTGTAATATACTACTGTGGATAAAATACTTTGCCATTTCTTGAACATTTCTGAGTGAGTTGTCTCTAAACTCATTACTGATGTCTCTTCATGTAGACGATGATAGCGTAGCAGTTGCATCTTGTTTTTATTCTTGTTGTGTGTCCTAGAAGTGAACTATTTGCCAGGTGCCGATTCAACAGCAGTATCACTCTTTAGTTACCAGCATCCGCCTAATCTATAGCTCAACAAATACGCCTTGTAGGTTCGTATTTTGCAATTAAGATCGAGTTAAATTCCACTTTGAGAAGTGATGGCAAAACCTCTACATAGGATTTAGTAATCTAGTTCTAGATCTCCTTGAAAAGTCTCCATTAGACGTTTCATCCTTATTCATTTCAGAAGATGAGGCTACCACTTCGAAAATTTCTTCTGATGAACGTAGACTCGGAAGTCGTAAATCTTTACTCTGTATCGCTTAGCATGTCTGGATAAACATTTACTTAACATTTACTGTGTATCACTTGGGTAATACAGACTGGTATGTTTGGATAAACATGTATTCAATATTTACCCTTTCATACCTTTTCACTGCAAAAGTAGCAGTGTAAACTGTCTTTCTGATGCCAACGTCGTTTTCTTACATATGATTTAAAAAAATCTCAATACAGTCAGGCGCCTTATAACGACGTTTCGGTCAACAACGGACCGCATATACGACGGTGGTGCCATGCACTGCCAGCCGTATAAAAGTATATAGCACATACAGTTATGTACAATACGTAATACTTGATAATGTTACTGGTTCATGTATTTACTATACTGTACTTTCCATCGTTATTCTACAATGTACTCTTTCTAGTTACAAAAAATAGTTTACTCTAAAACAGTATACCGTGTCATGTCGGCACAATAACGAAATCGCCTAACGACGCATTTCTCAGAACGTATCTCCGTCGTCAAGCGACGCATGACTCAAGAAATCGTAATGACACGATTGCAAACAAACCATGCTAACCATGGCTAACCCGACGGGCTGGAGTTTTGAGACTCTATGACCGCGGGTTCAATCCCGGCCGGGGGTATGGTTCTTTTTCAAGCGACGCATCACTGTATACTATATTTAGGTTACGTTATCTTAGGTTATGTTCAGTTACGTTAGATTATCTATCTCCAGTATACTGAAAACTTTCCAATGCAAGGCCTTAGTTAGGCTAACCATATTTGACCGAAATGAAAAATAAGCCTAAATAATTAATTTTCAAAATAATTAAAAAAAAATGGAATGAAAGTTTTCCCTCTTTTTTTCCCCTTAATATATATGAATTTTAATCAATTTTTTATGTATAAAAATCCAGGAAAGTTATAATTAAAATTGACAAGATTTTTACTCTAAGAGATGTATTTCTCTCTGCTTATGTATATAGAGCTTATTTTGATCTCCATATTAGAGATTAATTATTATCTGGTGGTCAAAATGCTACGTGCGATTTTAATGACTGATAGTGTGGTCGATAGGCTTTAAACCCCAGTTAATCACCCAATTAAAATAAATTATTCGATAGTTTAATTAATTCCTCAACATCTCGAACAAAAACACGGTAATATACTAAGAACAACATAGAATTTTGATGTCATTTTAGTAGTGATGACGATGGAACTGAGCAACCTCAATGTTTCCTGCGTGGGAAGGTTGTTTGTAAACATTGCAATAAGTTGCTAGGCTGCATGAACATCTGTGATAAATAATCTCCTTCCAAAAAAGGCTGAAAGTGGGTAGGATTTTTTCACGCTACACCACAACTTCAAATTAGTTCAGAAACCTGCTTTGTCAGCATCATACATAGTGACTTACCTGACAATCAAAAGTTCTGAGTCATGCACGACTCACTACTCACGCTATGAGTTCTGGCAATGGTTCTTCGAGCTGGTATCTGACAAACCGCATCAGCAGGAAATAAGATATCACTGCCAAATCACATAATTAATTTATGAACTCAAGACATATTTAGTCTTCAATAAGTGACGAGGGAATTATATACCTTACCCCTCCTATCCAGTATTCATTGGAATCGATCTGATGGTGAGGCTCCGTGGAGCTGGTTGACGATGCTTTGTTGATATTTGGACATTGAATCAAAGAATTTTTTCTCTGGATACCACTTGTAGGAACAACAAAAGTAGTGGCTATATAACACTATGTCAAGGATTTGTTTTGCAGCTCTTGTTTTTTGATAAACTGAGCATGTAGCTGGGAACAGTTTATACTGTACATATTTTTCTCTTTATCCCGTGTTCTTTCATAAAAATAATTTCCATAATTTTTTGACGAGATCACTGAAAGAGGTTATGTCCGTTCAGCCTGGTGACGTATAGTATGTATTCAGTTTATCACACCACACTTCTCTCCTTCCACAGGCTACGGAACACCATCACCGAAGACGCCCGGTGGAAGAATCTTCTGCATGTTCTTCAGTTTGATAGGATGCTCCTTGGGCATCCTTTTCTTTAATCTCTTCCTTGAACGGATCATCACGATCCTCGCTAGCGTCTTAAGGTCAGTGAATGGATGACCAGGTGGAAGTTTTCGGTGGGTGGGCTATGAAGG
This sequence comes from Cherax quadricarinatus, assembly GCF_038502225.1. Classification (NCBI taxonomy): domain Eukaryota; kingdom Metazoa; phylum Arthropoda; class Malacostraca; order Decapoda; family Parastacidae; genus Cherax; species Cherax quadricarinatus. Next base: position 29,820,328 of record NC_091326.1, read on the forward strand.
AAGCTTGTACAAATACGTGCGCGAGTTATGGATGGGGTTAACAGCTAGGCTCTGAGAGGTCTGTTGTGTGTTGTGTGTGTATTCACCAAATTGTAATCATCTAATTGTGGTTGCAGGGGTCGATTCTCGACTCCTGACCCCGACTTTCCATTGGCAGCTACAGGGTTCACTCTCCCAGCTGCATGAGCCCATCATACCTATTCTTAAAACTATATAAGGATTTTGCCTCTACCACTTCCCTGTCTAGTAACTTATATCTGCTTTTAACTTCGAATTACAACCTCATGTACAGGCTCAGTTACTCTCAGTATCTTATACGTCTTAATAGTGCCACCTGTAATCCTTCTGTTCTCTAATGTCGTTAGGTTTCTGCTCAATTAGTTCCTAATCATAGCTCATACCCCTCAGTTCTGGGACTAATTCCCCTCAAGGAAGGTTCCTTGATGTTGGTGAGGGGCTCTTGATTTAGGGAATTGGATCTGTGCTCAAGTTCCCCGAATTAAGCCTGAATGCCTTCCACATCCCCCACCCCAGGCGCTGTATAATCCTCTGGGTTTAGCGCTGCCCCCTTGATTATAATAATAGTCTGGGACTAATTTCGTTGCAAATCTTTGCACCTTCTTCAGTTTCTTTACATACTTGATAAGATGTAGGCTCCAAACTGGCGCTGAGTACTCCAAGATTAGCATGAAATATGGCTAATATAGCGTCGTGAATCCCTCCTTGCTGAGATTCTAAAGATAGCCTTAAATTTGTCAACCTTAAGTTTGCTACAGAAGTTAGTCTATTGATGTGTGCTTCGGGTGAAATGCTTGGGACTGTACTCATCCCGAGATCCTTTTTCAGAGAGGTTCACAGCCTTTGCGTCGTCCCTCCCCCGAGCCTGTACTCTATTTCTGGTAATTTTTGCCCTTTCCAGATTTTCATATTTTTGCATTTGCTGGTAGTTAAATTCTAATAGCCACTTGTTTGATGAATCCTGCAGGTGCACTTTTAATTTTTCCTGGTCTACTTCTGTTTGTATTATCCTTATTCTTTTCATATTTTCTGCGAACAGGGACACCTCTGGCTCGATTTCCTGTCTTGTGGTTTACGTACATAAGAAACAGTACCGGCCCAAGCAGTAATCCATGGGGAACCCCACTCGCTGCACTTGCTCACAATAATATCTCCTGTTAAGTGTTCCTTGATTCACTGTAGTCCTTTCTCTTTTATTACTGTCTGATCCAGTCGCTATTGTGCCAGTCTCTTTGGGTATAAACCATACCCCCGGCTGGGATTGAACCCGCGGTCATAGAGTCTCAAAACTCCAGCCCGTCGCGTTAGCCACTAGACCAGCTAACGCGACGGGCTGGAGTTTTGAGACTCTATGACCGCGGGTTCAATACCAGCCGGGGGTATTGTTTATTTGCAATCGTGTCATTACGATTTCTTAAGTCTTTGGGTATTGTACCGACCGCCTTCTTGCAATCTAATAATACAGTCTACCCATCCCTCTCTCCTGTCTAGCTTTCTCAACCTTGTGAAAGACCTTTAGCAGATTTGTTAGACTGACCTGCAGGACTCTTTTCATATCAAATTGTGAACCCTTCTATAAGTTCCTGTGGTCTCCCTCTCTTCATCTGTCCCGCAGGGCGCGACACGACTGGAAAGAGAGGAAAAAAGCGGAGGCTTTGGCCCAGAGAAACGGAATTATCAAACTACAGCGTCGAGAGTCAGACGATGACAACTCTGATGACGACGAGGAGCTGGAGGCATTCAAGCCGTCAGTGTACTGGGACATGTTCTGGCTCTTGGTCATATCTGCTCTCGTCTCCTGTGTCGCCGCTGCCGTGTATATGAAGGTTAGTGGCGGTGTCTTAGTGTTGGCTCAGACTATATACACTGGATGGGTAGGCACACACACAGAGCCGGGCAGAGCAACAAGCGCAAACACCAAGAGAACCACTCTCAGAGCCCCACAGCCAAGCATATTATCCCAATACGAACCATAATCCACACTCACAGCACTCGCCCCACACTCTGCTGTAGAATCCCACAGCACCCTGCCAGGTCCCCCACTTCCCCAGCCCACACAAACCCCCCAGAATACAGTGTTGGAGGGGAAACTGGAGTGACACGAAAGAATCAAAGAGGCAGCACCAAACATCATAGCTCTAACAGAAACCAAACTCATGGGTATGATAACATATGCCATCTTTATTTATTTATTTATTTATTTATTTATTTATTATTCTGAACATGATACAGAGAAGTACAAAAGAATACAGTTAAGTGCAGCATGTCAAAGCCCTTTGTATGCAGAGCATTATGGGTAGGCTTAAAATTAACTTAGGATTAACTAAGCAATGATGTATTTAGTGGTAAAACATTATTGTAAACAGATAACAATCAAGCTTAAGTGACAATTAGTTTGAGTATTACAAAGACAGGTCATATGGTTGCATGCATTGATGTACATTCAGTAGAATGGAGTATTCTGTTAGGTAATGTAATGAAAAGATAACAAAGTTTGATTGGGTCTCGGGTTACACATTTATGTGATACAATTATGAGAAATATTTAAGATATACAATTTATAAGATACAATTATTCAGTATTTATTTGGTTGTGGGTGAGTAAGTGATTTTTGAGAAGAGACTTGAATTTATAAACAGACAGTGTTTCTTTTATATTTACAGGTAATGAATTCCAGATTTTAGGGCCTGTTGAGGTTGGTAAGGAGACGTTTGAGGGGAGGGTTTATATCAGAGTTAAGTGTTCTATTTATGTAATAGATGCAGTAATAAGTATGGATGTTTTGTATGGTGAGTAAGTTTAGAGTTTTGAATATTGGTGGAGTGTGCTGCCTGTAGTGGGAATTTGTTATCATTCTGACTGCAGCCTTTTGTTGGGTAATTAGTGGTCTGAGATGGTTTATTGTTGTTGAGCCCCATGCACAAATTCCATAGGTGAGATAGGGGTAAATAAGTGAGTGATATAGGGCCAGGAGGGCTGACTGTGGAACATAGTACCGTGTTTTCGATAGTATGCCTACGGTCTTGGAAATTTTCTTGGAAATTTGTTGTATATGTGTTTGAAATTTGAGTCTGTTTTTCAAGGTGGATTCCTAAGAATTTTCCCTCTGTGAGTTTTGTGATAGGTGATCCGTTTATCATTATGTTAAGAGGGACATCTGTAGCTCTGTTACCAAACTGAATGAAGTAGGTTTTGTCAATGTTTAGAGTAAGTTTGTTAGTACTCATCCAGGTAGATATTTTCTGTAATTCGGTATTTACAGTATTGGCTAGCATGACTGGGCTCGGGTGAGAGAAGACGTATGTAGTGTCATCTGCAAATAGTGTGAGTCTGTGTAGTTGCGAAGCATTTGGTAGGTCATTTATGTACATGAGAAAGAGAAGAGGGCCAAGGACACTTCCCTGTGGGACACCAACTGTAATTGGCTGTGCGGAAGAGTTTGCCCCATTTGTGTACACATATTGGCTTCTGTTGCTGAGGTATGACTTGAGGTAGTTGAGGGAGTGCCCTCTTATACCATAGTGTGACAATTTTACGTAGAGCAAGTCATGGTCAACTGTATCAAAAGCCTTACGTAAGTCAATGAAGATCCCCAGTGGGACTTCTTTTTTCTCTACTGCAGTGTATATATGTTCTAGCATGTGTATAATAGCATCATTAGTATTTTTATTAGGCCTGAACCCAAATTGGCAGGGGTTGAGTATGTTTTGGGAGATAAGATAGGAATAGATTCGCTTATGAATTAATTTTTCGAAGATTTTAGAGAAAGGGTGTAAGTTGGATATTGGCCTATAGTTATTCAAGTCTGTTTGGTCTCCTCCTTTATGGATCTGGGTGACCCTTGCTATTTTGAGAACTGTAGGGAAGGTAGAGGATTCAATGAATTTGTTAAAGAGTGTTACAATAATTGGTGATAGTACTTGTGGCGCTTTTTTTGTATATAAAGGGTGGTAAGGTGTTTAAATCTCCTGTCTTGTTTTTTAGTGTGTTGATAATAAGGGAGACTTCTGTTGGGTTAGTTGGAGCTAGGAACAGTGAGTTCGGGTAGTTGCCAGTGAGGTAGTCACTGGTTGGGGTATCTGAGCTTGGGATTTTATTGGCAAGGTTTTTTCCTATAGTGGAGAAGAAATTATTGAGTCTGCTGTTTCAGTCGGTGGGAGTTTGGGTTCATCTGGTTTTGTTAATTCAATTTCGCTATTTCGTGATATCTTTTTTGTTCCTAGAATTTCTGATGGGGTTTTCCAGGTCTTTTTTATATCACCTAGTAAGTTGGATAATATGTTCTCATAATACAGTTTTTTAACCCTTCTTATCAGGCTGGTTAGGACTGACGAGTAACGTTTTGTTTGGTCTCTGGTTATGTGACCCATTCTGTACTGTTTTTCGTGAAGGTGCTTTGTATTTATGGATTTGAGGATACTGGGTGTTAGCCAGGGACTGTTCAGTCTCTTAGCTGTCATCTGTTTAGTTTTTTAGGGCAGTGCTTGTTGTAGAGGTATTGGGTCTTTTTAGAAAATTATTAATACATCCGTCAATATCTGTATAGATTTCTAGCTCAGTGTGCCAGTCAATGTTTGTCACTGCTGCTGTGAAGTTATTAATGGCTGCCTCATTGTGAAGTCTGAAAGTGACTTTAGTAGTGTCTTGGGGTAATTTCCCAAGATTTGTGATGAGGAAGGTAGGGTAGTGGTCTGTGGTATTATCTGTGATTATGCCTGATTTTATTGATTTATTGGTCCAGATGTGGTCTGGTAGGGAAACACTAGTCTCTGTAACTCTTGTAGGTTTTGTTACTGTTGGTAGCAACATGCAGTTACTCATAGTGCTTATGAATTCAGTAACGTGTGGGTCCTGGCCTTGCAGGAGATTTATACTGAAGTCACCTAAGAGTAGTAAGTGATCTTTGTTCATGCGTGCATCAGTTATCATACTTCCTAGGTTTTGACTAAAACGGCTAATGTTTGACTGTGGAACTCTGTAGATGTTTATCACTGTGAGAGGTTTTTGTAGGTATTTGGATTTGAATTTACCTATTATATATTCCCCATGTTCATCCCTTGTGCAAGTATTAGTGATACATTCTAGTTGGTCTGAATAGTATATAGCTGTGCCACCCCCTTGTTGGTCTGGCCTACAGTTGTGTATGGCTGTGTAACCAGGAATGGCATAGACATCTGTAGTATCAGGCTTTAGCCAGGTTTCGGTGAGAGTAATGATGGATATACTGGCACGCAGGGAATTTAGTAATGCTATTGTAGTTAAAGACAGTTATGTTTTTGTTGGCTCTGAGAAGTGCCTTTGATTGTTCTGCTGTGTAGTAATTCCAGTTACTGTTTAATAAGAGGTTGGTATCAGGATCAATGCTTGTTATCATAAGATTTATAGTGAATCTATAGTTAGAATTAAGTATAAGACAAAGTAAATAATATTCTAAAGCTATAAAATACCACCTGAGTTATTTTAACAAAAGTAAAAATTTGAGCTAAGGTAGCTCTTTAAAGCTAAATTAAAGGAGACAATAAAAAGGGACTAAAAAAATTTGTGGTGAACAAATAAAGTGGTAATTAAATAAATGAGTTAGGGAATATAATGGTAAAATAGTGAACTTATTACACTTTAGCACCTGAGAATAGCACCTTGATTATTTTAACAATTGTGAATATATGAACTAAGGTTGTTATATAAAGCTATAATAAAGCTAAAATAAAGCTAAAATAAAGGAGAAAATATATAAGGGACTAAATTAAATAATGGTAAACAAAGTTAAATTGGCAGATAGTAACTAAGATATAATATTGATTTGGGAGTAAGATCTGATTTGTTATAAATAATAAGTTGAGCAATTTATTGTACTATAAAAAATAAAAAAAATAATATGAGGTAGTTGGTAGTAGCAGCAAAAGATAGTTTTGGGCCTTGAACAATAATGTAATTGAAATATACACTAACAATCCTACACAACATACACTAACAATCCTACACAACATACACTAACAATCCTACACAACATACACTAACAATCCTACACAACATACACTAACAATCCTACACAACATACACTAACAATCCTACACAACATACACTAACAATCCTACACAACATACACTAACAATCCTACACAACATACACTAACAATCCTACACAACATACACTAACAATCCTACACAACATACACTAACAATCCTACACAACATACACTAACAATCCTACACAACATACACTGACAATCCTACACAACATACACTAACAATCCTACACAACATACACTAACAATCCTACACAACATACACTAACAATCCTACACAACATACACTAACAATCCTACACAACATACACTAACAATCCTACACAACATACACTAACAATCCTACACAACATACACTAACAATCCTACACAACATACACTAACAATCCTACACAACATACACTAACAATCCTACACAACATACACTAACAATCCTACACAACATACACTAACAATCCTACACAACATACACTAACAATCCTACACAACATACACTGACAATCCTACACAACATACACTAACAATCCTACACAACATACACTAACAATCCTACACAACATACACTAACAATCCTACACAACATACACTAACAATCCTACACAACATACACTAACAATCCTACACAACATACACTAACAATCCTACACAACATACACTAACAATCCTACACAACATACACTAACAATCCTACACAACATACACTAACAATCCTACACAACATACACTAACAATCCTACACAACATACACTAACAAGTTTTAACAACACATTGTCATTAACATAAAAGAGGTTACCCATATACACTCAAAAATTTTTCCATATAACATACTAGTATAATATAAAATATAGTTTATAAAATATAAACTATATAAACCTTTAAGATTTGTATAGTTAACAGACTATGACTGACATATGACAAAGGTTCACAACCTTCTCAGTAGATAATCAGAGGAATGACCTACATCACAATCTCAGTTAAAACAAAGTACATGCTCTTCCCAAAATTAACCCCCTAAAAACATACATACGTGCCTCACTACAATCCCTCTTTAAGCATTGAAAAAAAAAATGAAAATCCTAAGCCTCACACTTATACTAAATAAATATTAATAAATATTACTAAATATTAATACAGCCTCTTCCACCGGCTGAGCACATTATATAAAGTCAGAGACTAAACCATACTCTCCCATTACAAAATTTTTAACGAGGCATTACAAATTTATGGAAGTCATTAGCGTTCCATTTCTCATCAACTGGATGAGCACATTATATAATGCTAAAATAAAGTCAGTACACTCGCTAAAAACCCCAACACTAAACACAAACAACATAATTTAAATAACCTCTCATTGCGATACGATTATCGCACATGAAATATGCCCAATAAAGGCTATAAACGCACACTCTACAGAAGCCCAAAAGCTCTTCACGGTCTTAAAACTATAATCTTGACACCATTCACACTTAATACATGAAGAAGGTCATGACGACCCTGACACATCAAACAGAATTCTCCATTCGTTACTACGTAATTACGTGATATCACCTTTGCTTTCTGTGCCCACTTGCATGCTACATACACTTATGCCACACATCTACACCTTCTATACCCACATACACCTCACTCTCACCCCTTCCCAGGAGGCGACCCCACTGTGTCCCCCAGAATTCCCCCTTCTCGTATGTAATCCCCAAACCCCCCCCCCTTACTCACTCAGCCCAAGTCGTTGATTCATGAGAAACCCTAACGTTAACATTCTATACCCTTCCGAAAAATCCTTCTCCCACCTCCTCCCATACAGTTCTCTATTACGACACATCGTACGATAAACTGTTACCGCTAGTACCCGCCTCCGCACCTCACAATCCCCCCTCCCCCTCATCACCCACGATATATATATATATATATATATATATATATATATATATATATATATATATATATATATATATATATATATATATATATATATGTATGTATATATATATATATATATATATATATATATATATATATATATATATATATATATATATATATATATATATATATATATATATATATATATATATATATATCTATAATCCACTATTATATAATCCAAAGCTCTTATAACACTCTCATCGAACCTTCCCACATCTAGGCTTAGTGCACGCAGAACCGACACCCCTCGGCCCCCCACCCCCAGTACAACCCAACTTAACCAATACCTAACACCCACCAGTCCCACACAAAAGTAAACTGCATGGAACGCTGTCTCATCCTCCCCACAGATTCCACACCTTCCGCCCACAATTACCCCTCTGGTTCTTAGTACCTCCCCCGACGGTAGTATGCCATGCAGAAAACGATACGTTACCTCCCTTACCCTAGGCTTTAACTTCAACTTGCTAAACCTATACCAAATACTCTTCCATGCGTACATGGGGAACAATCCCTCAACTGGTACAACAATCCTTTCTGCAAGCAGCCTACACAAAACCTCTACTCGAATTTTCCTGGGTTCTCTAACCAACATCAAAGCCCTCAAAACAGTTTCACATTCCCTCAACTCCACACCACCATACAACTTACCCAACCTATCATGTACTTTTCCCAGCTGCCCTCCACTCACACCTTCGCGCAAAACCTCCTATTTAAGAAACACACATTTAATCCTCCTTCTCAGATCCATCAACCCCAACCCACCCTGGCGCACAGGTAACATTACAACCTCTCTCCTCAGCCAATCGCACCTTGAACCCCACAAAAAGTTAAACACTCGTCTCAGAATTCCCACAATCGCCGTCCCTGTTAATGGGAACACAGCTGCTACGTGCCAAACCTTACTATACAATAATACATTTATAACAATCACTTGTTGCATGAGAGTCAGATGATGAGGTCGCAATGCACCCAGACGCCCCTGAATCCTTTCCATTAATCTATTCGAGTTTTCCTCTCGAGCAGCGTCCAAGTCATCCTTATAGGTGATACCACAAATCTTTAAAGACACCGTTTGTTTCCTCACAACGTTACATCTCCCCCCACCTCCACCCCATCACCCAACCCCATGATCATTGACTTCTCTCTATTTACCTGCATCCCTGTTGCATTTCCGAACTGTTGCACATCATCCAAAACCCCCAACGCCATCCCCTCTCAAACCAGGACTGTTGTATCGTCTACATATCCTATTATTCCAGGCCACACTTTCCCGACCTCCTCCACACCTCCACTCTTGTCACATACACAACGTTCAACCATTCTATAGAAGGGGTCCTGAATGCATGCAAACAACATTTGTGACATGGGACACCCCTGCCTAAGTCCCCTACCCATTACAATCTCCTCCCCCAAGCATCCATTAATCTGTACCCTCATCTTAGCTCCATTGTACAACGTGGTTACCCAATTAACTATTTCTTCCCCATAACCCTGCCTCCTAAGTATAGCTCCCAATGCTCCCCTTTCCACCCTGTCATAGGCCCCCTGCCAGTCTAAGGCCAACAACACCGCCCTCCCTCCCCCGCCTTTTGACTCCACAAAACTTCTCAGTATTCCATGACCCTCAATCATCGACCTTCCAGGCAAACCATACTGCGTTTTCGAAACCACTCTCCCTACCACACATTTAAACCGATTACCCAAGACTTTAGCGAACAACTTATAATCAGCACATAACAGAGATATGGCACGGTACTCCTTGAGGGTGTGCTGCCCCTTACCCTTCTGGACCAACACTACAACTGCTGTTGCTTGCTTGTCCCCCATCACACCCTTCTCCTTCATCTGATTAAATAACCTACCCATGAAACCCCTTATCACCTCCCAATGTTGGAGGTAAAATTCAGCCGGGAGACCGTCTATTCCCGGTGCTTTGCCCTTCCTCATTCCCCTTAAAGCCAACTCTATTTCCTCTTCCGTTATTACCCCCCCCCTAAAGCCTTTCTATCACTATTCCCTAAATTACACGTCACATACTCACACACCTCTAAATCCACATTCCCCACCTTCCCACTTGTCCAATACCCTTCATACCATTTATCCACATACGCACACATTCTTTTCGTAGTTAGTATCTCCTGACCCATTCTATAACACCCCGCCGTCTCATGTACCTCTAACCTCGGAATAGCTGTAACCTGCTGTCTTTGTTTTTGACGTAGCAACACACACACCGATGGCTTGTCTCCCCAAAGCACCTCCTCTACCCCTGCCTGCACCCTTACCACTTGAAACCTCTCATTTTGTAACTCCCTCAGTCTCCCCTTGACCTCGACAATTTCATCCATAGGATAGTTGCCCCCCACAGCCCCCTTCCCATAACAGCCCCTTAACCTGTCCTCTAAATAATTTGAAAGGCCATATTTTAAATCATTTATACGTTTGCCCACCCCCACATAATATTTCCTAATCCTTTCCTTGGCTACACAATCCCACCATTGTACGACATCTTCCACTCCCTGTGCCTCCTCGCTAAGCTCCTTCCATAGGACAGAAAATCCCGCTAACCCCTCATCATCACTCAATGCACTTATATTTAATTTCCAGTAACTCCTGTATATTTCCGCAAGCGCCTCCCACCCAACCTCCACCAATACTGCTCTATGATCCGACCATGCTACTTCAACAGTTTTGAAAGATCTCACTACAACCCCATGAGAAAGATACACTCTATCTAACCTCGCTGCATACCCTCTCCTAACAAATGTATGCTCTGTCTCCCACGCTCCCCCCCCTCGAAAGCGTCCCTTAACCTAATATCCCTCAATAAATCTCGTAGGGTCACCGACACATAACCTGCCCCTTTCGGTTCCACATCAGCCCTCCTAATAACGCAGTTCCAATCACCTCCTACTATTGCCACCTCCGGTAATGCACGGAAAAAAAACACAAGGTCCTCACACACAAACTCCTGCTTCACCTGTACGTTATTCTCTGCAGGCGCAAATACGCTAATAAAGGCCACACGTTTTCCCATCCACCAACCATCTACGCGCAACACCCTTCCCCCTCCCCCCCTCACTTCTCTGCAAAACAAACGGGCTCGCCTCCCTAATTAATATACCCACCACTCCTTTCAAACGGGCAGATGGCAGGGTTACCACCTGAAACCCCTCCATCTCCAACACCCTACCCTCCTTAAAATTATGCTCCTGAAGGAACACAACATCCACTCTAAATTTATTCAGAAACATTCGAAACCATTCTCTCTTTACACTATTACACAAACCATTAACGTTTACTGTCATACACCAGAGGCCTATTAAAGTTTCCACCCCTGCCTCTTCTCTTCACTCTTCCGATGGGCATCAGAACGTGTGGGGCCACTTGTCACCTGCACACTTCCCTCTCTCCCCACCTCCTTCTTTCGGTGCCTCCTGTCATGGCCACCACTACCTTCACCTTCTGCCCATACTTGCTTCCCAGTCCGCTGCGCTGGCGTTAGGACATCATCTGAATCCGACGCAGCGGCTCTCTTTCTTGTGACAGGCGCATCCTCCATGGCTTGGTCTGGGGATGCCTCACAATGTACCTCAACCTCCACTGTACACAGTGGCAATGATCTCGGTGACACCTCAGTCACGCTGTCACTCCCGTCGTCCGAATAGTTGTGTTGTTGATGCACCACAGCCTTCAACTCGTCTTCTACCACCTTTCCAGGAGCAGCCACCTCAGGCGGTGACATGGACTTCAGAACCTCGGCTAATTCCTCCTCAATTTCCAACACTTCCTCCTGTACTTTTTGCTCAACCCAATCCACTGGAAGTGTCTCTGGGCCAGGTAACTGGTCAAGGGCCTCACCCTCTCCCCCAGCCTTATGCGCCTCATCCACTATCTCGCTCCATAGACGACCACGCCCTCCTTCACATCATTGATCATCACCTACTTCCCCCGGTGTAGAAGCAGATGTCTCCGCCCCTGGGCCAGCAGCTAGTTGCCGCTTCCCACACTCTGCCACTATTTACCTGGAGTTTACCTGGAGAGAGTTCCGGGGGTCAACGCCCCCGCGGCCCGGTCTGTGACCAGGCCTCCTGGTGGATCAGAGCCTGATCAACCAGGCTGTTGCTGCTGGCTGCACGCAAACCAACGTACAAGCCACAGCCCGGCTGATCCGGAACTGACTTTAGGTGCTTGTCCAGTGCCAGCTTGAAGACTGCCAGGGGTCTGTTGGTAATCCCCCTTATGTGTGCTGGGAGGCAGTTGAACAGTCTCGGGCCCCTGACACTTATTGTATGGTCTCTTAACGTGCTAGTGACACCCCTGCTTTTCATTGGGGGGATGGTGCATCGTCTGCCAAGTCTTTTGCTTTCGTAGTGAGTGATTTTCGTGTGCAAGTTCGGTACTAGTCCCTCTAGGATTTTCCAGGTGTATATAATCATGTATCTCTCCCTCCTGCGTTCCAAAGAATATAGGTTTAGGAACCTCATATTCCCCATATTCCCCACATAGTCGGCATGTACGCTTTTGCCCGGCGTATGACACCATGACCTGTGTCCTGAATTCCTTTAGGTACACGTAAGACGGTATGGGGTGTCGCAATGTCATTTTTAGGTTAAAAGTGCCCTCCAGCAGACCTGTGTAGGCACTCATCACCCACTTACCATGCTGGGCCAAATGAACAGTTCCGTATTCCTCAAAAACTTTTCTGATATCTGTCTCATCAGCCTCAAAGGGGACATTATGCAGTTTAATCCATGTATAATGTCTGGATACATCGATCATCCTCACACGCACAGCTGGTGTTGCATCAAGACTTACGTCCTGAAAACGGTTGACCAACGACTCAAAAACCGTTGCTGAGAGCAGTTTCACAAAAAATCTACGTGCTCCATTCAATGCTACTCCGTTCAACTCGCCATCCTGAACGCCATACGTGTCTCTGATGATTTTAGGTAGTAATACCTGGGCTGAAGCTGGCATTATTGCCCCACTGAGAAGTTCAACGCCGACAGTGTTGATCCTGCGTCTATAACTGAACGCCATGTTGACTAATGGTAGTTCTCCTGGGCTGACGACAGAGGCACGACAAGCACCACCTCACACTACTGCAGTCAGGGAACTGAAGTGCGTTTGTGCAGGAGGTCTACACGGCCCGAAAGCGATGCAGACAATGATAGTTGATACTAGCTAGTGAGGGATGGTTCAAGGTATTGCCCAGTAGTGTCGTAGGAACATACACTAGTTTGTTATTTGTAGTTTGGGAGAAAAGGGAAAATTAGGTATGATTATAAGAGAATTTTAACAGTGTTTAAGTAGGAAAGAAAAAGGTAATACAGATATTATTAAAGAGTAAGTATCGGGTCCTGAGGAAAGAAATAGGGAACAGAGGGGGGGTGGAGGAGTGACACTGATCAAAAACCAATGGGATTTTGAGGAGATGGAGAGAGGAGACAGAGGAGAAGCAAGAGACTACCTAACAGGAACACTTCAGTATGGAGGTCCCAGGCTGATAATTGCAGTGATGTATAACCCACCACAGAATAGCAGGAGGCGAAGACAAGAATATGACTGTAACAAAGCAATGGTTGACACGCTGGCTAAAGTGGCCAGAAGAGTCCATGTGGGCTGGGCAAAGCTACTGGTTGTGGGTGACTTCAGGAGCTGTAGGGCAAGTTTCCGCGCGCGCTCAACCGAAAATCGAAAAATTATGGAAATTGAGTTATATATACCGAAAAATAGCTTAACTCTTTGGCAAAACAATGGTACCAGAATGAATGTTCTACGACGTTTCTACAAGAAATTATAGTCATTTATATCAGGTATGGTGATGGCGATGTGGGTAGCGAGTCTGCTCACAGTCCATATACTTTTTGGAATTTTTTCCTTTGTTATTTTTTTTAAATACACTACCTAACAGAATACTCCATTCTACTGAATGAACAGCAATGCATGCAACCATAGGACCTGTCTTTGTAATACTCATTTGTATTTTATAGTTATCTGTTTACAATAATGTCTTATCACTGATTTCATCATTGCTTAGTTAATCTTAAGTTAATTTTAAGCCAGCCCGTAATGCTATGCATATAAGTGGATTTGGCATGCTGCTCTTACCTGTATTTTTTGTACCTCTGTTTGTATGCTAAAATTTCTAAATAAATAAATAAATAAATAAATTATTCTTTCTAATATAATAACTGACTATTTGGCATCATAAAACAGTAGGCGGAGCTTATCCGTAGACTTGGAGACAACCAGGAACCATCTGGGAACCCTCGGCAGTACTCCTGCTCCAGAGTGTGCCAGGAGAAATTACTTCATTATTACGCTTATATCAGCTTATATATCAACTCTACGGCTTATTTATCTATCAGAATTGATCTAATATGATATAATAAACACTATAAATAACATACAAACATGTTATATACTCTAGACTGAATAAAATAAGCCATAATATGGCGAAAGACCATCGGGAATATTTCGATATAAATGAGTGAATCCTCTCATGTCGTATTCTTTGGTCTCTAAGTAAGAGAAAACGGTGTTTTAAAGAGGATAACTGCCCTAGAGCATTAGTTTACTAAGAAATACACCCAAACAAACGCGATTTTCGCGAAAAACAAAACAAAAAAAATCGAGACGGCGGGCCGGCCGCCGTTCCAGGCCAATATCTCGGAAGTAACTTATTCACCTAATGTACCTATTTCTTCCTTTATTACTTAATTAAATGGAATAATATTCACAGAAATTGTAGAATAATGATTTCTCTAATTTCATTCGAGCAAATTTTGGAAATATTCCAAATACTTTGGGAGTTATGTGGGAGTAAAGGGCAGATTTTTTGCAACATTCCAGGAACTAACAAACTTTATTTTTTTTTGTGAAATAAAGAAGTTATTTAGAGTCAAGGTTCTTGTTTATTTTTTTATAGTGAAATAAATTTGGGTCAAAATGTATTTATTTTTAATGAAATCAGCTGGGTTCCCGCTGCGCCTGCGCAGATGTGCAGGGGGGTTCGAGCTGGGGAGGGGGAGGCGGATTGTTTTGAATGTGGTGAGGAGGCTGAGGAAACCGGGAAGGAGGAAACTGGCGTTCACGGGGGCCTAAGGATCGATATAGGCCTCAATTCATAATAGGAAGTGTCGTGACTGTCCCTAGTGAAGAGTGAGGGAACGTGATTTACGGGACCACTGTAAAGGGGTGGTAAAATTAGTGAATAATGTTCGACCGGGTGGCAGGTGCACGGCCAGGGTGTGTGTCCAGGGGACATACCCGTGTCTTAATCCTCGCTCATCGGCCTCAGATCTTAATGGAGTGACCTCTAATTTGTATAATAGTTATGAGACATAATAACATTGAGTTAAGAGAATGCGGGATGTGAAATAGAGCACCCTGCTCCGAGTGAACGTGTGACTCTTGTACCGGGGATAATGGAGATTTATGGAATAACGACTTCTAAACCGGGACAAACCAACGGATACCTCGTCCTGCCGGAATGAGAACCGTGTCGGTGTAGCAGGACATCGAAATGAGATGGTGAATGGAGGAAATAAGGAATATCAATCACCCACAGTTAAGTAACCCTTCTAGTTATAACAGACTCATGCTGGCCAGTTATGTTATGTTGTAATTGGATAGGTTATGAGTGATCCAGCTACATCAAGTGACCACCAGAGAACAGCTGGTAAGTGGTGGGATTATGTACAAATGTTTTTCCTTGATGGATGTATCCATGTGTATCCTACCCCCCCCCTTCATTCAGCTAAACTAATATAATATATACAGTCCACAATTAATTAGTAGCACCGTACTTGTGGGTGCTATCCAATCCATACTGGTCTCGGATAGCTATGGATAAGATTGTGAGGTCGAAGGGGCCACCTGTAGTGACCAGAGGTGGTTAAGTTTTCTCACATGTCTACACGGGGTGACTACGGTAAACAATATGGTTGTCTCCCAATGAGATTACTTGTATGTATATAATGTTGAGGTACATACAGATAAACACCCTAGAAAATTTTCCATAGTTCTGGAGTAAATACGTATGTGGAAAATTTTCTAGGGGTGATTACCTGTATGTACCTCAACATTATATACATACAAGTAATCTCATTGGGAGACAACCATATTGTTTACCGTAGTCACCCCGTGTAGACATGTGAGAAAACTTAACCACCCCTGGTCACGGCAGGTGGTCCCTTCGACCTCACAATCTTATCCATATCTATCCGAGACCAGTATGGATTGGATAGCACCCACAAGTACGGTGCTACTAATTAATTGTGGACTGTATAGATTATATTAGTGTAACTGAATGAAGGGGGTGGGGGTAGGTTACACATGGATATATCCATCAAGGATAAACACCTGTACACAATCTCTCCACTCACCAGACATTCCCTGGTGGTCACCTGATGCAGCCGGATCACTCACAACCCACCCTCCCACAACATACCCAACTGGCCAGCATCAGTCTGCTACAACTAGAAGGGTCACCTAACTGTGGGTGACTGATACTCCTTATTTCCTCCATTCACCATCTCATTTCGATGTCCTGCTACACCGACACGGTTCTCATTCCAGCAGGACGAGGTATCCGTTGGTTTGTCCCGGTTTAGAAGTCGTGACTCAATGAACTTCATTTTCCTCGTCCCGGGAACGAGGTCTAACGTGTTCACTCGGAGCAAGGCGACTTATTTCACTTCACGCATTCTCTTAACTTAGCGTTATTATCATTAATTACATTACAATTCACAAGACGATTTAATGTCTCATAATTATTATACACATTAGAGATCACTCCATTAAGATCTGAGACCGATGAGTGATGATTAAGATAAGATAAGATTTCGTTCGGATTTTTAACCCCGGAGGGTTAGCCACCCAGGATAACCCAAGAAAGTCAGTGCGTCATCGAGGACTGTCTAACTTATTTCCATTGGGGTCCTTAATCTTGTCCCCCAGGATGCGACCCACACCAGTCGACTAACACCCAGGTACCTATTTGCTGCTAGGTGAACAGGACAACAGGTGTAAGGAAACGTGTCAAAATGTTTTCCACCCGCCGGGAATCGAACCCGGGCCCTCCGTGTGTGAAGTGGGAGCTTTAGCCACCAGGCCACCGGGCCACCAAGGGTAATTTTCCCTGGGACACAGTCCATGGTGATGCGCCAGTCACCTGGTCCTACCCTTATTCACTCATTTTACCACTTTATTACTGTGGTCCCGTAAATCACGTTCCCTCACTCTCCACCAGGAACAGTTACGACACTTCCTATTATGAAATGAGGCCTATATTAATCCTTAGGCCGCCGTGAACGCCAATTTCCTGGTTCCATGCTTTCCCAGCCTCCTCACTACATTCAAAACACTCCCGCCTCCCTGTGCCCCAGCTCGACCTATACCCCGCACATCCGCGCATGCGCAAAGGGAACTCTTGGTTCTATCCTATTGTCAAATACATTTTTGACTCATATCGACACATTAAACACTTATTAGGCGCTATAGCTTCGGAAAATAAAAAAATTTTCCACAACGTATAAGCATTGTTCTCTCGGCACCAAGTGTCCAAACAACCTTGTGTAGTCCCATATAGGAATAAATCGCCCCCAAGGGCATTTTCAGTAAATCAGTCCTTTTTCAGTCTTTTCTCAATTGTTGTTTGAGGTATATTTTTGATAAATATTTTCAAGAAAGTGAAAACACTTTGTCTTGTGCACCAAAACTGGAGGAAATCGGACGGTAAACAAAAGTTACAAGTTTTTTGACCGACCCCCCCCCCCCCTTCAGTCACATAGAAACTGAATTAGAAAAACTGGAGCCACATGGGGGACCAAAAACGTGGAGGGTTACGATGATGGAGGTGGTACTGGAATACCTCTTGCATCAACACGTTAGTGAGACTACCAGAGAGGGAGAGAGAGAAAGAGGAGAGGACGAAACAGCAACACTGGACGTAATATTCAGCTTGAGCAATGCAGATATTGAGGACATCACGTGGTTCTGAGCTTAGAATACAAAGTGGAGTTACAAATGAAGAGGGAAGCAGGTATGGCAGGGCAAACAAAGCCAAACTACAAAAGAGGGGACGACACAGGCATGAGGAACTTCCTGAATGAAGTTCAGTAGGACAAAGAACTGGCAGGGAAATCAGTAAATGAGATGATGGAATATGTAACAACAATTTGCAAGGCAGCAGATGAGAGGTTTGAACCCAAGGGCAACTGACATAACAAGAAGGCCAGGACGAGCTCTTGGTTCACCCGGAGGTGTAGAGAGACCAAAACCAAATACAACAGGGAATGAAGAACTATAGGAGGCAGAGGACCCAGGAGAATATGGAGGGTAGTCGAAGAGCCAGAAATAAATATGCACTGGTAAGGAAGGAGGCCCAGCAACAATATGAAAATAACATAGCAGCGAAAATCAAGTCTGACACAAAGCTGTTGTACAGCCACATCAGCAGAAAAACAACAGTAAAGGACCAGGTAATCAGGCTGAACAAAAAAGGAGGGAAGCTCAAAAGAAATGACAGAGAATTATGTGAGGAGCTCAACAAGAGATTTAAAGAAGTATTCACAGTGGAGATAGAAAGGATTCCAGAAAGACAGAGAGGTGGGGCACACCATCATGTGTTGGACACAATACATACAACCGAGGAAGAAGTGAAGAGGCTGCTAAGCGAACTAGATACCTCAAAGGCGATGAGGCCAGATAACATCTCCCCATGGGTCCTGAGGGAGCAGAGGCGCTTTGTGTACCACTAACACATCTATCGAAACAGGGCATTAAACTACAGACCAGTTTCACTGGCATGCATAGTATGCAAAGTCATGGAGAAGATTATCAGAATAGTGGTGGAGCACCCAGACAGGGGTGAGCTTATCTGCGACAATCAGCAAGGAATCAGAGACGGGAAATCCTTTGTCACAAACCTCCTGGAGTTCTACGATAAGGTGACAGCAGTAAGACAAGAATGAGAGGAGGGGAAGACTGTATTTTCTTGGGCTGTAAAAAGGCTTTTGACACAGTTCCACACAAGAGATTAGTGCAAAAGCTGAAGGTCTAGGCAGGTATAACAGAGAAGGCACTGCAATGGATCGGAGAATACGTGACAGTGAGTCATAGTACGTGACAAGGTGTCAGAGTGAGCGCCTGTGATGAGCGAGGTTCCACAGGAGTCAGTTCTAGGACCGATGCTGTTTCTGGTATATGTGAACGACATGATGGTAGGAACAGACTCCGAAGTATCTCTGTTTGCAGACGATGTGAAGTTAATGAGGAGAATTCAGTCGGAGGAGCTCCAGGCAGGACTACAAAGGGATCTGGACAAGCTAATGGCCTGGTTTAGCAACTGACTCCTGGAGTTCAACCCCACCAAGTGCAAAGTCATGAAGATCGGGGAAGGTCAAAGAAGACTGGATACAGAATACAGCCTAGAGGGCCAAAGACTACAAACCTCACTTGAGGAAAAGAATCTTAGAGTGATTATAATACCGAACATATCTCCTGAGGCGCACATCATCCAGTAACTGCTGCAGCATATGGGCGACTAGAAAACCTAGGAATAGATTTTCGACATCTCAGTAAGGAATCGTTCAGGACTCTGTACACTGTGTACATCAGGCCTATATTAGATTATGCAGCACCAGTTTGGAACCCAAACTTGGACAAGAACGTCAGAAAACTAGAGAAAGTGCAAAGGTTTGCGACGAGACTACTCCCGGAGCTAAGGGACATGTCCTACAAGGAGAGGTAAAGAGAAATTGACCATGCAACACTGGAGGACAGGAGGGACAGGGAAGACATGATAACATATAAAATACTGAGAGGAATCGACAAGATGGACAGAGACAAGGTGTTCCAGAGATGGGACACAGCAACAAGGGGTCACAATTGGAAGCTGAAGACTCAGACGAGTCACAGAGATGTTAGGAAGTATTTATTCAGTCACAGAGTTGTCAAGCAGTGGAACAGTGTGCAAATGGAGGTGGTGAAGGCAGGATCCAGACATAGCTTTAAGAGAAGGTATGATAGAACTCACAGAGCAGGGAGTGACCCAGTAGTGACCAGTGAAGAGACCAGACCAGGAGCTATGAATCGACCCCTGCAACAGCAATTAGAGTACACACACACTAATGTGTACACAAACACACACACACACACACACAAAACACAGACACACACATACAGGCACACACACACACACACACACCCACACACACACACACACACACACACACACACACACACACATACACACACACACACACACACACACACACACACACACATCCCCTCTCTCCCTCAAACAATCTAACCCCCTCCCCCAACTATTTCTACCCCTCCAATAACCATCCTCCCCCTCCCCCACAACCATCCATCCCCTCTCCTCCTAACCATCTATTCCCCTCCCCCTAACCACCCGTCCCCCCTTCTGTTGAGCAACGGGGGAACCTAGAGCCAGGATGAGGACAAGGGGCTCCAAGGACGAATCTGGGAAGGAGGAATGGGAGGTAGAGCTCAAAAAAAGGGAGGAAGACTGGGGAAGGAGACTAGATGAGCTGGAAAGGAAGATGGAAGAGAGGTTAGCAGCAGAATGCAGAAGGTGGAAGCAACAGGCCACAGCAGCAGAAATCAAGATAGAGAGATTAGAAGAGGAGCTGAGACATCTGAAACAGCACAGAGACCAAGATATTACAGAAGTAGCATCGGCAATGGCTACTTCAAACACAGACAACAGGTCTGAAGGAAGCATGGAAACTAAACTGTATGCAGAGGTCCTGTCAAACCCACATGGGGCCAAAACAAAGGCAGGGAGCACACTAGGACAGAATGAGAGGTTGGAAGACATTGAAGGAACTAGGGCATGTGCAAGGACCTTACCAGATACCTGTGGGGGCCAGGAACAGGTGAGCAGGAAGGACAAACCAAGAAGCATAGGGGCCATAACTAGGAAAGGGAGTGAAGGAAGGAACACTCCACGGGAAGAAACTAAAACACATCAGAGGATGCAATGGGAGTCACAGTGGGAGGTGGAAAGGGAGAGATCCGTGTTTGTCTATGGGCTAGACGAAGCTAAAGGGGAAACTTTTGATGAAAGAAAGCAGGAGGAGAAAAAAGCGATTGAAGATATCATGAAGGTGATAGGCGAGGGGGACATGACCCAGGTGGCAAATTTTTGGAGAATTGGGTGGTTCACAAAGAAAAGGAATCGGCCTCTCAAAGTAATTTTCAAGGCAGAATCAACCCGAACCATGATCCTGCAGGAGAAAGCACGGCTGAGAGGCAAGCAGGAGTTCCAGAGTGTGTACCTCGATCGAGACAGAACACAGGACGAAAGGAAGACGATGAAAGAGAGAGTTCAAAAACGAAAGGAGAAATGGGAAGAAATGAAAAAGGAGAGCAGAATAACCCACGATCAAATGGAAGGACAAGCACACCCCCCAGAAACACCTGCAGAAGGACTCCAGCCACGACACCCCCAAGGCAACTGAACAATCCAAACCAACCATCACACACCGATCCCTCTGTTTCCACCCCCTGCACCACAGTTACAGTATTAGAACAGAAGTTGAAGGTTTGGTACACAAATGCAGATGGATTAACGAATAAACATGAGGAATGGCAAGAAAGAATCAATGAGAAGTCCCCAGACATCATAGCAGTTACAGAAACAAAACTCATAGAGACAATAACAGATGCAATCTTCCCACCAGGATACCAGATCATGAGGAAAGATAGAAGGGGCAGGGGGGGAGGTGGGGTTGCTCTGCTCGTAAAAAACAGATGGTACACTTCAGTCTGGGGAACACAAAGTGGTCATTGCAATGATGTATAATCCACCACAGAACTGCAGGAGGCCAAGAGAGGAATATGAAGAGAGCAACAGAGCAATGGTGGACACACTTGCTGAGGTGGCAAGAAGAGCTCATTCCAGCAGAGCAAAGTTGCTGGTTATGGGGGATTTCAACCACAGGGAGATCGACTGGGAAAACCTGGAGCCACATGGGGGTCCCGAAATATGGAGAGCCAGGATGTTGGACGTGGTGCTGGAAAACCTCATGCACCAACATGTTAAGGACACTACCAGAGTGAGAGGGGAGGATGAACCAGCAAGATTGGACCTTGTATTCACCCTGGGCAGCTCAGACATTGAGGACATCAAGTATGAGAGTCCCCTAGGAGCTAGCGACCACGTGGTTCTGTGCTTTGAATACACAGTAGAGCTGCAAGTGGAGAGAATAACAGGAGTTGAATGGGAAAAGCTGACTATAAAAGAGGGGACTACATAGGGTTGAAGAACTTCCTGCAGGAGGTCCAGTGGGACAGAGAACTGGCAGGAAAGCCAGTAAATGAAATGATGGAATATGTAACAACAAAATGCAAGGAGGCAGTGGAAAAGTTTATTCCCAAGGGCAACAGTAACAACGGGAAGACCAGAACGAGCCCCTGGATTACCCGACTGTGTAAGGAGGCAAAAACAAAGTGTAATAGAGAATGGAAAAAATACAGAAGGCAGAGAACACACGAAAATAGGGAGATCAGTCGCAGAGCCAGGAATGAGTATGCACAGGTAAGGAAGGAGGCCCAGCGACAGTATGAAAATGACATAGCATCGAGAATCAAGACTGACCCGAAACTGTTGTATAGCCACATCAGGAGGAAGACAACCGTCAAAGACCAGGTGATCAGATTAAGGACAGAAGGTGGAGAACTCACAAGAAATGATCAGGAGGTATGTGAGGAGCTGAACAGGAGATTTAAGGAAGTTTTTACAGTAGAGACAGGGAGGGCTGTGGGAAGACAGCACAGAAGGGAACATCAAGAGGGAATATACCAACAAGTGTTGGATGACATACGAACAACTGAGGAGAAGGTGAAGAAGCTCTTGAGTGACCTTGACACCTCAAACGCTATGGAACTGGACAACATCTCCCCATGGGTCCTTAGAGAAGGAGCAGAGATGCTGTGCGTGCCTCTAACCACAATCTTCAACACATCCCTTGAAACTGGGCAACTACCTGAGAAATGGAAGACAGCTAATGTAGTCCCCATATTTAAGAAAGGAAACAGAAACGAGGCACTAAACTACAGACCTGTGTCTCTGACATGTATTGTGTGCAAAGTCATGGAGAAGATTATCAGGAGGAGAGTGGTCGAACACCTGGAAAGGAACAAGATTATAAATGAAAACCAGCATGGGTTCATGGAAGGCAAATCTTGTATCACAAACCTCCTGGAGTTTTATGACAAAGTAACAGAAGTAAGGCACGAGAGAGAGGGGTGGGTAGATTGCGTTTTCCTAGACTGCAGGAAGGCCTTTGACACAGTTCCCCACAAGAGATTAGTGCAGAAGCTGGAGGATCAGGTGCATGTAAAAGGGAGGGCACTGCAATGGATAAGGGAATACCTGAGAGGGAGGCAGCAACGAGTCATGGTACATGAAGAGGTATCACAGTGGGCGCCTGTTACAAGCGGGGTCCCACAGGGGTCAGTTCTAGGACCAGTGCTATTTTTGATATATGTGAACGACATGATGGAAGGAATAGACTCTGAAGTGTCCCTGTTCGCAGATGACGTGAAGTTGATGAGAAGAATTAAATCGGACGAGGATGAGGCAGGACTGCAAAGAGACCTGGACAGGCTGGACATGTGGTCCAGTAACTGGCTTCTCGAATTCAATCCAGCCAAATGCAAAGTCATGAAGACTGGGGAGGGGCAAAGAAGACCACAGACAGAGTATAGGCTAGGTGGACAAAGACTACAGACCTCACTCAGGGAGAAAGACCTTGGGGTGACCATAACACCGAGCACATCACCGGAGGCGCACATCAACCAAATAACTGCTGCAGCATACGGGCGCCTGGCAAACCTGAGAATAGCATTCCGATACCTTAATAAGGAATCGTTCAAGATACTGTACACTGTGTATGTTAGGCCCATACTGGAGTATGCAGCACCAGTCTGGAACCCACACCTGGTCAAGCACGTCAAGAAGTTAGAGAAAGTACAAAGGTTTGCAACAAGGCTAGTCCCAGAGCTCAAGGGAATGTCCTACGAGGAAAGGTTAAGGGAAATCGGACTGACGACACTGGAGGACAGAAGGGTCAGGGGAGACATGATAACGACATACAAGATACTGCGGGGAATAGACAAGGTGGACAGAGATAGGATGTTCCAGAGAGGGGACACAGGGACAAGGGGTCACAACTGGAAGCTGAAGACTCAGACGAGTCACAGGGACGTTAGGAAGTATTTCTTCAGTCATAGAGTTGTCAGTAAGTGGAATAGCCTAGCAAATGAAGTAGTGGAGGCAGGAACCATACATAGTTTTAAGAAGAGTTATGACAAAGCTCAGGAAGCAGAGAGAGAGAGGACCCAGTAGCGATCAGTGAAGAGGCGGGGCCAGGAGCTGAGTCTCGACCCCTGCAACCACAGTTAGGTGAGTACAATTAGGTGAGTACACACACACACACACACACACACACGCACACAAAACACGCACATACACACACACACACACACACACACACACACACACACACACACACACACACACACACACACACACACACACACACACACACACACCACACACACACACACACACACACACACACACATACACACACACACACACATGCAGGAGGCCAAGAGAGGAGTACGAAGAAAACAACAGAGTGATGGTGGACACACTGGCTGAGGTAGCAAGAAGAGCTCACTCGAGCAGAGCAAAGTTACTGGTAATGGGCGATTTCAACCACAGGGAGATCGACTGGGAAAACCTGGAGCCACATGGGGGTCCCGAAACATGGAGAGCCAAGATGATGGATGTGGTACTTGAAAACCTCATGCATCAACATGTCAGGGACACAACCAGAGAGAGAGGGGAGGACGAGCCAGCAAGACTGGATCTTGTGTTCACCCTGAGCAGTTCAGACATCGAGGACATCACTTACGAGAGGCCCCTTGGAGCTAGCGATCATGTGGTTCTGAGTTTTGACTATATAGTAGAGTTACAAGTGGAGAAGGTAACAGGAACGGAAGGGGACAGGCCAAACTATAAAAGGGGGGACTACACAGGTATGAGAAACTTCCTGCAGGAGGTTCAGTGGGACAGAGAAATGGTAGGAAAATCAGTAAACGAGATGATGGAATATGTGGCAACAAAGTGCAAGGAGGCAGAGGAAAGTTTTGTTCCCAAGGGAAACAGAAATAATAGGAAGACCAAGACGAGTCCTTGGTTTACCCGAAGGTGTAGGGAGGCAAAAACTAAGTGCAACAGAGAATGGAAAAGGTACAGGAGGCATAGGACCCAGGAAAACAAGGAGATTAGTAGAAGAGCCAGAAACGAGTATGCGCAGATAAGGAGGGAGGCCCAGCGACAGTATGAAAACGACATAGCATCGAAAGTCAAATCTGACCCGAAACTGCTGTATAGCCACATTAGGAAGAAGACAACAGTCAAGGACCAGGTGATAAGGCTGAGGAAAGAAGGTGGAGAACTCACAAGAAACGATCAAGAGGTATGTGAGGAGCTCAACACGAGATTTAAGGAAGTATTTACAGTAGAGACAGGAAGGACTCTGGGGGGACAGACCAGATGGGGACACCAACAAGGAATACACCAACAAGTGTTGGACGACATACATACAGATGAGGAGGAGGTGAAGAAACTGCTAAGGGACATCGATACCTCAAAGGCAATGGGACCGGACAACATCTCTCCATGGGTCCTTAGAGAGGGAGCAGATATGTTGTGCGTACCACTTACCACAATCTTCAACACATCCCTGGAAACTGGGCAACTACCTGAGGTATGGAAGACAGCAAATGTAGT